>NC_046358.1:82629656-82938300 GCF_004027225.2 Strigops habroptila
ACATCTGTATTCAACACTAAGTGGAGAGTCACTAACGGGAAGAACCCAGAGGACCTTCCCACATGCCAACATCCACGTGCATTGGTTCAGTAGCATAACCTCTGTCCCAGCACACACATATAAAAATGACCACTTTTAGCCTGGAACAGCCAGCATGTAACAAACCACTGTGCCAAAGTGAAGGCTGTTTTGCAGAGTTCAGGCCAAAAGCGGAGTTTTAGATGCAGGGATTACCTACAGCCCTTTCCATACAGATCTCTTACTCCTCAATATCAACACGGTGCTAGTTTTCTCCACCAGCATAACTAGCACAACCCAGTGTGGCATCACTAGAAGTCCATCTCGACCTATGTTGTTTCCAGCACAGGGAGACAGAAGGCAGGTAGGAAGCACCTTATGGACAAGGCAGGAATGCTGCTCCTTCATGCTGCTCTCCAAGGGCCAGGGACTTTCTGCACCACTGGCAGCACTTCATCTAATAGCTCTCTATAAATTCCTCTTCTTCGAGTTTGTACTGTGGCCTTTGAATCACACATGTTCCAAGGTTGTCTCTCCCTGTAGTGCTAATTAATACACCACACGATCCCTGGGAGAGCATTACCTATTGAATCCAGGCTACTACTACTCGCAGTTCTTTGGCTCCTTGGCTGTTGGCCAGCCCTGTCTGTTCACACCTAGTCTTGCTTAGTCTGGACAATCTAGCTGAATCACAGCTTGAAATGGTGGGGTCACAGATTGTACTGATGGTAAAGCAATAGACTTCATCCCAGAACGAAGCCAAAAACAACCATTAAAGTAGGGAGCCCTAAAAAAGCATCTACTTCCTATAGGAAAAATTCCATTCACAACCAGGTCTAAAATCTCTCCCTTCCTCCTTCTCAATCAAGACCCTGATCCAAAAGCTCCAAACTGACTCAAAGCACTGGTTTTCAACCCGCTTTGCCTTTTAGACCATTAATGCAATCTTATCATTACCCATTAACATTTAAGATGTTACATACAAGTCTAAAGATGTGCACTTACAGACTCACCAAGTGACGCCATAACATTTTTCCTTAAGAGTTAGCTTTAACACCTTATCGTAAGACAGGATTTCTGGACAGCAGAGAATACTTCTAAACTCTTTCTAAGGGTCTTCTACCTTCCTGAGATTTTTGACTAAGAACCAGAACAAAACACTTGGTGTCACTAACGCCGCAATAGAAAGAAAATAGGCTCTTTCTCTGGCTCTACATGCCCCAGCATGCAAGTCCAAGGACTACAGCAGCTCTCCTGGTAATTGCACTGCTTGCTTTCACCTCTCCATGGTGATGGGAGGTACTTCAGAGCAACTACTCAGTCCAAACTGTTAGGATGGCATCTGTCATCAAGCCGGCAGAAAGCAGCAGGAAGGCCGACTGGTACACCAAACAGAGAGCACTCTGAGCAGAAAGCAAGCTGGAGTAACACACACAAACACATCGCGGGAGTTTTGCGTATTCCTGACAAGGAGTTGTAACAAATCCATGTGGGAGACAAGTCAGAGGACCTCGGTCTGCTTTAGTACAGCTGTGCAGCTGCACAACTCAATACATTCAAGAACAGTCCACCCAACGCATTGAGTAAATCCCTTTCAGTTTTACACAGCCAAATGAGCCTTTCCCCCACACCCTCCAACTCCCCAGCGCCTTCGGGCTCCTCAAGGTTGGGGCTGTTTATCCAGTCATGCACGCAATGAAAGAACATAGAGGAAGGACATACAGGAGCAGCTGGGGAGTATGTGCAGGCACACACACACCATCAGATACATTCCGGGCACTGGAGATGACAGATACCCACTTCTATTGAAAAAACCCCTTAAGAATAATCCTCCATTGCAAAGTAACAACAATTGATCCATGTCTCAGCCATGGCAACTCGCCACATAAACGGATGCAAGCGAAGGATAACATGTCTCATTCAGCAGCTACTTCATTCCCATTTAACTTTCAGAGCTCACAGGAGGGAATAGAGAAGCTAACAGCTACAGCTAATGCACAGCAGCTTTTGCCTGCTCGGGTCATTCATTCCTCACCCTGCCTCTGCTCACAGTTGGACTTTAAGGCTGCCCCTCGCAGAGACAGAGATTTGAGCCAAGTGCAATTTGAGAGAGCACGTAGAGTTTTACACATGTGGCCAGGCACAGCTACCACTTGCCAGTCATTTTCCTCTGGTACGAGTCACCCACATTGGGACCAAGACAACTGATTTTATAGTCCTCATTTAAATTCATCTATTTATGGAGGTAAAGCATAAGGAAAGCAACTGTGTCACAGCAATACATTTCAGACAAGAAACCTGAGCCATGTGTGTGATGAGTACTCAGGACTTGTACCTGGCGCATAGGGCATCACCTGCATTTCTCCATGTGGTCATCACTCTTCCTCATTGGCAATCTTTGAGTTCATCACAGCTCTTGGATCAGGAAAAGGAAAGTAAATCTAGTTCTAATTATATCTAAGGCACTGCCTTTTGAAAGAGCAGTGCTTGTTTTTTTAGAGCAGGGGTCAGCTCTGACTAGGTAAAGGGTGCTCTGCTTTTAGGGGAGCAGCTCAAACCAGCTGTGTTAAGTCTCTTGTGCAGACCATGGTTTAGTCTGGCAGATGGAAATGCTAAAGTAAAACTCATCAATCTGTTATCACTTTCACCCACCCACAAGAATCCCAGTGGCCTGAAGTCATGGTTTTCTGACACTGAGCTAGAAATCTATAGCTTGTACAACAGCTGCAACCAGAATAAAAGTCCAGGAAACACAAAATGCTTCATTTAATGACATGGGTAGGTCAGAATTTTTTCAATACAGGGATCTTTTGCAGTAAAAGGAATTTGTGTCTGAAAGTATCTTTGTGCTTGTTCCTGGTACAAAACGGGAAGAGTTACCCGACGACTCCTGCAAAGTGCCTGTTCTTCACCCTGCACACCTGAAATACACCCCAGAGGGTTAACGACACAGGATAAAAACTGGTTTTGGAGTGTTTTGTTATTAAAAGATAGCCCAGCTTTCACCTGCAGACAGAACAGCTACAAACCCAGTTCTTGTTCACATAACCTCATCTGCCTATCCTCTACTAGCACACAGGAAGGGCAAGGATGAAGGCTTAAAACAACAGCTAGAGAGCCGAGTAGTTGGCAAGCTGTTATTCAGAGCTGGTTGGTGATGTGCCTATCTCCATATCTAGAAAGGTTCAATGCCTTCATTCTGGGAGGCCAAAAGAAACTAAATATAGTAAGAGGCTACCAGCGAACACACGAACTGGCACGGCTTCCAGCTACCTGAGAGCTCCATCCCTCTCCTTGCAGGCTGCTCCGACGGCTGCAATCCTTTCCCTTGTTTGGGGAGAATGCACCGTAAGGAGGCACTTCCAGGTTTTACTTACATGGATAATTGCATACACAAACTTTAGGATGGAGGCAATGCAAAAACACCATCGATACTCCTCTCTTGCCTTACTCTGGGGATCACCTGGCTCTTTCAGATTGTTTCTTTTATTCAGCCTGCCATCCACTTGCAATAGGAGGTAGCATCCCTGCTTCACGTACCAGGAGCCAAGGCCTCTTAGCAGAGCAGAGGCACCATCCAAGAGCATCTGTTTTGTTTTAACCTCTGCCTTTTAAGGAGGACCCAGAAAGGGAAAAAATATCCAAACCCCTTCTAGCTGCAGACTGGCTTTGTTGGTTTGGATGAGGCTGGGTATCGTGGTGAGGCTTTTCAATACAGAAAAAGCCTTGGGGAGATATGCTCACCTCTTGGCTTCTGAATGGCCTCTCTGCCACTAACAGGCCCACGGATATTGTGTTTTAAGCAGAAGGCAGACCCCAATTTCAACTGGGCTTGGAGATTTAGCTTAAAGGCATACATGCTCCCAACACAAAAAAATGAGGTCAAAGCAGCTTCTTTTGAAAAAATAAATAGAGCAATAAAGCATTCTTTCAGATTAGCCTCACAGAGGATAAATCACTGAGCAAACACAACCATCTTATCTTGTTGGCGAATGCTACGTTACAGGGTCCAGCTTTAGGGGGAATATGTTGGTTGGTGTGGAGAGCAAATGGACTTTTCATTGTCTACAAAAATGCTGCTCTTTACTTTGTACAAGATCTGTTTGTTTTTAAAAGCCCCATATGATCTCTAAGCAGTGCCAAGCCTGCTTTGCCTCCTGGATGCCTCAGGACTTCCTAGCAACCTCGTGCCAGCAACACGATCCATCTCCTTTCACCAGAAGGACGACTCGTTTAAAACAAGACCCTAACTGCCCTCCTACCATTCCCCAAACAGGGACATGGTAACCACAGGGCCCACAAACACCGGGGGGAAGGCAGTGAAGCAGGCAGGGCTTTCCCAGCATGTAAAGCTTTTCCCAAACGCTCCATTTTCAGCCTCAATTCGTCCCTTCTAAAGCCAAACACTAACACTAAGAGCACCCAGCGAGGAAAGCAGCCACTGAAGAGCTAATAGGTGGTTACAGAACTATCACTGGCTGCGGGATGCAGCGGTATGATGCCTGCTCACTATTTTGGCACTGATTTATGACAAGTGTACTTGTGTTTCCATTAGCCGTGGCTTTCTCAGTTGACCCCTCGGCTCGGAGAAGCAGAGACTCGACATTAAACTCCCATCAGCTTTCAGTACCACTGACTTCATCCCCAAAACTCGCAGCCATGTTTTACATCAGCCGGGGCCGACACATTCCATTAATGCTCCCCCGGCTCGGGGAAACATCTGCTCTGTTTACACTGGTAGCAGCATGAAGACCACTTAAAGCATCACCTCTGCTCCCCGCACCCACAGGCCAAGCCCTGGACCTCCTGGCCCCCAGCACGACAACCTGGCCATTTCTCACTCGATGGGGCAGAAGTTGTTTAAACCATCAAGGCACAGGAGAGGTGCTGTATAGTAGCAAAGAAGGTGGTTTTCTTCAGGCCAGAAGTGCAAGCTTGAGAGGGGTGTTTGTGCTGACTCCAGCTGAAGATCATAGAATCAGTCTTTGTTTTCATAGAATCATGGAATGGTTTGGGTTGGAAGGGAACTCATCCAGCTCCAACCCCCTGCCACGGGCAGGGACACCTTCCACTAGAGCAGGTTGCTCCAAGCCCCTGTGTCCAACCTGGCCTTGAACACTGCCAGGGATGGGGCAGCCACAGCTTCTCTGGGCACCCTGTGCCAGCGCCTCAGCACCCTCACAGGGAAGAACTTCTGCCTAATGTCTAATCTAAATCTCTCCTCTGTCAGGTTAAAGCCATTCCCCCTTGTTCTATCACCACATGCCCTTGAAAAAAATACCTCTCCAGATTTCTTGCAGGAGTCCTTTAGGTATTGGAAGACTTACAAGGTCTCCCCTGAGCCTTCTCTCCTCCAGGTTGTTCATCCAAAACAATCACTCCAGCCACTGTTGTACACACCACAGCTTACCAGCAGCCACCAGCTTCTCACATGGAAAGCCTGACAGCTCTGAAATACCTGCTCATGTAGGGGATGCTTAACTATCAGTGCAACATGCTGAATGGTTACGTTAAGTCTCCATCCAAGAGGATGCTACTACCTGTTTTCCCCAAGGATTTCTGACAGCTAAGACCTCCAAAAGCCAAAACCCTAAACCACTTGTTGCTCCTGTTGTTTCAATGTTAGATGTGCATTAAATTAATGCCCCCGTGTCTTCTGTTGCTACTGGAAGCTTTCTTTTCTACTATGCATCTCGTCAAGGCTATAGTTGCTAACAAGTCTATCAGGACACAGAAACATATAGCAGCCCTGGAATATTTCACAGCATTGCCACAAATAGAGCACACCACACACAGTGGCACTTAGCAAGGGTTGTATGTTTTCACTATAACAAAGACAGGAACAGCACTGGCTGTTTCCATCGCTGATCATTTTGCTGGTACCTTAGATTTGCTGCATTTTAGATCCTTGCCCTTCTACAGAGGTTTGCAGATTTTGGACTATGAGGTTGTACAACCATTAACATGAGAGGACCACAAAACAACCTTGACACAGAGGTCTTGGGCACTAAAACCACTATTCAAATGCCCTGTAAACAAGCAAGAAATCCACCCCCAAAACACCCTTTTCCTTGCACGCTAATGAAAGCTGGTTTGATTTGGGCTGTAGCATGCAATTCAGTTACCTGCCATCACGTCCAGGAGCAGTGGGGCTTAGTTATTGGGGTGAGAGAAGAATAAAACTCGTATTTGCTCTCCATCTTCTACAACACATTAGAGATAAGTGACATGATCTGCACAAACACTCCTTGTTTTCACCTTATTCCCAGTGTCCAAGGCATTGGCAACTCACAGCTTTGCCAATTCTACCACAAAGCTAAACCACTGACTTAAGGAAGCATTTGCATCTAATCCTCTTTCAACCAGAGATGAAAAATCAGCAGAAGAGGAAGAAGCTGGCACTGAAGGAGACAATTCAAATTGTCCCTTTCCAGTTCCTTAATTCACATGTTAAGGGACAACCACAGCTGGGAAATGCAATCTCTGGAGCAATTAAAGAAAATTCAATTCAGGGAATGAGGCTTTCTGCACTCAAAGCTTCATTAACCCTGGTGCCTTTTAATTAAATACGTGTACATGAATTTTCGGACAGAGAAAGCATTTGCCTTACTGATAGTGCTTGGGTTTAATGGCAAGTCAGTACTTGCCTTTGAGAAAGAAAAAGAATACTGGGGTCATAAACTCTAGACCTCTCCAGCTCCACAATGGCTTTATTAAATAGAAATTACTGCCTATCATCAGCTCCCACTTCACGGGAATGTCTGCTCTCCCTCAAACACTCTAAGCTCCACTAGCAAAGCTCTGCTTTGGGCTCACTTGGAGATAAGAGGCAGCCCCACCAACGCCACGGATAAAACATGAGCCAGGATTTAAGAGCCCTTATGATCAGTTAGAGAAATAAAGTTGGCTAGCTACAGCAGGACAGGTTTTCACAGCCCATGGAGCAGAGATTAGAGTAGCCAGCCAGCCCCTCTTTTAAATACTGTTCATCTTTACAGAAGGCTCTAGCAGGCACCAAAGGCGCTGTGCGACTAGGACAGTTTAAAGGATAGCCTTTGAAAGGGGATATTGTCAAGTCTGCCCAGCCGAAATCTCCAGCTCACTTTGCGTGAGTTACCATCCGACTTGTGAAGGAGTCACGCTGCTCCCGTGCTGGCTCCAGCCTTGGTCCAGAATCCAAATGCAGCAGGTCACTGGTTTATCTGGATGTGCGGCTGCCTAGCAGGGACCGAGCACAAACTGCTTTGATGCTTCCCCATCTTAATCCCAATTCCAGCTGATGCACACACAGGTGGTCACGGGTACTGGGAGCAGCAACACAGGGAGGGAAGAAGAACACGGTCCCTTCCCTTGTCTCCAAGAGACTTCCAAGGAATCTGCCACCTTAAGCCAGCCAGAGACAGGCTCTTGTTCCCTCAACGCTAACAAGCACATGTACACCTCTGGGAGAGACAAGACTTCAGTTTGTCCTTTTAAAGCATCTTTCAGGGAGATACACTTGTCTTTTGCCAGCACACATGGACCCAGTTTGTATTTTTTATTGCTGACCTATGCATTTTAGCTGTTTCAACTATTTTAAAGGCAACAGCATGCATTTAAAGATACTACTTTCCCTAACTGTCACTTCCCACAGGAGCTGAGACATTTTACAGTAAATGACACTTCCCTTTTCACACTTGCCCCCCTCAAGGAGCAAGCTAACATGACAGCACAACTGTTCACACAAGGCCTCCAAGGGATGCCAAATCTCCAAGCGGATGCTGTGCCCAATCGAGTGAAGAGGCACAGCTCCATTAAGCAGAAACAGGCAATTCCTTCTGTTTACAGCAGCCCAGTATTCACAGGTTAATTGCTGCATCCCCAAAATAACATTCTTGTTCTGATTTCATAGCAGTCATATTCACTTACATGGAGTGTGGAGAGTTGTTTGCTGCTATAGGATGTCCTTGGTACCACCAAGGACAATCTGAGCGCATGGAGTGCGACAGGCTCTCACTGAATGCACAAGTAAACGCAGCCACTTCTGCTTCCTCAGCCTTTTGACACCAACGAGGGAAGGGGCTTCCTACTCCAGCACCAGCAATGAAGAGCACACGAATTCTGTGATGCTCAAAGCTCTACCAGGCAGAACACAACATATCACTCCATTCCTCTGCTCCTGGAAATTACAGCTCCATTTTAACCCTTCTGTGCATGTGTGTGAGATGATCTTCCCATCTGCATGCAGCAAGCAAGCACATGGTGGATGTGCTCAGGTATGCTACTGGGTGAAGGAGGCCATTTTCAATGCAAACCTGCTCACACAGAGTTCTGCTCCCCAGTTCTGATGCTATCATTTTATGACAACATTTCCTGACCCAGTTTCTATCTTGCTCCTCATTCCTCTGCTACGAGTAGTAATCAGTAATGTCAGTGTTCTGGCTGAACTGCTACGGTCCCATTAATAATGCAAGAGTAGTAACACTGCAGAAGAAAAGAGGCTTGAAGGTTAAAAGCAGTAACAGAATGCTTTTTGGGGGGCACAGGAAGGGGAGGGAGGAAGAGGAGGAGGAGAAGAAATGCTGGCCTACTGAGATTAGAAACCATAGACTTCAAAACATACCATTCCTTTCAGGTGGAAGCAGTGGGTGAGTCAGTCAGGGCTAATTAGAAGATAACATGCAAATAAGAATGACACACAGAGATGGTTTTGACTAAATTAGAAGAAAACTTGTTTCACCTTCTCTTCCTCCCCCCCCCATCTCACTGCCTCACCACTTCATGTTCCCATTTCTCTGTTACTCATGTTTCAGAGGTCAATGGTAACCTGGCATTCCACACACGACACATGCTGAAGTTCCCTCTCTACAGAGACCGGCCCATACCTGCCTATATGATACAGCCAAACCTTTAACACCAGTAATCAAGGTGCTCCTGGTGCACCTTAACCTGAGGCTCTGCTCAAGCTGTTTATGACACGTACTCTGAACCTAAAGCAGTGCTGGATTTCAATAGGTAACCCAGCATTTCCCTGTGCTTCCAAGGCCAGGGAGTCTTCTCCAGAGACAGCAGCTCCTGTGACAGCAGTACCTTCACCACCATGTAAGGCACACAAGCCTCCTGATCGCACACAATAAAGCTGCATCCTCAACTGCATCACCTGGAAGTTTCCCTCCCTCCCTTCCTTCTGCTAAGTCCAGCAGAGAAATAAAGTAATAAAGGAGCTTACAGGACTGGAGCTGATTCCTCAGCTTTTCCTATTGCTGAACGAAAACTCACATTGACTGTCCCCTGCACTCCAGGAAGGTGGTTTGTTTGGGGCTGACTCTGGTTCAGCACAGAAAAGCAGACCTCTTTTAGGGGTTGGCAATCCCTAGTTTTGTGTTCAAGGCCAGGTTGGACACAGGGGCTTGGAGCAACCTGCTCTAGTGGAAGGTGTCCCTGCCCGTGGCAGGGGGTTGGGACTGGATGAGCTTTAAGGTCCCTTCCAACACAAACCATTCCATGATTTTTAAGGCACATGAGCTAACTTTTAAATGTCTTTCAGTGGAGCTGACCAGCCATACTATTCCTCTCCCACTGATGGCATTTACAGCTGCCTATACAGTCCCAGGTTAGTGATGATGTATGAACTGAAACAAAACACATTCTCTTTCCATTAGCTGAAATCACACGTGTCTACCTCCTGCAATACATATACCAATAGATCAGCTTATCAATGTTATTATTTAACTGCAGCACAGCTCACTCTGCCCCTTAAGAGAACTACTCCAAAGTCCTCCAGCACAAAGGGCTCACTCAGGTGATCACCCAGAGGGATAAAAAGCCAAGTTCATTGAGATGAGCTCATGACAGAGTGGCAAAGGAGGAAATAAAAATGGAAAAGATCAGCTTCAGAACTGCACTGCTTTTTCAAAGAGACCTTTCAAGTATCACTTCCTCTGCAGAGAGGAAGTGAGAGGAGCTGGAGGTTCTCTGCTACAAACAGCTTCCCCTCCAGGACAATGATATAAAGAGGATGGGTGTTGTTAAAAAGGAGAAAAAGAAAAGGAAAGCAGCCCTGAGCACACTGTGACCAAATTAGGAAACAAAACTCTACTGACAGCCTCCAAAATGGACATCATCTGCAGCAGCCTTGTATTAGCTCAGGAAGTCTGATGACTGTGTCATCTGCTGAAATCTGTTTATGTGCAAACAGAAAGGAGAAGCAAAACACCTCCTCTCACTGCACATGCCAGGTTAGGCCAGCTCAGGGCTCTGGCCTGGAGAGTCATCAGCTGCCCTGACACAACACAGCTCCAAACCTCTGCTGCTGACTCATACCCCTCCAAAGACAACTGCCCTGGAAGCACCAAGGTACAGCAAGATGAGGTGCATTCAGAGCCGGGGGGGGTTTAATTGCGTTTCTGAAGTGGTGAGCTGTGGCAGATGAAGCTGAGGTTAGAGATCAGTGATTACTACGCCAGGAATGTGAGGGGGAGGAAAGAGAGGGAAAATGGAGCTTCTTGAGTAAGGTCAGAATGATGTTTTTAATTTAGCTTGGGAACAGCCTTTTTTCCATCCTCTCCAACCTCCATTTCCACTGCAGCAGCAAAATGATAACCCTGCTCTGATACTCTGCAAATACAAGTAGCTCTGGGCAGGGTTTTAACCTTAAACTCGGCCCTGCTGCCACAGAGGATTCCTGTACTGAGCTCCCATAGCAGCCCCACAGCAACTCTGTGGCATCACATCCTATTATGAGGACAGACAAGTGACACAGGCTACATTACCTCCCTGCTTAAAAATAATCACACAATCTGAGCACTCTGGCCCATACGGAGATGTAGGGTTTCTCCCTGATGTTGAGGTCATCATGTCATGTTATTCCCTCTCTTGTTCCCTGTATGAAATAGAACAACACCCCTCCTCCCTTGCTCTTTCAAAGGGATCTAGGAGGAAAAGGCAAAGCTTACAGCTCATCTCACCCTGCAGAGGGTCTCAGTCTCTGCTCCAGGGTCCTTCCAACCCCAGCAATTTGGCTATGGGACCACTTTGCCACGTTCAGGGCAGCCGAGGACCTTTCACACCCTGGCACCACCAGCCCAGGCTGCTCTTATCCAACCCCTTGTGATGTCCATCAGCTTATCTCCAAAGACACTATCATGGTAGTGACTACCACAGCTTTGCAGCTGAACCCAGTGGCTCCTTTGCCTGAATGAACCCAGAATGCTCCTTTGCAGGCTGTGTCCAGGCACAGAGGTTGAGACAAAGGCTGCTGAGGCTGAAGTTTCCATCCCCACGTGAAGTTGTGTTCAGTGTGTCACCTCTGGACCTCTCCTCGGCAAAGGACAAAGCTACAGAGGGAAGATAGTGCTGCTGCCTCTTATGGACCTGACACAGAGGTATTCAGTGGTCGGGGAACAGTGAGAGAATTGCTTTTTTCACTGAATGAATATTGCTATATAAGGCAGAAAGAAAGCACAGGAGTAAGCTTTGTTGCTTGAAATTGCACTGACTTACATGGTCTATTTTTAAAAGGACTAGTTTGAATTCTTGTTTTCAGCAGCTTTTTTTACCCTCTAAAAGACAGACACCCCATTTAAGCTGACCTCTTTCCTCAGGTCCATTTCCAGGCTGGGCTTTGCCCTCTCCTCCTCTGTCAGACTCATTTATCAAGCGAAGCATTTCCACATACCACTGCATAAATAGACTTGACCTTGTAAAAGCAGCAGCACCACCTGAGCTCCCACTGATGGAGCCTCTCCATCCCATCACAGCAATTAAATCCAGCCCACTCCTCTTCTCCAGGTGAGGTATTCTCAGGGCTCCTACTGCCCCTTCCTATGTGTCCTGAGGAAGGGTGACAGGTATATAGATAAGGCAAGGAGTGATTTTGGGCTGATCATTGTGCTTCCTCTCTGGAAAGGGGCATTTAGGAGCAAGCTACTGCTGGCACCACTCAATTCTTACAACTGCTCCTGGCCCAGACCAAGCATACACCTAACAGCAAGATATGGGACAAGTTGTTCTCCCCTCTCCAGCTTTCCTGGCTGCTCCCTCACAAGCAGGGATTAAGCTTGTGATTATGCACCATCCAGCCTCCAGAGAAGCAAGGAGAGCCCCTTGCACATGGCTTTCCCTTGCTCCCCTTGCAGCTCCCCCATCGAGATAAAGCTGATGAGGAGATCTCCTGACTCTCAGCACTGCCCATCCAACTTTGACCCTACACGCCTCGACGGGCCGCACCACGTGGCTTAACACGCACGTATCCTTCCTGCATGGGACTGGACTTTTAAGGCTTTGCTGCACCAGGAGATCTCTCCTGTTATCTCTCTTCCTTTAGGACTTAGCAATAAAAACCTACGGGGAGGTGTGACCTGCTGCCTACAACAACCTCAACCCCACCTTCGACCTCGGTCCCTCCCTCGACCTCACCTTTGAGGTGAGATACGTGGATTCCCGGCGCTGTGCGATAGCGTCGCCGCTCGCCCTGCCCGCAGCACAGAGCACGGCTGCAGACGAGGAGTTGCAATGGCCTTTTAAGGAAGAAAAATGAAAATGGGCTGCCCAGGCTCGGAGTGCCTCGGAGCTGAGATGACAGACGGAAACTTGCCATTTGTTGTGGTTTTGGCAGCAGCGGAGCGGAGCGCGTTCCCATGCACGCCGCTCGTTTAAAAAGGGCGCAGCGAAGGCGCCGAGCTGGAGGAGAAGGCTGAGGGCGCTGGAGCAGGAGGGGTTAGGGATGCAGTGCTGAGGAGGGAGATGGCGGAGTCATGGAATGATGGGTTAGACCGTTCTGCTGGCCTGAACAAATGGGAGACAGGCCTCGGGATAAAAGCATACACAGGCACAAGTGCTCCATCCCCAACGCACTGATTCCACATCACATTCCCCTTTCTTCCTTATCCCAATAAATTCTGCTAAGCTGCATTCACACAGCCACAGGAGGATGGGAATTTAAACACCAAAGCTGGGCCTTGAGGTCATTGCCACCAGAAAGAAATGACAGGGGTCTGCCATAAGCAAGTGCCACCTTCGGCTCTGCTCTCCACTAAAGCTGTGGGGTTAAGCTCTAAGTAACAATTAAATCCAAGTAAATAGCTCCAGGAAAAGCATAGAGAGAACAGCAATAGGAATGGCTGAACAGAGAATGAGACAGGGCCATGGGACCTTCAGAATGTTTGCTCTGCTGTCAGGAAGCTGAATGAGACAGCAGACTCCAACAGCTGGGAAAACATGTTGCAAAACAAGGAGAATTAAGTAATTCTCCATACGCTCATCCTATTCTCAGGCGTTTTGGAAAAGCTCAATTTCTCCAACCAGAACTATTTATTATTTTTCTTTCCATGTTGCACATTCACCCTGCCAGTGACAAATCTTGATATAGTTTAAGCCTAAAACCACAGCACATCTGGAGTCAGGCAGAGCAGCCACGGGCCAGCCTCTAGCACAGAACTAATGGCCCCTGTGGCATGTGTTGGATGACATCCTTGGAAGGCTGTGTCATCCCGAACACATCCCCTGCTGCTGGGTACTTGGTTACACAAACATCTCCCCCTGCACCCTATAAAACATTTGTAATGGGACCATAGGGCTGCCTCATTACCTGCCTCTGAAGCACAAGCAGCTGCGTGCTCCGTTATCACACCAGGTACAGAGATCAGAGGCACTGCACTTCACCCCTTAGCTCCTTCTCCAACTTTAAGTCTTGTAATCATGCAACAATTTACTTCAGCAAGGCCACTCACATCAAAGTTGCTGCAAGCTGCACAACACGACTTATGCTTATTACCATAGGTTGTGGATGCAGCGTTAGCACCCTGCTAAGAGAAGCCGTGTTCAGACAGAGCTTGCCAGGCAGAGCTCTGTGCAAGCTTAAACCCATCTCATTTCCAACAGCAAATGAAGGTTAAAAGCAGCTGGGTGCATCCGTTCTTAGCCAGCACCTTGAAATCAATCCTGAGACATTTGAGAGGCTTAAATAGTTGTCCCCTAAAATACTAAGTCTCAGTCCTGCAAATCAAAAGCACACCCGAGGATGGCTGTGGCCAGAAAGCCTGACCTGAAAAGTAATAAATAAATAGAAATGGAGATTTTATCCATCTGCCACAGGCACATCAATGCTCATTTTAACAGTGTGACAGTTCAGATACCCAGCAGGCAAACCAGTCCCTAAACACAACCTCAGGGATGCACTAAAGAGCCCACTGTGAGGGCAATGTGATTTAGCACCACGCAACCATACGCCATCACCTCGCCGCATCCAGCCAGCGCAGAGGCAGGTACAATAAAAACCCTATGCAAAGGAGTTTTAAGGAAAGGTGTTGGAAACGCAAGTCCCTGCAATGTGGCCTGGCTCCGAAATGAGTGTGGCACCGGAGGGACAGCGCTGCTCCTTGCATGCATCATTTCCATGGCAACGGCAGCTTTCACCTCCCCATCTCTTCCCTGGCTGGAAGCCCTGCAGTGCTTTGTGCTGAGACTGCAAAGAGGGGAAACCATCTCCCTCACCAGCAACGCTGGGGATAGCAGCAAGCAGCCCAGGAACAAAAGCCTTGTCTTCATCAACAATATGGGGTCTTGGGAGGAGGGATGTTGAGCTGAAAGGATGGACTTCCTTTTCTGACGGGAAACAGTACTTCCTCCGATGTGCAAGAGTGCACGCTCACTTCCCAGAGCTGCACAGCATGTGCCTTCCTGGTTTGAACAGAATTGCCAGCTTTGGTTTGCTCTGACAGAGCTCCAGAAGGAGAAACATGCACCATGAGAGGTGAGAAATTCAAGTGCTGCTTCCACACAGGGATCCCTGTGCACATTAAGATGGAGGTTGACCAGAGGCTGGCAAATCCTCCCCATCACCAGGAAGCCTGGCTCCATGTGCAGTCAGGAACCTGTGTGAGAGCAAAACCTTAAAGGTCAGGTCTGAGCCAAAGCTGCCTCTGCCCAGCACCAGCTCAGCCTGTAAACACACACAGAGAAGGCATCCATAGGGTGGCTTGAGCGGCGTTATTCCTTGGCTAATTTAAACTTTTCCTCCACTCTGCTGCTTGTGATATTAAGATTCAAGCCCTGGCCACCTAACTAGGAGCCAAACTTCACACCACACAGCTGGAGCCCTGGCAGATGGTGCAGGCTCATCTGCATGCTCTCTGTGCAGCCCTTCACTCACAGAAGGCAAACAGCAGCTCTGCCCATTGCTCTGGCCACAATTAGCTGCACTTTGGTCCCTCCAAGGTGCAAATGACTGGAGCTACAGGTGAGATGCATAAGCAGTGACATGGGTATATCCAGAACTCTTCTTACTATTGAGCTCAGCAAACACATATACAGCCAAAATGAAGGCTTCCAGCTGGTTCCCATCACTTATTTCACAATACATCCATAGCTGGCCCAAATACAAATCAACCTCTCTGCAAGATTTAAAGGAAAGCCTGAGAGTATCAACATGAATTCTCAAAGCAAGACAAAAGATCCAGGTGACGGAGCACAGAAAGAGCATGGGTCCACCATCTGGTCCTCCCCTCCCCACCCTTGAAGAGCCTTGAGGTTTCAGGAGAGGCACATTTTGACCTTTCCCTTTCCACACTTCCCCTCACTTCAGGTTCAGCTGTGCAAGTGCAGTCCTTCCAACCAGAGAGGGACTCCTTCCAGGTTCAGTCATCACTACCACCAAGTCCATCAGAGTCACTGCTAGCAAAGCTGATGCATCCTCTCCAACCTCTGTAGAGTTCCCCAGATTAGCCCTTTCCTCCCTAAGGGCAACAGTTTCCTGCAAGCAAGAGCATTAACTGAAATTCTTCATTATGGGCAGAGAAGAGATAGCTGGAATACAAAGAACTGCTGCAGTTGATGCTGTGAGACACCACATCCTGCAATCTGAATTCCTCACCCTCCACTTCAAATCCTAAAGTCATTCAAGACTTCTAAGAAGAGCACTAAGCTACTCAGCAGATTTTCAGCTAATGAATCAACACAAGCTGTCCAGGAAACCAGAAATCCAGCCCGCTGGAATGCTGAGACTCCAGGGAGGGGGGACAGGCAGTACACTAGGAAGGAAATGAAACAGCAAACCAGAAGGAAAGGAACATTTCAGTACTGACCCTTCTCACCACACTTACTGTGCTGCATTACATATTTTAGGGGGAAAAAGCAACTTTTGCACATGGAAGTGTTCATGTTGTTCAAGCCTGAATTTTGTTCTGTGGTGCTGACATATGTACATTTTGAAAACAACTCCTTTTTTGCATGAACAGTGAGGAAAAATGAATGACTTAAACATGAATCAACATTGCCACCTAGTGACTGGCAAACCTCCTCGCTCCTGACACTTGAAATCCATCAGAACCACGTTTCTTTCCCAAATGCTAGAGAGAGATGTTAGCAAAACATATTTTGGAGATCTCAAATGGAATTGTTCATCTTTCATAAGCAGCTTTCTCCCCCCGCTAAGTTCGATTTTCCACTACAAAATGCAACTTCAACTTCTTCGGACAACAGAATTTGACTTCCTATTAATTCCTCACTACAGGCAAACAGTCAATACGAGAACACTAAGCTGTGGCAGCTACAAGCATAAGGTTAATGCACTCAAGAGGAATTGCAGTGATTAGCAGCAACCTCTGCTGGGGGACAGGCAGTTCCCTCAGTGTCACATGAGAATTCATTGTTGTGGCTAAAGTTGTGCAAGGGACCTTGTAGCTTCAGTGCTAAACACTGATATGGTACAGCCTCAGCTCACTGGCACCAGACGTAAGCAGGGTTCTGTGTATATTCAGGAGACTGGGAAACGTATTTCCTCGCTTCTATTTTTCGCCCAGAACAGATGGTGCAGAAGCAGCAAGTTTTCCCTGCTCCATCCCCCCACTGGGCCTGGCAATTCTCCTGTTATGGCCATTAGCAGATTTTGAGGGAAGCACAAAGATCTTCTTGCCCTTTGAATGGCTCCTGTTTCAGTGAGCTCTTCTAACAAGTTCTTTGTCACTTCCAACTGAATCTATATTCAGGTGACAGCATAAAGGAAAAATGCAGATGCTAATTCCCTTTAGGGTAGCACATAAGGTTGTTTCAGCTTATTTTCCAGAAGTTTCATTAGATAAAAGATTAGTTTGGTTTTATCTCTTTTAAGCACTCAGCTCCCTGTCCACCTAAAACATTTCTGTATGCGTAAGACAGCAACTTACAGCATCCATAAGCTTTTTAGCCAACATCTCACTAGGAAAGAAAGGAATATTGGTGTCTTTATCAGAGTGCCCTGAAATTCATCTGTCCAGCCACACACTTGTATAGAACATCAGTAGGATCCAGCATTTTGACTGCTGCCCCATGCAGCCACATTAGATATCCATCCTGCTCCTAGGAAGTGTGGGTTGTCCTCCCAGCTCTCCTGCCCAACACTCTAGAAGAGACCAAATGGCAAATATCCCCCAGTTACCTTTCTGCAGCGGGGATTAGGGCAGCTGAACCGCTTCACGTCGTGGTCCAGTAGAGCCGGGAAGTTACAGAACGGACACCTACAGCCCAAAAGAAGATGCCATCATTGCAGAGTGCCAAAGGTATCTTTGCTGAAAGGGGATTCAGTCAAATAGTTCTGTGGCAGTTAATAAGGCCGCCAACCAAATGCCTGTCACCAGGATGTGCTGACTACTGCCTTTTTTGCTCATATTTCTTCAGTCGCTCACAGTCAAAATATTTTATGCTCAGCACTGCTTTTGACCATGTAATTTAGAAGATCAGCACAAAGCTGGCAAGCAAGTCTTAAGGGAGATGAGCCTATTGAATTTTAATCTGCTCCTAGTCAAAGGCACACCAACCTGAATAAAGAGAGGTTTGGAAAGGCAGAAGCCTGAATGTATAACACAGCTCTGAAAGCTCCCTATCTCACAGTCAGCACACGTTTAGGGTTTCAGGGAACAGTTTTATACAATACAAAGTGTACAAAAGTCTGCATCCTCTGCTGGACGCTTACCTGACAAGCTCATCTGCACAGGCAGCAGCCACCTCCTCCTTAGCTTTCCGCTCATAGTATTTATTGAGGATGTTCTCTGGAAGCACCTTCTCCAGCTCACTGGTGGGGAATGAACATGTGCAACTGCCTTCCATGCAGCTGAGCTCTGACTAGGGTTGGAAGGAGAGAGCTCGGGTTCAGCATGATACTAGCAAAAAGCAAGACTTGGTACCCAGAACATTTCCAAATGCACCCGTGCAGAGCCTTGCTTAGAGAGAATAGGGCTTAAGTTAGCAGATGACTGCCAGAGAAGGGGTTTGCTATGGAAAGAGCAAGACTAGTTAAACAAATCAGGCCTCAAACAGACACTGAGCATGAAGATGGTGTTGATAGCTGGGATCACAGTTCACTTAAAGTCCCCTGTGACCATATAACAGCCCGTTATTACAGTCTCTGTTGAGAACTAGCACTCTGCTCACAAACAGGATGTTGCATTCTTTTCAATGTGGTCATATCAAATACAGCTGCCAGTTTATATGTTTACATGAAATATAGATCCCAGACTACAAATGCATCCCACAGTTTCATCATCATATCTCAAGGCAAAGGAGCATGCACGTCTCACAGCAGGTTAATGACTTGTTTATAGCTCAGCTGAGTACCAGGATAATTGCTCGCTAAACTGGACACTAAGAAGGTTCGTAGCATCATAGAGGAACCAACTCCCAAATTAAGTTGGGATCACAGTGATGTTATGTAGGACAAACAATCTCAGGTAGGAAGAGACTGGCCAAGTCAGACAAGAGTGTTCTCTGCGCAGAGAGTGGTTTATTAAGAAGAAAACAAACCCCAGATGAATGCAAGTTATTGTCACTATGAATAGTGTGGAAGGTTTTCCTAATAATCCCAGTTGCTCAGCATAGAGCACAGATGATGGTTAGCAAAAGTGAAATCCTATTCAAAGATCTCACTTTGATGGAGAGACTGACCTGTTGGATTTGGATTTCAGGACACAATTCCATTCAACTATTTCCTGGGAAGCGCAGTTACATCCAATTTAAGCAACGACGCTACGCAAACAGCACTGTGATCTCCCAACAGCAATTTACCCATTTGCCCCTCATCCAGGTGGGAAATTCTTACCTTCCCAGAGCCAAAGACTGCCTCCTGAGCGTATTTAATTAGGCACTCCTTGCAGAACAAGTGACCATCTGCACACTGAGTCAGCTTCTCAAACGCAAAGTCCTCGTAACAACAGCGGCACTCTATCATCTGCCCATCCTGCAGCCATAAAGAGGTATTGGCATCAGCAGCAGCCCATCAATAGCTATAGCAATATACAGACACACACAGCTGCAAGCCAGAAGCAATGCCAGCATTCACTCTAAAAAGAGCCACAGATGTGCACCATTCAATTAGTTACCCTGTTTGGTGGTCAAAACTCACTAAGTACAACCAGAAACTCAGTTTTAAGGAACTTACTATCTACATGACCTGCTTAACAGGGTTCTTAAAAGCTACAGAAGACATGGTGTTTAATAGTTCTTAGCTCACAGGCAGAGAAGCACTTCGGGTTCAGGAAGGTGTAATCCCAGGGAAGCAGCATTCCCACCATTTATATGGGGAAAAGCAGCTTCGGGTCGGTTGCCCTCTAAAGGAACATTCACCCATGTGCTTGGAGAGACCTTGTCTTGGCCTCTTCACTGCAGGGGTGAAGAAGCTTGCCTCTTAAAAAGGAAGTATGCCCACATCTTCAAAGGTCCAACATCTCCAACGTTTGAAGGACACAGGCATGGAGAATGACAGGGTAATCCACAGCTGCTCAACTTTTCTCTCTTTGCTTAAAGAAGACCCAATTTTCAGGTTTTTAAAGAGTCCTTCCTGCAGATGAGGAAGACCTTTCCCCTGGCAGAGCTTCAACAGCATCATCTCTGTTTTAAACAGCCATAATGGTGGTAGCAAGTGCAAACCAGGTACTATTCTATTGCAGTGTTTGTTCTGGCCAGTAAAGATACAAGCAGCAGCTAACTGAATTACTAGAGATCATTACATGCATCAATACTGTCTTGCTGGACTCAGCTCTTATCTACCTTTTCTAAAAGCCAGCCAAGACACACACTGCAGGTTCTGCCAGCTCAGCAAAAGCAGCACAGTACAAATGCAGCTTCAGGAAAGCTCCATTTCAGAAGCCAAAAGAGTCTGTGCAGTATTAAGTGGAAAACAGTGTCTATGCATAAGCTGAACTCAGACGACATTATAGATACTGACCTTCTGATACTGCTCCTCATTCATCTGCAGAGCAAGGAGGAAGTCTGCATGCTGTAAGAAAGATGTGCATCTGTATTTACAGCATAGATAAAGCAAATTTCCAGCCTCTACACTCTTTTACATTATCTCAGGACTTAGAAACCACCATAAAAAGCTCCCTGTCTGCTTACAGCATCACTGAGCCCATCCTTCCAATCCATTAAGCTATTTATGATTCAGCTAAAACAGATGGGAGAAGCAAAGGATCAAGAACAAAGACCCGAATTCTGTATTATGGAGAGCTGCTGGTTCAGGTTTCCAGGGGCAGAGATGATCTCACCCAATGGACCCCTCCAAAGAAAGCCCCAAGGAACATTAGCTTTGTGTTTAAAAGGAGACACAATCCATCTGCCTAAAAGACAATGATCTTTAAAGAAAGGACTGTAGGTGCAGAGCTGTAAATTCAGTCTTTCCTCAGACTAGAGGGGAAGACATCAGTGAGTGTTGCAGTGTTCTGCTTCGAAACACATGGCCCTCAGCACAGGACAAGATGTTCTGGAGATACAGGACTGCCAACCTGTGGAAGGCAGAGTGAGTGGACAGACTGCCTTGGGCCTGGTCATTATTCACCACCAACACTAAGTTGTAATTACAAGGCCTAAAGCAGCAGAGAAGCCTGCTAACAATTAAGAGGAGGAATTAGTTAGCAGAGCTTTTACTGCTTTCTAGCAAAAAAGGTCCAGAACAGTGTTTGCAAAAGCAGCAGATAAGTATTTAAGTAAATAAGAAACTCTGTGCTTGGCTTTTTTCCTTCAAAAATCAGTTACTTGGGAAAAGTCATACATGTAACACATAGTAAAGGGGCAAAGGTAGTCAGTTATTCAGTATTTTGATCAATGTTTGAACTGCTCCAAGAGGCAGATTTCATGTTTAGGGCCAAGACCTCTACAGCAGTTGAAGTTGTTTGCACCATGAGATCAAAGCAGCTCCTACCACTCACCTCTGCCATCTCTTTAACTTTCTGCTCATAGAATTCCTGCTCCCGCAGCACCAGTGGGAGGAGGGAGCACTTGTCATAGGACCTCCAGTGCCGCCTCTTGTTCTCCAGGAAGAACATGCGCTTCTTAATTTTCACATCCCCTAAAGCAGAGTTAAAGGCACAATGAAATGGGATGGAGCAGCCAGAACTATGCTTAAATCCTTCTTTCTCCACGCATCACACTCAGCATCTCAAACAACACTGCACCAAGCAGAAGTACTAATGAAGAGCATCTCCAAAATTGATACCAGACATTGACAGCAACATCTGTTTTGGGACCACATTGCTTTTCAAGAACAGCACTTTCTGCTGCAAGCCAGTTCTGCTTAGAATAATGATGTGGAGAGCACAACACATACAACTTGCTGTTTACCTTGCTCAAATTTGAAGTCTATATATGAATACTGATTCATCTCTTTCTTCCTTTTCCGTTTCCCACTGGTTTCGGTAGACAGCTCCTGCCATTTTTTGATAGCATCTGAAAAGGCCTAGAAAACAACACACAGACTTAAATCCTGTGTTCCTGGAAGAAAGCAGAAATACAGACTTCAAATCAGTTCAAAGCACAGTTCAAACATGTGCATAATGCTTATCCAAAACCGGACAGCCAAACACTCCATATAGAGGCAAGTATAGCTCTTTACTTTGCTCACCTTGTCCTGTTATGTACTCATAAAGCAATCATTCCATAAATCCAAAATAGCTGAATGATACTTCACACCACCTATTGTGTAAAGCTATTTAAACTCCATCTGGTGTCCACTCTGAGGCAATGGAATGGTTTGGCTTTTTAGTTAAAAAAATGAAGCTCAAATACTCAAGCAAATTAAGGGACAAGGAATTTTTGTTTAAGTGCTGGAATAGTAGAGAAAGAAGCTCAAGCAAGAGGAGGATAACAGAGTAGATCCAAGTCAAATGCTCGAAGCCACATTTACATTCAGGTGGTTGATACATAAACCAAGTGTCTCTGCAGCTTCATGACAGTGAAATGAGGAATAAAGGACTCATTCCACAAGTCATCATAAAAAGAAGCAGGACAGTGAGATTTGAGCTTCTTTTCAACTCCATGCGATCAGTTAACTAATAGCAGCAGTTAAATGTTAAATGTTTGAAGATTTAGCTAAAAGTCTAGGCTTTACTGACAATTATATGACACTTCAGCAGCAATGTATGGGAACACTTCTCAGTTTAATGCATCACCTCCCATCAACTAGCCAGTTCTGTCAGAGAGAAGTAAAACCTTCCTGCAGCATTCTGTCTGACCAATATATTCTGCAAGTCTCTACTCAATGGATTAATACTTCTTAAAAGGAAAGGAAGAGCATTAAAAAGCCCATAACCACATGCTAGCAGATGGTGGAGTGAGGCAAAAAGACATGGCACTGCTCTGCAGAGATGAGGGAGGTAACCCTAGGAAAGGAAACAGACTTGAACTGGAGAACCTTTCGTGTGATTGCATAGTGTCCCTTGAGTTCACGTAGTGCCCACTTAATGTCTTGGCTGCTCAGCATTTTGAAGTCTGCCATAAGGAGGTCAGCTGCCTGAATAAAGCACCGCTGATCGAGTGGGGCAAGATTGAAGAAGTCAAAGTAGTCCACTTTAGGCACCTAAGGAGAAAATGCAACAGATGTAAGAAGGCTGCTATAAGAACACAAACCACTCTTTCAGTCATCAGGGCCTTCTGCAAGACCACCCCAAATTCAAGTTACGTGGCACCCAATTCTGAGCATCTATTTAAGCATCAGCTCAGAGCACAGCATGGGTGTGAAGCCTTCTGGTCTATACACTTGTGTGGGTAACCTGCCCTGAGCTGCACCGTGCTGCAGCTCTGCTCCTAGTAGGACCCACACCACACAGTTTAAAGCCATTGTGCATGGCTGCATGAGATAGCGAAGAGAGGATGCATTTAGGTTACTATAAAGGGTGAACATCTTTACTGGCTTCAGGTTGAGAGATGTTTCCTAGAGTAGAAAGAGTTTAACACCTATTTGATATTTCCATCTCTCTCAGGCCACACACAGCTATTTCAATACACTCAAAGCAGCTCAGCGAGAATTTATTGTCAAATGGACTTTAAAATACATAAATAAATAGAAAAATCAAGAAGCTGTAGGGAGATTTGCAGTTAGGAGGCTAAAAGGCAATGCCTGAGGCCACACAGGAGAGACCTGTGGGCCAAGTCTACTTCATGTGACAGAATGATCATGGAATTCTTGTATGAGATATCAAAATGAACACTTCAGATGGGGTGGCTCAACCAGGCACTCTACGAATATGCATTAATAGAACCAGACATTCCAAGCTCCACACAGGATGAACAGACTGGATGAGAGGCATGCTGTAGATGAGGATACTCTCACTTGCCTTTGTCTCATCTTGGCTGGGAAGCAGGCTGCTGCTGGGATTTAAAACCACTCTGCCTTCCTTCTTTGGGTAATCTGGATTTTCCAGAAGAAAGTTACAAAGTCTGAAAAAAGAAATATAGTTACTTGAGGGTTTGGGAGCTCAGGCTCATTCCTCACTTGTCTGATTTTTAGTATCCTATCATTATGAGGCTGGGCAGGCAAGTCCCAGCCTGCCCTGTAAGAACCAAGGGAGGTCCTAGACTGGAGCAAACTGCAAGTAAATGCCTGAGAATTAAAGTAAAGAATGTTTGGCTGTATGACTGTAGAGGGAAAGCAAAGAGATTTGTCTTTCAACAATTAAATTCATACACACAAAGCCTGTATAGATGAGCTTCTAACCAACCTACATCTCTCCAGAGTAGAAGTGAACAATCAGGCTTCCTTCCCTACTCACATCCATGTGAAGTGGTACCTGGACTAAGAGTTAAGGTGTACCAACTTTCTGCTTCTCTGGAATTCACATTATGAAGACCATACAAGAAAGAAAAGTCACAACATCAGCAGTATTAATTGAAATGTGTGGCTGATAGAAATGCATCTGTGGCAAAAGCAGCATAAAACCTTAAAAAACCCAGGAAAGGCTGATGTCTTCCTCAACAAAAGGTTACAGATTCAAATTGGAATTGAAGCCTCTAGTCTCAATCTACTTCCACATTACAGCAGAGACAGAAACATGTTTAAACTGTGTTATCATACAGTATGTACTCTGAATGCAGGTTTCATTGTAATAAAAGCTTGAAATCACACCAGCATTCTCCAACTTCCACTAGAAACTGGGCTAGTGAGAACAACATTCAGAAAATAATCACTAAAACTTGCTGAAAGCAATTGCACACTAACCTGTAAATGCAGCAGACCTGGGGTCCTATCACAAACAACCCTAACTGGCAGGTAAATTGAGTTTCTGGCTTAGGAAAGGCTCCAGCAAGGAGAATAGCCCATTGCTGGAGAGCCACAACTACTTCAGAAGCCCTTTTGAAAGGGAAGCTTGCTAAAGGCTGCCTGAAGCAAGCTTTCACAGCTGATTCTCCACCATCACTAACCAGTGATGTGGTAGCTGGGTCAAGCAACAGAAGCTGTTCCTCAGTTTCCCCAGCTGTAGAATAATATCTTTCTAAAAAGAGCTTGGACAAGCAATTAGCATTTGTAAAACTTCTTGAATGAGAAGGTGCAAGGCTGCAGCAAAGACATAATTGCAGCTGATTCACATTCCTGATGTCAGAAATCAGTCCCTCATTAAGAAATCTGGACTGGTTTGAAGCATTAACCCACTATCAAGGCATGATTACTTTAGCCCTGCTCTCACATTCAAAGCAGAGGCATGTCTTTCTGGTTAATCAGGTATTGACATATTGAGCCAGAAGCTTTTGACTGAGCGTGAATGCTTCTGCACAAAAAAGCTGAAAGGATGATACCCTGCTAAGAGCGGCTCCCACATCTTATCGTGCACATCAGTTGAAAGTTTTTATGATGATCAGTTTGGAAAACAACAAAATTATCTTGGCACTGAGCATTTAATAGCTCCCAGCTCTCCCCCCTCTCATCCTTTTGGTCAAAGATAACTGTTTTAATCCAACAACACAGAAACTTCAAGGAGCTCAAACACAAGGGTGTCAGCTGGGGCTCAGTCAGGATGCATTTGAACTGTTCTGCACGTTGCCATCTCAATGCTGAGGATTTCCAGAGATGTTAACCTCCCGTGTCTGACAATTAGTGAAGTGGCTCCCAGCACACAATGCACGCACACTTGCAGCACTGTTCATTAATATCTGCACCACAGGCCACAGAGCCACTTAAAAGCCTCATCCCTGCCCAAATCCAGCCACCCTTATTTATTGTATTTCAAGCTTGATTCAGCTTGACACACCATGGACATCAAAGAGACCCTGCCAGCGAGGCTGACCAGTGCTTTGACCCATTTGTTCTCACACAAAAGATGCAGTGATAACTCAAAAAGAGAGTTTGGTTAAAGGAATAAAAATATGGAGAAGGAATCTTTATCATCCAGTAAGTGGGTAACGCGCCGCTGAGCAGACACTGTAGACGGCCTACAGGGAAGCCTGTGAGCACCTTTTCATCTCACTGGGTCTGTGGCACACAATGGGAGAGATTGCAGGAGCAGAAGGGAAGGAACACATTAGGATTGGTAGAAGCTAATACTGTGATTTAATTCCATCAGGCTTCACTAAATCCCCCCCAGGACACAGTAACAAGTTTTTTCACACACTCTGTGAGAGGGTCCTGCAGTCATACGTGTAATTTCAACAGCCCCACTGCTCCAAGGAATGGCTCTGCTGGTCTTCTACACACCCAACCCACCCATCTACCTGAGATGCACCAAGTATGTGGTATGGGCACCTGAAAGTTTCTCTCCTGCTGACCACACCACCACTACAGGGAAAGCACTTTCAAAAGACAAGTAAGTAGTAACAGCCTGATGATTTTCTAGCCAAGAAGCCCTACTTTGGAGACACAACTTCGCAGCACAGGCAAAGGCAGCAGAATAGGAAATCCATGCCCAATGCATTGGATCATCCTAACTTCCTTGCCAGTTTACTTATGGTCCAATAACTAATTCCAAGCCTCACGCACTTAAATACTGCTTAATTAGTGCCCCAGTTAATGGGAAAGGGCTTTGCAGTAATACAAGAGAGGGAATACTCTGGCAACCAACACCTATTCTTCATTCTTGTATCACACAATGACTAGTTTCAACATGTTTGAGATAGCAGTGACAGCTGTAGAGACAAAAAACACAGAGAGAGGGGCCACCAAGCATCAGACACAAGTGATTTACTTCAAACCACTCTCCCCTCTGCGTTGCTGGTGCCAACACAAGTGGGAAAGCAACAGTCCTCACTCTGATTTTCCATTCCTTTTATTGCCCTTCTTGGCTCATGTTTCTGCTTAATTTGACCAAAATTGGTCTCTTAACAGAGATCTAGAACCAATCCTACCAGCCCTTAAATGCGTTTGTTCTCTTCTAGCTGCAAAAAGTGATGTGAGAGAACTCAAACAGTACCACTGCTACTGGATTAAGCCAACATGATGACAATAAATAAGGGAGTCCAAACCAGTGTCATCTTTACCTGGAAAAGGCCAAAAGACAGTGAAATGAAGAAGTAGGAACTCTTTTCTCCAACTCAAAACTCACCAATCCACTTTCTTACTATGTTTTATAGACATCACCTTAACACCTTAATCCTGACACTCGCCCTTTTTAAGAACCCTAGTAATAGTTAAGAAGAAATTGTATGTAATCTTTAAATAAGCAAATGATCTTAAAAGCAGAGAAGCTGCAGCACAATGTCAGAATTAAAGAGAATTTAAGAAAAGCTCCATTAGAAGGAAAAATCCCAACAAATTCCCTGCTCTTTGGCACTATCAACTCAGTGCTGATTCCCAGCCTGGGTATGCTTTAGAACAGTGTCACTGGCAGGTGGGGAAATGGAAGTGTGACTGCAGCCAACTTGTTGTACAATACACCCTGGCTCTTAGCTCTATACTTACACATTTAAGTCACAGCAGTTCTTGATGATGATGAGCTCTTCAATGTAGTCCTCCTTCACGTCTGGGAATCTTGCTTCCTACAGCAGGAAAAGGTACAGGTTATGGAGGTATTAGAGGAGCTGTGTAGCACAACCTAGTGAACAGCACCAAAGACACAGATTTAAGGGTGTATCTAGCACACTCCTGAGACAAGGGCCAAAACAGATTTCAAGAGACCATTTCTATCCACCCAGCATAGATACTGCAAGCTGCTGGCTTTCCTTTGCCCCACAGGATGATTGCTAACAGCTCTTTCTCACAAGAAGAATCTGAGTAGTGATGTCAGGCATGAGCAGCTGGCCTGACAAGTGATACAGGCTCGATGGAAGGAGGCAAGGCATGTAGGTATGATCTACAACACAAGAAAAGCTAATATTTACCTCCAGACAGAAGATTAAGGAGTTCCAGACTGTGTGCTGAAATACAACATTCCGAAGGCAAAGGAAAAAAGTCAACACTGTGTATACCCACCCAAAAGCACCCAGACACATTAGCAACAAGATCAGACCAGACAATAGACCTTTCCTGGCATTTCTGTGCAAGCTTTCCCAGCATTAGCCTCATAGCAAAGAGCACCCTTTGCTGTTCTCGTTGGGTTTCTGTACAGGTATTGCAACTGATTGCACCAGATGGATTCTGCTTTGCAAGACTGGACTGGTCGGGGTTGTCAAGCAGCCCTGACAATGCAAGAGTTTCTACTTACCCATCTCGAATCAAGTCACTCACCAACAAGGTCTGCCTTGGAAAGAACTGAATTTAGTTGGACTGGTACTTTAAGAATATTTTCCTCAACCCCAGTTGTCCAAAATAGAATGAGACAGGATGTGGATGGAAGACTTGGAGGGGATAAGAGTGGAGGTGTAAGATACAGATGCAGTGAAATACACTTGTTTGCAAAGTAAGTATTCATAAGGCATCAAGAGAGATCCTTCCTCCCTTGCAGTCAAGGGGAGGAGTGTGCACTGGAGGGGATAACATTAGAAATGTGAAGCATCACCACATCTTTGTTTTGCTTTTAAATATACAGAAGCTGCTGAGTGTCCCAGAGGTTAAGGAATACCCTTCCTGGTGGTCCCATTCTTGTGGCTAGTGCTCCCCAAGCTCAGCTTTACATGCAGAGTCAGAAAGGACCGCGTGGAGTTAACTTCTAAGAGTGGTTAGCAGTTAGTGTCTCTCTTGCTCCTTTAGCTCTACATCCATTCCTAAGCAGCTCTGTAGTGTTGGGTTAGGAATCAACCAGACAAGAACAAACTCAGCAGAACTGAGAGGGCAGTAGCCTTTGAAAGGAACAGGCTCATGTTATTTCACCTCAGTGCACCCTTGAGACCCTGCCATCAACTCCGCTAAATCTCGCTGGCCAAGAGCACATCCCAAAGCAAACAGTGCCCTCAAGATTCACATCCTCTCAACACTCCTGGCACGGTGCTGGGGTTAGTCTTTCAAACCAGAGTTTCCCAAGACAGTTCATTGCATGCTCCTCACCTGCTGCATAGCTGAGTCTCAGCCAAAACGAAGAGGATTTGCAGCTGAAGTCAACAGGGCTGCGCTTAGAGCATGTGAAACGCTACACACCTTGAAAAACCTGTCTGGGAATACCATGCACACAGAAGGCAAACAAGCCCTGGGAATACTTACTGTCTCTCTGATGAGCTGTGCAGTGAGGTCCTGGTCCTGCCCAGCAGCTCCTTGTTCTGGAACATTACTGGAGCCAAGTTCCTGGCAGCCCTGTGCAGGGAATGCCGGACCTGGCTGCTCATTGTCTACTGCTGCCTGCGGACCCGTTTCTTCTGGTGGATGTGCTGGCTGGGGGGAAGCAGGACCTGGAATCCCATCCTGCTGTGGTTCAGGTCGGGGGAAGGCTGGCCCAGGAGCCTTCTCTCCATATGCCCTTAAAGATCCTGGGTCTGCTTCAGGCTGCCCTTGCTGTGGAGCACAACTATTTACTACAGCATGTGGCTCTCCTTCCAACGGCTGGACGTATGGGTGATCCAGCTGGCTGTTCTCATGGGTCTCCTGGTCTGCAGGACCTGCATCAGCTGGTTCTCTGAGGTTTTGCTCTACCTCCAAGTCCTCTCCTTGCTGGGCTTCCACCTTTTCTCCCTGTTGTGGTGGAAGGTCTGAATTCTCCAGACTAATGATTTCTTGGTTAACAACAGGCTGTGGGTTTGTTGTTACTGGTGGAAGCAAACTTGGACCAGGCTCCTGGTTACTTGTAAGTTCAAACCCGGGGCCATTAAGCTCTGATGATCTGGACTGCGGCAAAGCAAAGTTCATATTCTCATCCTTGCTTGGGCCAGCGCTGCTCTCCACCACATGGTCATCCTGGTCTCCCTGGCCGGACAGAGTTAGGATCACATCTTGAGGATATGTGCTCCTCAAGGGCTCGGCAGCACTTTTAGATCCTCCTTCTCCCACAGTGTTTGGACACTGCCATTGAGCTGCAGGTCTGATGACATTGGGACGTGGAAGCTGCTGCTGCTTTGGGATCTGAAAAGAAGACAAGAGAAATTAAGTAGGAGTTCTTGTCTGCATGTCAGAATCCTTGCTCCAGATGATCTTTTGCATCTAATCAGATTTCTGATGGGAAACAGATGAAGTCTGTTTAGCAAGGTGCTTAATAAGGCATAAAACTGCAACCCACACATCTTTGTTGCACTGAACTCCAGCCTCAGTCTGTCCCCAGGTGCTAAGAGAACATTGGGCAGAACGGGGCACGCACAGGACTTTCAGAGTGGAATAATCTCCTGAACTCACCTCAGTTCCCATTTCCTTCCCAGCAGAATAGTCTGGGAAGGAGGAACTAACTGCTGGCATATTTGCATTCTTACTGATTTATCTAAACAGCCAGAAACCAAAGCTCAAAGCATTAATCTCTGGCCTTGTTCTTGCCTCTGGCAGACAGGCTGCTGTATGCCAACAGGCTGAATATTCTCGGCTACTGTTTGCAACTAAGAAACAGAAAGGTCAAGTTTGCAACCCATTTTCTCAATGCCTCTGGTTAACTTAACATAAAAGTGGAATATATTCTTCATATAGCTTAGATCTGAAATGAGACACTTAATCAGGATAAGCTAAAGCTTTTGGCCCTCCTCTATGTGACCGTCTGTGCCAGTGGAAAGGTTTATCAGGTGGGCTGGCTTCATAAATATGCAAGAATACAAGTGCCTGCAACAGCCCAACAAGAATCTGAATAAAGGGATATAAAACAAGGTCAAACAAGGCACGGTTTGAAAACCTGCCTCTGAAGGAGCATCACATCCTTTTATGAAGCTCTCCATCTTTCTAGATCTCGACAGATAACTTGACAGAAGCTACAGCCTTTGTTAATTAGAACTTCAAATACAATAGAGTTTAACAGTCTGGTTCTCCCCTCCTGTGCCCAAAATATGACTTAAACAGAGCCAGCAAAACGCCATCGCTTCAACATCCACTTCAGACAGCCAAAGTAAATTACCATAACTGGACAAGACTCAAAGGAACACATCGGATATTTGCAAGAGAGTTGGCTACAAAGGCCATGAATAAAGCAGGGCAAGTACAAGAATGACAAATTACCTCTTCCAAGATGACTACATCATCGTCCTCTTCCTCACGCTGCTGCTCCGCTGGCGCTTCCAGCAAAAAAGGTAATTCTTCATCCGAGGAATCCGATGTCACGATAAGCCCTTCGTACCTGCAGTCTATCCAGTCTGTGGGATATGTGAAGTTAGCTATTTGCTCACAGTAAATAATTGAAATCACAGGGCACGGGCACTGATACATCTGAAAAGCAATCTGCACGTTTGCATTGCAGCAATAGGGAAGAAGCACTCAAAGGTCACTGGTCCCTCTGCAAGTTGCAGTTGTGGCACAGTTACAGCCCTTCCTGCCTCCCTCGGCCCTCTGAGCAAAACCCCGGCACAAACTACAGCTCAGCACAACAGCACATGCATGAAACAGTCACTGACACTTATGTAGAGGTTCTTGTATCCCAAACTTCAGGACAAGTCAAGCTGCTGCAAAAGTTATTCTGCACAAGCCATGCACAGAGCGCTTCCCAGTTTTTGCACAGAAGTCCTGAACTCTCAGTAATTCAGGGATGATGCATTTTCTGTTGTTAACGTGCAGTGCATTCTAGAGGAGAGAGAAGCTCCTCTGAGCAATTCTGTCTCTTCTGAAGGGGCGTGATTTTGCAGGAGTACCTTATGCAAGGCTGAGATGGTGCCCCTGGCTGTGGATGCCGAAGATATCCTGCTATTAAATGACAACCCTGTCCCTCACGGCTTGTCAAGAATGGAATATAGATGCTACTGAACAGAGCTGTTGGAATCATAAAATTGGTTTGGGTTGGAAAAGACCTTAAAGCTCATCCAGTTCCAACCCCTACCACGGGCAGGGACACCTTCCACTAGAGCAGGTTGCTCCAGGCCCCTGTGTCCAACCTGGCCTTGAACACTGCCAGGGATGGGGCAGCCACAGCTTCTCTGGGCACCCTGTGCCAGTGCCTCAGCACCCTCACAGGGAAGAATTTCTTCCTTACATCTAACCTAAATCTCCCCTGTTTAAGCTTGAACCCATCACCCTGAGTCCTATCTCTACAGTCCCTGATGAAGAGTCCTTCTCCAGCATCCTTGTAGGCCTCCTTTGGATAATGGAAGGCTGCTCTGAGGTCTCCACGCAGCTTCTCTTCTCCAGGCTGAATGCAGGAGAGACACTCAAGGCAAAACCAGAGGGTTTCTGTACTGCAGAGAGAGCATACAACCACGCTTTCCCTATGATTTGACATATCGTTTTGGCTTATGCTTTAGCATAAGTATTCATGAGTATTCATTTATCACCTTTCAGGCATACACAGAAAGCATCATTTTGAATTCCACTCTTGGAGGAACGGGTGCCAACGCACGCAGCCCAACGAGGATAGGAATGCAGAGCCAGCCTCTCTCCTCTGAGGTCCTCAGAAGGGTGGAACACCATAAGCCCCTCATCTCTACACGGCGTTCCCAAGAAGTTCACAATCTGCCTTGAGGCAGTACAACATGAGAAAGGCAAGAGCCAAATATTTTGCATGTCTGCATGAAATGAAAGACTTTTCAGTGGGTGGCTGTGAAGGAAGTGTAACAGAGCAGCGTATGACACGGCAAAACAGACCACTAGCAGCTTCCCCTTCACAGCACTCTTCCAAGTTTAGTATCAAGGAATCCTGCTGCTTGTAAGCACAGATTTGACATAGAGAACTTCAGAAATACATGCAAACCAGCACTCACCTTTCCCTCTGCGACTGTGGAAGCTGTTCAACTTAATGGCTTCTTCATTTCCATCTCCCTCTGCCATTTTAGAGAGCTGTACTCAGAAGTGTCAGTGTCCAGGCACGGTCAGGCTCACGTGAGGAACTAGAAGACAAAATAAAACCAGGAGAGAGTAAGGCAAACTCAGCAGCACCCTGATCCAGCTTTCCCAAGACTAAGCTGCCAGAACTTTGGCGGTTCTCCTGGCTCTCCTAGCACAGTCTCTCCATAAAGGTATTTTTCTGTGCCACCTCTAAAAGCAGACACGTTTCTGTTATTTCCTGTTCTGACAGTTAAGACAAACAAGGAGTGCAACCAGGCTCAAGAAGCCTCTCTGGAGAAGACACAAAGATGCTTATAGCTGTGCAGCCACAGAAAGGGCTGAGTGGGGAGATGCAATTCTGTCCAGCCAGGACTCCAACCTCCCCATATGTGCATCTTCTCCTGTTTCCAAGAAGTCAAAACCTTGATGCATCAACTCACATTTCTGCCACCACCTACCAGTGAGAGGAGCAAAAGCCACTTGCCTGAGCTGCCACAGGGCAACACCACAGAAGCCTGCATCTCAGATGTACCAGTTGATGCCATTACAACCATCCCCTATCACACTTAATGCCACGAAGTCATACCACACACAAGTGCTGCAGAAACACCAGCACCAAGGTGAACAGTCGATATTATGGGTCAGATCTGACAGCCCTGCTGTTGAGGAGCAGGACCATGAAGTGCTGACCACACTGCTGAAATGGAGACACCAGCATCACCCCCCCAACTCCCTGTGTGCTGCCAGGCTGAGGCACGACTTCAGAGGGACCAGGGATGCTTTGAGCTCACTACAGTGATGCCCACGTTGTTGGCACGTTGGAGGGGAGCTGCAGCCCTGGCAGGGCAGTATGTAAGTGTGTGTTTTGTGCCTGCGCTGTGAACAAGTCACACTTACAGAGCACACTTTCTTGCCACAAATAGCACTTCTATGGAGAGAGGCTGAGAGCTGGGCTTGTTCAGGCTGGAGAAGAGAGACCTTAGAGCAGTCTTCCAAAGGAATGCTAAAAGGGGCCTACAGGAAATCTGGAGAGGGACTTTTTACAAGGGCCTGTAGTGACATGACAAGGGGGAATGGCTTTAACCTGACAGAGGGGAGATTTAAGCTGACAGATGCAGCTTTTTCTCCATTTTCAGGGCAGGACACTTGCTTAACACACACACAAAGGTGCCAGCAGCACGGTTCAGTGCTGAACCAGTCTTCTCCACAAGGAACTTCCACCATAAAGGTTTTCAAGGCTACAAAGAGCCTCATTCACCTGGTGAATGGTCCAAATTTGAGTGGAACACTGGGCTAAGGCAACTGCAATGCCTCTTTAACCAGCACTACTCCTATACGCAACCACTCCTATATATTTGAGCCCTGAAACCTCAGTAGCGCACCCTATTTCCAGTAAGCAGCTCTCACAGAATCATGGGCACATTGATGCTTCAAAAATGCTCCAAAAGCAAGCTTTTGGGAGTGTTTCCACCGGGTTCTGCAGCTTCTCCTTTATAAGCAAGGAGAAATCAATCTTACTTTGTTTGCTAGAATGGCACGAAAGAACCATTCTTATCAGTGCAGACAAGGTGCTGGAGCTGCAGCTCAGTAGCTGGGTCACTGTCAGCACAGTTGGTATAAAACCCCCGTGAACTCATTCTTAAAAGGAGTTTTAGACGTTTTGAAACTCCCTTTTCAAAGGTCATATCCACATTATTACAGTTGGATTTCCCCTGGCACTCAGGAACAGCTACCACCTAGTCCTGCACAGCATATTTCCACTTTTAGCCCTGTCAGGACTTTAGAAAACAAGATCAATATGCTTCTTGCCACCTAAAAGATGGGGAAATGAAAGCACAGAAAGGACCAGCGTGGCCAAGGCCACTGAGCAGGCTGGCAGCAAAGGCAGGAGAGGCCTCTTCAGCTCATGTACCCATGCCAACCACTTCTGCTTCCCAGCAGGTTAGTCCTACAACAGCACCCCTTGCAACAACCAACAGCCCCTGCAGAGCTACCAGCCACCTCTCTCAGCCTCCTTTGTGCAATCTCAATAAAGGAACCTCTTGGCAGGCAAAAAGAGGCAAAGGATCACTCCAAGACTGGCTGGAGAGGTACAAGTATGTTCATGGAAGCCACAAATCATCTCTTGCAGCATCAAGTGGTGCACACAGAGGCTAGACAGATGTCTGCTTGGATTTGCTCTGAGCAAAGCTAAGTGGCTTGGATATTTCTCCCCTACAGTGGCATGCAGTGTGTTAGCAGAGTCAGGGACGTGTGTACGTGCGAGTGAGTCGACACCACAAACGCTCAGCACAGCCACCAAGAAGTCATCTTCCAAAGAGTGCTTTGTCCAACTAAAAACCAGAGCTGCTCACATCCAAGAACAAGGGATAAGCCACAAAACTGAGGTTAAAGCCATATTCTCTATGGACAGGGCTGGTTCCTGTAGAGAGGAACTCATACACTTCAACCTTGTGCATCAAGAAAGAGGCACAGGAAATAATGTGAAATGAGATTTGGGATAACAGACTGCCTACCCCCCTGGATAAGATGCACACACACACACACACTACCAAAAGACCCATGGTGGTTTAAAAGCAAGAATAAATAGCATTAACTGTAATACACAGTCAAGGCAACAACAACAAAAAAGCCAAGCTTGGAAAGAACTGGCAATGTACCACTTCTCTATTTCAAAACAGACTGCCTAAGAACCCAAGCAGCTTAATAAAGCACTGCTTTGAGGGGAAAAGCCAAGCTTCCAGAGAGAGTTAGCAATTCATTTTGTCAATACTCAGTACAGAGCTCTAGTTCAAACAACTATCTATGAGCATGGGCCAGTTCCATGCAGTGGCATGAATAAGAAGTTTGTTCATGTTTCTAGCACTAGGCTGCCAAGAATGTGAAGTAACAAGATCAAAGCCAGGTCTTGGCCTACATAAACAACAGCAAAAAAGCAAGACAGATGGGAAGAAGCTATTCCACACTACCTCAGTGATTTCAGTGCCTATTTATAGGTAAAGAATAAGGCTATGTTTAACTAACCAAGCTCTAACATGCCCATCAGCTTTTTGTGCAATACAGCCAAGGACAGGATACTAGGACTGCTTCAAAAGACCTGGCTGCAGGCAGATAGACACTGCAAGCTTTGGTGGTGGTGGTTTTCCCTTTTCCTTAAACATTCCCCCCTGCATTGCAGCACAAACTGGATTTGGGACTTGAATCCCTACACAGTACCCAGGAGACACAAAACTCTTGTCACAGTTTCAAAGGCACCCACGATGTGGTTCCACCAAATCTCCCCTCTGTGTTCCACATTACTCCATGTATTCATGATGCTGCACATCCAAGTTGTTCCACTGCACAGGCTGTAAAACCCTTCCCATTAAGGTTTTTCCTACAGCAACTTGAGAGGAGAAGAATCCATTAACAGAACAGCTAACAGGAAAATCAGAGGCCATCAGGGACTGAGATGTGGTGCAGAGAACAGTTACACACAACCAAAGTCACACGTTCTTCCCAAACAAGCTTCTCACACATGCCAAAATATAAGCCACAAAATCACTGGTCCCAACCACTACTAAGAGTTCATGCATCAGCTGTAAGAAGTGGAACTGGTCCTCAGGTGCAGACAGAATGGTTTGGGTTGGAAAGAACCTTAAGTTCACCTAGTTCCAACCCCCCTGCCATGGGCAGGGATGCCTCACAAGGATTTCCAAACCCCATTCAAAATCCCTGCAAAGCCCACGTTGCATATTTTTAGCCCAACCTAAAAATAGCAAGCGTCAGTACTGTGAATGTATTTAAACTCCTGCTATATGCAGGCGTTTCTGGACTGCAGTAATTGGAGCAGAACTCAAATCTGTTCGTTCCACCTCACATTCGTGCTGCAATGAGCATCTTCTGATGGAGCTGGAATTTAAAGTGACAGTTGAGGGGAGACCCCCCTCCAAGACATGTTTTTTCCCCCCTTACTTACAGTATTTGAAACCTTGAACTCCCACATCCCCAAAATGGGATTAGATTCAAAGTGCTCTTTTCTAGCTGTAGCTCGAGGCAACAGCAGTAGATAGAAAGCACTGCAGGGGAGGTAGGAACTGAAACCCCAACCGAATTGGGGAGGGGAGAAAAAGGAAAGAGCAACTTAAAAGAGATGTCAGCAACATCAAATCATTGTGTGTTTTACCTCTCCCCCTACAGCAACACCACTGTTGCTCACCAACACTGACAGAAGAGCATCAACTCCTACCTTCCGCCTGCGGGCAGCAAACGTGTCTGCTGGTAGCCTGCGAGCAAGGTGAATTCCTGCCTTGTTTCAAGCTGCTAAAACAAAGGTTAGGTGCTTAAATAATGCATGGCTTGTGACAAGCAGCAAAGTGAAAAGCTCGAAACTCAGCCCTTGAAACAAGAAAAGCTCAACAGAAGGGAAATAAAGCAGCCTGACTTACTGTCAGCATCTCCCCGAAACATTTCAAAGGGTTCACGATACACTGGGGGCTGCTCCTTCTAACAGTCACTTAGCAAAAGCAGGGAGAGTTGAACATCATGTCAAGCAGCAGCATCCCAACTGGAAATCAGAAATCCCCTGATTATAAGCCTGACAAGAACCACTGGGCTCAAACAAGTCCTGTTTGCTATGCACAAGGCAGTGATCACTCTGCATCACACCTCGCAGAGGAATAAAGGCAGAGGTTAGGATGTGGATGCGCAGCAGGGCTTCTGCGGAGCAGATTTGCACAGAGGCCAGCCCCCAGCTCAGGCCAAAGTGGGAAATGACACCAGCACAAAAGCACTGGCCTCATCCCAGAGCCTTGCTCCTGGCCTCCTGAAGGTGGGCAGTGAGACCTCCTGGCTTCCTCCTGTTTGTTTGCCAGGAAAACAGCACAACCGGCTACAGATACTGCCCAAAAGCTCCTCTTAGGAGCACAGAACAGGCACAGACTTACAACAACTGCATCCATGTAGCTCTGCCACCCATTTCTGGACCATAACATGTGCTGAAGAGAAACAACATCCATTGCTGAACAGGGCTTGGAGCAACCTGCTCTAGTGGAAGGTGTCCCTGCCGGTGGCAGGGGGTTGGAACTGGATGAGCTTTAAGGTCCCTTCCAACCCAACCCATTCAAATGATTCAATAACAGAATTGCCCTGTCAGTTTTAAAACACTCCCTGTTTCACAATGAATTAGCAGTCATCTTGCTTTATCAAATGATTTTAGACAGACGTATATACCCTCAGGAATAAACCCTCAGGTTTCCTGAGCTCTGAGAAAACTCAAGGACCAGAAGCTGAAGTGAACAATTTTATCTCCATTAAGAGCCAGGTAACACAGTTCTATTGCAGAAAGGCAGAGAACTGATTTTGTCACCTCCAAAACATCAGACCACATAATACTGGAAGCATTTTGTGGCAAGTAAATCAAAACTGGATGTCACCTCCCCATACAAACAAGAAGGGCAACACACAAATTGTTCAGAAGATACCTCAGAGCAGCCACTTTCTGCAGCCACACCAGCACTGTACCTGGCTCCAGAAGCTGTGCTCCAGGCTAGGACATTATTAAGACGGAGAAGAGGGACAGGGAGTCTTCAAGCTTCTCTGGCAGCAATCACAACTTCTAGTTCCTTATTCCTCACCCTCTCCTACTCAAGGAGCAGCACCTGTACTCTGGGTAGTAGCCTCATCCAGATCTCTGCTGTGTATTTTTACAGTCAATCCTCAGTCAACAGCATTCCAAGAACACATCAGAAGGTGTTTTGAAAAGAAAGGCTGTGGATTAACAGGGTATGAGCTACATCTGTGTGCTACTGCTTCAGCCTAATGAATGTTGTTTAGTCAGGAGCAATTAAGGGAGCAGGTTTTTAGGGATTACTTGGGTTTGTAACAATGCCTTTCCCATTTTGCAAGTCACGTCTGGGCTTCCAGGAAACATCTCAACTGTGTGTACATCACAAGACTTCTCACCCACCTCACCTGCGGTTCATCATGCCATTAAGGTCACAGTATCTCTTAAACATGATCTTTTTAAATACCCAATCTCCATTTTTATTGCATCTATTAAGTACAAGAGGAAAGAAACCTCTCCTGTTTTATCTTATTCACCTCCAGCGATACCAGTTTTCCCAGCAAAACCCATCCCTGCTCTGTGAGCTCTTCTCTAAAGACTGTGTTGAAACAGATTTATTTGGTTTCCAAAACAAGGCAACTATTAATTCAACTCAACTGAAAGTTCCTGATGCCTTCAAGCTATTCCCTGATGACTGGCATCAGGATCAACTGCCGGACGTTCCTGTGCCTTCCCACGACCTCTCTCAGTCCTTCTGCTGAATAACAGGGCTCTGTATCCTCACATCTCCGAGCAGCAGGAGGCTGCTCATTTTGATATATGCAAAAAGCTCTGCACAAGAGGTGGGCAGCTTTGGAGCACGCATTTCCCTCCTCTATCAGATTGAGTCCTAAATAAAGCGTTAAATGTACAAGGACTGGTTAGAAAGCGAGTTAATGGCATTGCCTTGAGCAGCTCATTTTAAGAGCAAAGTGACAATGTAAGGCTCTGAGGGAGGAAGAGGTGTCTCTGCAGGAAGCTCTTGTGAAGGGACTACTCTGCCTGCCTCAGACTCTTATGGCAAGTGGAAAATCACCCAGTATAATGCCCCCAATCCCAAACCTCCCTCCACACCACAAACACGGGTGCCAGTTTTCAGGTTCAAGCCACAATCCAGACACAAGCAGCTCAGCCCTTGTGAGGCAACACAAACAGACAAAACCAACCCCTCTGGGCTCAGCCTACCTCCCAAAACATCATTTTACACAGCTGGTTTGTTCTGATTTTGTGATGTAAAGGTGGGGACAAACAGAAGAGCACGTGAAACCATGTGATTTGCAGCTTTGCCTCTTCCAGAATGAGTTCTACTTCCAGTTTTCTTGCCCCGAACTCGTGTATCCCAAGAGAAGGGGGCAGAGGCTCCTTTCTGTGAGCAGCACCTTTAATAAACTCACTAGTGTGTGGAAGAGCCAGACTCCCACAACTATCAGCTCTACATAACATGAACTGCAACTGCTTCCTCTTCCCCATCAACCCAGTGGCCACAGAAAAGAACAAGGGAAATGCCCTGCCTGCCCCAGGATATACATGAGAGTGCTTCTCTGTTATTTGTACTTCACAGAGCTCTCCAGGAGAAAGGACACAGCGTTTCCTCTCCAAATCCTTAGTAGTTTTCTTCCCTTTTCTAAGGGATCTTGAATGTCACCTTTAAAAGGTATGACAAAGCAAACCAAGCACAAGCTTTTCAAGTAGTTATTTAAGAAGTTGGATGCACATCTCCAGGAGCCTTCAGGTTACCAACTCCAGTTTTCACTGGGAAGGAAACAGAGAAATAAAGGCGTTTAAGGTTGCTGGGTAGAGTATAGCCTGGGATAGGCTATAGCACTGACCTTCACACTGAGAGCAACCAGCAGCCTGCTCTGCTCACAGCCCTGTTTGCTGGGGGCACTGGGAGCAAGAGGAGACAGGATACACACAGCCAGCAAACTGCTGTTAAAAGCGCCTGTGAGGGACTAACTACACCAAAGTCAAGAGGGTTAGAAAGCACAAAGAGTCAGTTTTAGCTGCAGTAACAGCCAGAGGACTTTAAAATCACAAAGGATTGATAGGTTGTGATGGCATCCTAGATGCTGAAGCTGCTGCCCAGCAGAACAATGCTGGAAACCACCTAAGCTGCACCTGGGAAGTTGTGTTCCAGAGAAAAAGCATAATCATAGGGTTGGGTTGGGAGGGACCTTTGAGATCATCCAGTCCCAATCCCTGCCACGGGCAGGGACACCTTCCACTAGAGCAGGTTGCTCCGAGCCCCTGTGTCCAACCTGGCCTTGAACACTGCCAGGGATGGGGCAGCCACAGCTTCTCTGGGCACCCTGTGCCAGCGCCTCATAGGGAAGAACTTCTAATATCTCATCTAAATCTCCCCACTTTCAGCTTAAAGCCATTCCCCCTTCTCCTGTCATTACATGCCCTTGTGAAAAGGCATTGTAAAATAAAAAGATCTCGAAGCTCAATCCCAAACTTTTTTACTAAGAGGAGTACTTACTTACATCATGTTTTTACATATTGCAGAAACCCCATCAGCTCGCAACAGAAGGACCTCACTAGGAGCAAATGTGGAAAGGAAGGGGGTATTTATTTTATTTCATTTTAAATGTGCCCTGACCTATCACAAGAAACTCTGCTTTCGAGGCTGCAGCCTGCAAAACACACCTCACCTCCTTTCACAAAGCTGCTGACAAGATAAATGCCAAGACTTGACCTTGAGGTGGCACAGGAGGGAAAAACACCCGACTGCAGCAGTCCACCCCCTCCTAAAGGAAGGTTTCTGTGCTGACCTGCACAGTACTTTCAGAACTATGGATTAAAAGCTTGCCACCAACCATTTTAGATGTCAAACATTCGAGATTTAGGAGCTTCCAAGAAGAATGAAGCTTCACAGGTCACATTCTGGTTATTACAGCCATGCCTTATTTATGAGCCATGTTAAGCATCTGCACTTGCCTTAGTTTCAAAGGTCAGTGGCCAGAAGCTGTGGCTTCATGTCAAGAAGGGTTTCACTGCAATACCTGCTTAAGATGGTCATGTTCCTACACTGCAGCTTGTCGCCTCCTCTCATGCTCAGCTCCACCAGCTTTGAAAAGAAATGGCCTGGAAAACCCTTCCTGAGGATTCAGATCAGATCCTCACGCATCCACCATGGCAGAAGCGGGAGAAGAGAACTAAGATGTTAAAATAAACTGCAGGAAGGGGGATGATCTTAAACTGCAGCCTAACAGTTGACACTATGCAACCACAGCTGATACCTAATTAGCACTCAGACTCTGTGCACTCCTAATCCAAGATCCAGCCCTGCCTTCCAAAAGTGCTTTTGCACATTCAATAGAAGGGCTTAAATGTGTACGAGAGCCAGAGTGAGCCAACAGGCCAAGTTCTGCAGTGAAACAGACCTTAAACTGCTTTATGTGCCAAGAGTAGGACACCAACAGAATCCTTGTAAGGCGCACGCAATACCTGAGCAGCAAACCCACACTCTGCACCAATTTCTGATGGAAAGAGTGAAAGAAGCTGCCTATTGCACCCAACAACTGCTGCACGAGGATGGCCACCAACGCACAGTGACTATGTCCTCACTGCTCAAATGACCAGTTGCTGTAAGATTTTCCAGCCATTACTTTTGTAAAGCTGGGTTTAGTTTCATTTGCAGCCTTGTGGCCAACCAATTCCAGCTCAGCACGCAAGAACCGAGGGCAGCCGTCCAGGCTCATGACAGTTGTCCAGCCTGACTTCATCCACACCACGTGGCAGCGGCCACCGCAGGGTTGAGGCAGAATATGTTAAAATAGCAGAAAAGCAAAGAGGTTTTGTATTTGAGGGAAGTGTACCACTGCATCAGGATTAAACCCATTGAAATCAGATCATGGCCGGATTTAGAGATGCTCCATGTGAAGCATTATTCTCTTCTGAGATGACTACAGCTCACAAATGAACGTATTATCAGCTGGCCAGCTAAAAAGCAAGGAAAGCAGCACTGCATGTTAATTCTCCACACAGATTTAGGAGACTGCAAGGTACACAATTTTACCCCACGGCAAACCACCATTTCACACATGTAAGACTCCAAAAGCCACTACGGGCCACTCCTAAGAGGTTACACAGGCTACAGCCAAACCATTTGCTAAGGACATGACTGTTTCCAGGCTGCAAATATGCGTGCTACCCCTGAGTCATCACAGTCAAGTGTCCAACACTGTTTAAGCTTTCACAGAACAGCACATAAATTCTTTTCCTGGGTGTTGCAACAGTACATTATTTCCCCATCTGGGATGGACAGACAGTAAAAGCAGCCACAAACTGCTAAACAAACACACAAACATTAAGCTGAGGAGCACTGCTCAGCACTCTGCTCAAGGCAGAGGCGCATTCCAGCCATTGCAAGCTGGTCTGTGCTAGTCGTGGCTGATCCGAGGGCACCTCCCAGCTTATACACAATGAAGCCTTCTCCACTACAATAGGATTCCAGTTTAACAGTACAGAGAGAGGACACGAACTATTTATGCTGGCCAAGTTACTGCTGATGGCTCTTGCTGGTCTTGCTCATCTGCAGCTGGAAATGCGAGCAGCAGGGGAGGGATGAGACGCCCTACACTGCTGGTTTCCTGTGAGGGAGAGAAAGCTGCTCTTCCTGCCTCTCCCCATGCTGCTGCTGCTCTCATCTCCCTCAAATTGCATTACAGAACACTACAGCGAGAGCAGGGAGAGGAGGAAAGTCAACATCACTGCCTGTTCCACTCTATCCCACTGCAACACCTTCAGCCAACAGCATTTTGTACCTGCCACGGGTACAGGGAGAAGTGCGTCTTCTGCTACCAGCCTTCAGATACCTTCAAGCAAGAATGATCTGCAAGAAGCATCAGGGAAAGGTTTCCCTTCCTCCATCAAACATAAAATGCAGCATGTCTTTGGGGTGGTATTTGGGGAGTAAAAGTGTAAATCTCTGCTTTTGCAAAGGCTGCAAAATGCCAACCGCTGTCTTCCCATCTCCAATCAAGAGCGAGCAATAACAGTGCCCACAGCTTGGTAAGAGCATGTCAGTACTGACAAAGCAGCACAGAGGCCTTGTGTGAGAAGTTCTTTAGACAAAAGACATGACTATGAGGCTGTTGTCCATCCTTATATTCCCTAAACAAAGATTCTAGCCACTACAAACCCTAATCACCTCATACTAGAGAATAACATCACATGCTGCCTCTGCAAATCTTGTCCAAATGTTGATCTGAATAATGCAAACAGTAGCTTGGCCTCCTTACAGAGGTAAGCAACCGAGTGTCAGCAACACACCACTTGGCCTTAGAAGCCAACTGAAAACATTCCAGCTCCCCCTGACACCTACATATGCTCCCAGATAGATTTCAGCTCCTTGGCTTTGCCTCTTGTAATGAGTGATGATGGCAGCGACCAGAAGTCTCCCTGTGAACAGACAGGCACTAGTGGGGTCAGTAAAGGAGCTGGGCTCCCCCAAAGCCAGCAGGGAAGCCAGGTTTCACTTCAATTCCTCAGGTCAGGAACACTAAGAGAGGGCAGCATGACTCAGGGTTGCAGCTGCCCTGTGTTGAAATCTTTCCCCAAAGCTCAGTGCTTTATCCATTGACAGTTCCCCTCACAAACACAGGGAGGGAACAGCAGCAGTGCTGGTGGTTAGGAGAAAGGTGTCATGGAATGGTTTGGGTTGGAAAGGACCTTAAGATCATCCAGTTCCAAGCCCCTGCCATAGGCAGGGACACCTCACACTAGAGCAGGTTGCTCAAGGCCCCGTTCTTTAGAACGAATATGATATATAGTCCTCAGGAATTAAGCTTTCTCAAGGATTTTTAGACTAGCTCTTAAGTTAGTTTAAAAAAGCTCTTAAGCACTGACCCAGTGGAAAAACAGCACTTCTGAGATATTCCAAAATAAACCTGAAATTCAATGAACAAGATATGAAGGCAGCTGAGGAGAAGATCATCCCAGCTCAGAAAAACATTCCTCATTATCTCCCATCGCAGTGCTCTGGCAAGGATAACTTATTCAAGCCACCAGGCCACTGCTAAGTGGCTTTTTTCCTGTTCTCCCTGCCCTCCCACCCCTCATTTCCCAGATTTCCCAATAACCTGCTTAAAACAAACTACTTCTCATCACGCTGATGTGGATCAGCACATTATTCAGCTCCATTTCAAACACAGGAACTACCACATCACACACACAAATAACCTTATCTCCTGGAAGATAACGGGTGCCTCGAGTCAGCTGCGTGTTTCACACCTTCCACTGCTCATGGGATAAGAAAAGGCACTTTCCCCACTGGGGACAGATCCTATTAGGAGTAATTGAAGTCACATGTAGCAGCTTGGAAAGCCCACCCCTCTCCCCACAGCAATACAAACCACTTTAGTGTACACACAGACTTCCAAGACTATTAATGCCTCTCCTTTAAGATGATGTTTGAATGCAGGAGTTTAAACAGAGGCTTAAAATATCTCCACAGACCAAATCCATGTGCAGAAAAACCCCCTCCAAGCTTCTAAAGGGAGGAATTAGCAGCACGGTTCTGACTGTCCCAAGAAGAATGCAGCCAGTGGTGAGCCCCAACTCAGTAAACCACTCACAATGGCTTTAAAAAGAAATAAAGACAAATAAAGACACCCATTCCAACTTTGTGAATGGGAGTTTCTTCCAGCAGGCACTTAAAAACACCCAAAGGGCTCCTCCGCTTCTCCCACACTTGAGTTTGTGCTACTCCCGGTTGTTAACCAGCTCCTGGCCCCTGGGATACGCTTCCTGCCCGTCTCCAGCTGCACTGGAGTTCCCTGCTCACTCCACCTCTTTTTGCCACAGGACTTTTTAGGGCTGTGTGTCCAATTTCAAAGCACAAGCCCCGGTGCCAGCGCTCGCCGCCGGCAGTACCGCCCACTGCATTCTCCAGCAGACAAAGCACTGCTCTGCCCAGGAATTTGGACTTCCGAGGCAGCTCCTGAAGCACAAGCTCAGGGAACAGGCTGCCAGCACCCTGCTGGAAAGCCACATGGACCTGATCCTCATAAAACCTGCCCCAGCCGCTCTTCCAGGAGCTGTTATTTGCACCCTGACTTAAGAAGGGATGCCTGCAGCCAGGCCAGCAGGAAAGCATCCTGGGAAGCAAAGGAAAAGAGATGGAAGAAGGCCCGTTACCAACATGCAGCACTCCCAAGCGGGCTGGACATCTCTACATATCCTCTTCAGGAAGCTGGTCTGAGTTCTTTCCCAAGTCGTGGTATTCCAGGCACAAACTCCTGTCAGGATGATTGTTTATTAACATCCAGTCACACCACGCAGATACCCAGCACATGAAAACTATTAAAGATGTTTACAGCATGGAAAGGCCTCATGGAAAGCAGGAGAATTTTTTGCACACATTCAGCCTGGAAATGAAAAGCTCAGATTAAAGCTGTAAATCCCACAGTTCTCTTAGGAAAAGCTGTCCCTGCAATTCTGTTAGTCCTAAGGAAAATGGGTACCACCACATGGTTTGTGCTGCACGCACAGCAGCATCCCTGGCCCCAGAACAGGGATGGACCTGCTCAGGATTTGGGTCTGAAGAATGATGGCTCTCAAACATCCCCCCTCTCCTTGCAAAGAGGATGCTGGAGGGAAATAAAGAGCTCTTACACCATCCTCCCTGGAAGAGGGAGGAGGCCACTGTATAACTGAGCATGCAAAGTCCAGTCTGTCCACCTGCAACAGCTCCAAAGTACATCCATGGAGATAGCAGAGACTGTGAGGAAGAGGAACCAGCCAGCACAGGGGCAGAACAAACAGGGATCTGCTCATAGGTCTTTGCACTAAGGCTCCCCATGCCTTTTAGCCACCAAAGAAATCAGCTATTGCTTTTAGGATTGCTGCCCAAAATAAAGCACACAGAGAACCGAGCTGTAGTCCCTCAGCACTCTGCCCAGGAAATGGAAACAGAAAGTGAACAGCAGCCACATTAACAACAACAGAGGCCTCAGAACAGTGCCCAAACCATAACACTTCACCTCAGAAGCTGTCCTGACCAGCAGTCAGGACACTGAACACCAACAACTGAACTTATTCATACAAAAGGTGTGTTTCTAGAGTGAGTATTTTTCAGTAAGGCTTTATCTTAAAGTATCAGAAGGCGTCTGAAGACAACACTTCAGGTCATGAAGCAGAGGCGAGATGAAAAGAATACCCTGCTTATCATTCAAAGAGGCATTCCATCGTTTCCAAACACTGGGGGCATTTGCTTATGGAAAACCCATCCCGAATGCAAACCTCCTGAGCCACATCTGTGCCCACAAGCAGCTGTTTTGTGCCCGGTGAGCACAGCCCCAACGCCAGCGGATCCAAAGGGGGGGGTGACGGTGACTTTTAAGCCAAGCTACCTCTCACCCACCCCAAAGCACACGGGGGAGCACTGCTCCCGGAGCACGCTGGAGCTCTTCAGCCTCAGAATAACCCAGTGAAACCCTGACCTTCGTCCAGCCGCGCAGCAGCACCCATCAGTCACCAGCACGGTGACATTAACGCTCCAAGCGCCTGCTCTCTGCCACCAAGCACTCTAATAGACAGAGAGGGAGGAAGAAGAGGAGGAGGAGGAGGAGTACCTCTTACACAGCCCCTGGGCTCTGTGTTCAGCCGTGTTTTGGGCTCCCTTCCCGCAGCAGCGTCGCGGCGTCCCAGCGGCACCAAGTGTTTCCACAACAAGGTCGGAAGAGAAGCAGCAGCCGCTTACATCCGCCTTTCCCCACCAGCTCCGGCGCCGACGGTGGCTTTCAGCCCCGGGTACCTGCAATAAGCCGGTCAGCAGAGCCCATAGAGACACAACCCCCCTCCCACCATTACCTTATTATTACCACATGGGGAGGGGACAGCGGGATCCCGGCACCGGGAGGGGGGCGAGGGCCTCCCCGCAGCCACACACTGACCCCGGGGCCTGAGGTGAAGCGGGGCGGGGGGACCCCGGCCCTGGCCGACACGAAGCCCGCGCTGGGGGCCCGGAGCGCGCCGCCCGCCCGCACTCACCGCGCCCGCCGCCCCGCTCCATTGAACCGCCGCTGGCCCGGCTCCTTCCGCCCGCCCCGCACCATAGAGAGCAGCGAGCGGCGGCAACGGCGGCGGCGAGCGGAGCGAGAGAGACGGGCAACCCCAACCCCGGTCTATGGCTAAACTTACCATAGAGGCGGCGGCGGCGGGCGGTCCTCCAGGCGGCGCCGCCCTCTACCGGGCGGTTTGTGAGGGGGGGAAGGGGCGGGGCGAGGAGCTGCACGTGCTTCCGGGGTGGGGGGGAGCGGAGTGCGCAGGGGGTGCTCTGCTATGGATCCCGTATGGGTGTAGAACCCCTAAGGGGGTGCTTATCGAGGGGGAAGGTCCCCTATGGGGTGTAGGGTCCCTAAGGGGGTGCTCATCGAGGGGGAAGGTCCCCTATGGGGTGAAGGACCCCTATGGGGGTGCTCCTCGGGGGGGGGACGTCCCCCATGGGGTGGAGGATCCCTATGGGGGTGCTCTCTGCTGATGGAGGGGGTGCAGGTCCCCTATGGGATGCTTTGCTGAGGGGAGGCAGGAGCCCTATGGGGTGCAGGAACCATATGGGGGTGCTCTGCTGATGGGGGGTGCAGGTCCCCTATGGGGGTGCTCTGCTGGGAAGGGATTATAGGATCCCCATAGGGTGCTGTGCCATGGGAGGGGTAAGTCCCCTCTGGAGTGCAGGTCCCCTATGGGGTGCTTTGCCATAGGGGTGGGTGGCAGGACCCAAGCTGGTTCCATGGACCCTCGAGCTGCCACCCCAAAAGCACCCTCAAAATCCAGCAACTTTGTTCCCCCCGTGCCCGGGCAGAGCAGGTTTGGGGACAGGACATCACTGTGAATTCCTCATTGCATTCAATTCCGTTCTCTCTTTGGAGAGCTGGTTATGGGGAGCTGAACCCCCCAAAGGAGGATGAGCGCTGAGCCACATCCCACTGCCATGAATCCTCGCAGCCAGCACTGCAGACTGGAGAGAGCCAGGAGAAGGGGAAAACCAAAATAGAATAGGAATTAAACCCAAATCTCATAGAAAATGATCCATCTGCAGCAATGGGGCGGCTGCCCAGAGCTCCATCCCTGCTGCCAGCTGAGATGAGGGGTGGGCAAGACCCATCCCCGTCCTTCTACACTTGGAAAACACTGGTTGCTTTGGGGTTGTTTTAATCAGTAAACAGGAAAGCAGAGATTCATCAGCATTAATGAATCTGCCTCCAACTCTCATTAAGGGGGTCAGGGGAATTGTAATTTCTCTCCTGAAAACTGAGGTTGTGGAAAAATAATGGGACAAATACTGAGGTAAGAAGGGAAAATGAGTAAGGGTGGTAATGGATCAGTTAGAGAATGAAACAGTGTTCTGCCTGGAAAGGAGGATTTCTATCTAGTCCCTATAGATCTGTGCTACCAGTTGCATTCAATACCTTGTCTGCGAGGTAATGACCACGATCCCACTGCAGAGATGCTGGAAACACACTGGATCCTGATGGGAGACCAGCGCCGACGCCAGGACGGCTCCATCAGATGGAATTCCAGCTCTGTCAAACAAACTGCATCATTTTTAACCTCACTGGCTATTTGGCAATGCTACATTCTCAATAACAGCAATACTTTTGTTGGTGCTGTGCTAAGTACAGCTCTACCACACACTCCAATTTTCCTGTGACTTCCATATATACGGAACAACAAACCGGTGGCTACCAAGAGTTTAAAGTCGTGAGTTTATTGCATATGTAACAAAAATGAACATGACCTCCTGGGTCCAGCCTACTATACAATCACTGTTTATTCCAGCTGGTTCCATAACCACATTAAATAGAACTAGTATTTCTTTAAATACTTTGATTTAGACATAAAATGAAACATTAGTGTACAACTTTCACAAAATAAATCTGCCATAAAAACAGTGGGAAGAATAACAAGGATAGCAGCAATACTTAAAACATGACATTACAAAATAATAAATTAAAAAAAGAAAAAGGGGGGGGGGAGAAGAAAAAATACATTATAAAGTGGTCGAGGAACAACAAAAGAAGTAACAAATTAAAAACCAGATCCATACTGTGTCTCTGGGAACTTGCTGTGTGCCACACTTGAACCCCTGAACCTGGGCTCCGGCTCCAGAGGGCCCCGATGGCTGGATCTCTGATGTACAAACTGCGTTGGATTTTACAACCACCTCGACTTGCACCGAGCACACGCTGAGGAGTAAATGCTGAGTTCGCCATCTGGAGCTTCCAGCAGCCTTTTTGAAGCAGGGTCTCTTCTAACATAATGCCCGAGTTAACACCAACGTTCATAAAGCAGTCTCGTTTCTTCCCCGATTTAAAACACGAGCAAAGTGGTGGTTTCCTACATCCCTGAGCATATAGTATAGGCTGATGAGCGGTATCAGGGCGAGCACTGAAGGTCTGTGGTACCAATGGACCAGCTTTTAAGTTTGCCTTTAGGACAGGAACAAAAAGACACGCTGTACCTTGTTATTTCCTTCAGGTCAGATCCAAGAGTATCCGTGTATGAGGCAGAACAATGACATATAATGAACACCAGACTCGATGTTATTCTTTGGGCAAGTTTGAGAAGTAACGACCAGTTCAAGTGCTGGCAGACCAAGTGGGAATGAACACACAAATTCAGACAGCTGAGGTTACCCCAACAGAGAGTCAATGGCTCAAGCTGTGCAAACTCCTGTTTGCATTTCCTCCTTCCCTGGCCTGGAAACCAGCCGTAGAAGAAGAAGAAGAAGAAGAAGAAGCCATCGCTTAAACCCCATCCTGCTTTATTTCCCTTCTCCCACCCAACCAGCTTTAAGGCCTGCCTCAAATGCGCGTACAGAACAACACAAAAGATGTCTTCATCATCACTGAAGTGGCACGAAATTGCAAAGACAACACGATGGGAGAGGTGGTGAAGCTCTATAAAAAGAGAACTGAAATCATTAAAAAGACAGTGCCCTATTCCTGTTACTGTCAGCACGGAGGAGGTACCTTCACAAGGGCTTTTAAATACAGCAAACCCCAGACTTTTCAAAACAACAATCCTTGCCTATCCTCATTTTGTGCATTCCATAAAACACTGACCCAGCAAAGACATCAGGGACTATCATATGTCAACTGTGGCGTTGACATAAAGCTGCTTGACCTATAGATCTCCAAATCAAGGGTCTTTACCTTCACCTCGCTTGGTCTTCACTGAGCCAGTTGTGCTGCACGTAGAGCTTGCGCGATAGGATTTTGGATCGTGGTGGGCTTTAGTATCTGCTTTTCTTCTTGTTTACTATTCCTTTAGGGAAAAATCCACATGAGGCTGCATGCAAAGCTTTTGGGCAATAATCCATTTTGCATGTTTCTTATCTGACGGGTTTATTGCACATTCAAACGTACTGGAAGGGTTAAATACACTCTATGAACGGGTACTCTGAAAAGCCAGGGCTGTGGGGATCTGCTACTCAGCCCAAGACCAGGCAGATGCTTGTCTGCCAACAGTTGTGTTTCCTCTCTCTTCTGCAAGAGATCCACGTAGTTTCATTTAAGTCCCAACAACCAGAACTGCAGAAACTGGTCCCCAAGTGCCAAAAGCTTCCTACAGAGCATAGGTCTGACTACACCTCTCCTGTACAGTCTTGCTGGCTGAGCATCTTTAGCCCCCCCCGTGCAAATCTCACAATATGGTACAATTTTACACCTCCGATGCACTCCTCACTCCCAACAACAAACCACAAGAACGATGGTGAACGGGAAAGAAAGAAAACCACAAAGAAAGAAAACAGAGAAAGATGCCAGGGTTTTGACAAGAGTCTACTTTCTGTCCTATCACAGTTTAAAGCTATTATCAAATTCCATTAAAAAAAGACAAAATAGAAGTATTCCAAGTAGACATCTTCTAAGAACGATCTCTTACCCACAGCTGAATTTCAATGCACTATTCCATAAACATAACATCTGTTAAATGTTTCAGTAATGAATCTCTCTAAAAACCAGGCTTGCCAAAGAGAAAAAAATCCTATACAAGCAAGTCTGCTTTACTTAAGTTTAGACATATTGGACAGATAACTGGGTCTTTCTGAAGCTGTGTTATGTGTTAAAACACTGTCTCATCTTGGTGTGCAAACTGGAAAATATGTTAGTGATTCAGGTATTTGATTTGCTTTTGTTGCCCCTGGGAAGTTGTTTTAGCAATGTGTTAGAGAACAAACCTTTTAGTATTAGTTTCTGATATTTGAAGGGGGGGGAAGCAATAGCCTTTCTGTGGCTCTCTGGAGATATTTTTCATCCCTACAGAACTGAAGTCATAAATTCTTCCCATAGCTTTCCATAACATTTCAAATGTACTCGCTGTAGAGTTACCCTTTACCTCAACCTCCAAATCAAGCTTTGCCAAGGCAAAACCTTCAGAACAGAAGTCTGCTCTGTTAACTCAGTGATTTCCATGCGAGTAGCAGAAGTTGAAGTCACACAAACACACGTCAGGTACAAAACAGCGGCACAGAAATCACAGCTTTGGGATGGAATAGGTTTTTATCCTCTGCCTCCTCCTCACAAGGCTTCTCTGCAAGGTACTTACATCGGAACGAACTATGGAAAGCAATTCTGCAGGAGGAAATAAGTGTTTGTGTGCAAAACGATGAGATTTCAGCCAGGACAACCAAAAAGAAATCATACAATACCAGCTAAGCTGTCCCAGATTCCTTCACTTTTCTCAAGGTGAGCCACAGCTTCCACTGGGAGCTTCCTGCTAAGGCAGAACTTGGATTTCTTTACCTTTCAGTTAAGTGTTGGCGTGGAGGTAATTTTCTGCTAGAAGTTGACTCTTTAAACCGGTGTTTAACATGTGCAATGCAGATTCTAGTGCCAGTCAGACACTCCGCACCCATCAGACTCTTACAAGGGCTCCAGCTTGATTTAGGACAAACTAACCAGGTACATCTACCAGCTGCAAGTCCTCAGCAAATTAAGCTCACTCCTAATTACATTTTGATTCTATGATTAAAAAAACCCCCACAGGTCGCTGACCCTATCACAATATGTGTTACAAATCTAGCAGAATATCCTGTGTAACCCACAGCCAAGTGCTGAACTTGGCTGCATTTCGTTGTATGGGAGATGGAGGAAGAGGGAAGGGGTTCTAGTAACAAAGGGGAGAAAATAAAGTTGGAATCCACCAACAAAAGCCCCTACCCCCACCCTCATCCACCAGCGGCGGAAGGGAAACGGCCCCATCTCTAAGTTGTCTTTAAGTTCCGATGCTTCAGACAGCTTAGCAGGAAGTTCACAGCAAGCTTCTTCTAGCTTTTGATTTGGTGGTCCATGAGCTAGCATCTGTTTCCTTTGGTTGCTTTTTCACTCCACAGCAAACCCACATGTCTCTTCCACAGCTGTCAACAGCTTCTCATAAAGCTTCTCGTATGACTCATAAGGCGGAATGTCAATCCGGTTAAAGCTAAGGGTAAAATAACAACACATTGAAGCATTTTAGACTGGATATTAGGAACAATTTCTTCCCCAAAAGGGTTGTCAGGCACTGGAACAGGCTGCCCAGGGAATGGTGGAATCACCATCCCTGGAAGTGTTCACAAACCATGTAGATGAGGCCCTCAGTGACATGGTTTAGTGGTGGCCTTGGCAGCGCTGGGGTAAAGGTTGGACTCAATGATCTTAAAGGTCTTTTCCAAAAGGATTCTATGATTTCTATCTGAATCTAAAATATTTATTGGGAAATAAACCAAACCTCTAGATAGCTACACATAAATAGAATTTGGCCTCTTCAGTGGCTGAAGGAGACAAGATAACAAACAACTGTTTCTGCAGCAGGAATGCATGACTTCATAGGGCATCTGCAGGTGGCAGATGCAGGAGTCTTGCAAATAAAGCCAGAGCTCAGCCAGGCTGCTCCCCGCTCTGCCTGCAGACAAGCTGTGCTGCTGCTGAAATGATTTCCTGTCTCTGATAGAGTGAGACTTCCGTAAGAGAGCCCAGGTCTGTGCCTAGTCTGTGCCAACAGCACACTTTCCCTACATTTTACATCTGAAAACTATTCTTTGTAACCCTGCGCGAGGACTCATGGCTCTGAGTCATTTCTCAGTGGATACTTTTGCTGGAGCTCACGTAGAAATAAACTTACACATAGAAATAAACTTACTAACATCTCGCTATCCAGAATAATCAACTCTGGGATAAATGAAACCCACAGATAGCACAGAAGATAAACCCAGCTGTAAGAAAAGAAGTCGATTATTTTGCTGGCTGCAGAGTACCGATAGTTCCAAGCTAGCAGAGCACGCTTGGAGTCACCTTTGCATGTCACATAGTTAATCCATACCCAGGACAAACAGAGATGACTCCTTTAAACCAAGGCAAAGGGAAAGCAAGCAGTGACATGTGGAATGTTTTCATCTTACCAAGTGTGGGCTTTTGGCAGGTTGTCTGTGTTTGCATCTATTAAATGGATGGTAAACAGTCTGGGTCCTGCAGCGCCTGTAGAACCTTACAGACAGACATTCTAGTTAATGCACTTCAACAAAGCACCATTCCTGCACACAAATTTTGCTGCTTATGTAAAGGCAAGAGAGAAAATTACAGTTCCAGCTGCAAACATGGTTATGTCATAAGCTAAATCTGTAGATCAGGTCTGCAGCTGATGAAGGGATGGCAGAAGCACTAGGGCTGTTCATGACAATCTGCAGACTAGTGTTTTGGAAAGCTGCTAAATTCTATATGAACAAAGTTGCACCTCCAAAAATGAAAAGACTTAAGTGCAAGAAAGTTTTAAATGTAAAGCAGAAGTAGGTATTTTAATTTGGAACATCAGTTTACTGTCAGCCAACAGAGGGAAGGTTATCAGGAGAATCACAGCAGCCAAGGACCCTTTTCTGATGATAAAACCTGCAAGCTTCAGGCACTTGTTTTTAAGTCTAATGGTTTGCTGCTGAACAATGAAGGGAACACAATTCTCATGTGAAAAAGTCATTTGGTCAGCTCTATAACCATGTGTGTGCTTGCAGTGATTTTAACATCAGCCCAGAGTTGTAGGAGACCGATAAACTAATATTGACACGAGTCAAAGGCACAACACGATGACAGATTTACCAGCTTCTATAACTATCAGCAACGACTGAAGTGTTCACCATCAGCAGAGCTGCTGACAATTGTAAAACTGCTCTTGGGATGTAAAGTGCTTGGGTTATCCAGCCATACACTGATATTTTGCAAGGGGTAGTAAATACCCCATGATTTTTATCTCCTTCTCCCACCACAGATTAACTCAGCCTCCACATCAGTCACCTTGTAAAGCCTTGAAACCTTGAAGTGGGACACGCGTCGAACCCGTCACAAACTGCAGCAGCCTTGCCCTTCTTTCTTCATCAAATGTTTCCACTGCTTGCCAGAACCACTTCACAATATTGCTATCTGCCATGCAGTGCTTTAGACGTGTGTTTGACTTCCAGTCATTCAGGTCTATCTTATCCAGGCCTCCTATGATTAGCTGGTAAAGGATTACAAAATGCTTTAACATGCAGAGTCATTTCAGGTTTGCAGCTGTAAGAATATACAAACCATTCCATGAAGCCTCACATTCCTTACGTGCTTGAACCACCTTGTTGGTGCAAGGTAATGCTCCAAAGCAGTTCAGAACAGGTAATAAATCCCTCCAGTTTAACAGCAATAAAACTGAGGCCAAATACACTTAAAGTAGAACTAGAACCTTCACAAGAAACTACAGTCAGAAGCCTTTAAGACCTGCTTTGTTAAATCAATGCTACCTGAAAAGTACAGCATGTGTTTAAGAGGGAACAGCACAGACTGGGAAGAAGACATGCCATTTACTGTACAACAGAACATCACTGTACTGATGCACGTTTGTCTTAGAGGTGCCAATACAACTACAGACCAGACACATCATTTCAATCTCTTCTCCAGATGACACCAAGTTGCAAAAGGAAGTCACTGCTGGCACAGAAAATCACTGGCATAGAAAAAACTTCATCCCTCAAAACAAAATGTGCGTCATACTCTACATTTCCCGTAATATTCCATATTGAGGGTCACATTTCTGAGAGCTACCATTTAGCAGCTGCCTTTTTGTGCCACCAAGGCAGCACTCACGCTCGTTTCCATTATGAGGGCAGTTGTGACTGTTCTGATGCAGACAGCATTGAAATAGGTAATGGATTTTTAATCTGCCTTTTCAAGCAGCTAGCAAATGGAATGCAATAACTTCATGGGATTCATCAGCATGCACAAACAACTGGCACAGAGCTAGTGCTTCCAATACCACAAATGGTCAATGTGCCACAGTTGGCCTTATAAAAAGGCAAAGCTAGATGAAAAATTGCTGTAACAGGAATTACTTTAAGAGGAAGCAATCTGCAGCTCAGGATTCAATGAATAGACAAATGTATTTCTTTTCTGTTTGCTCTACACTTCTATTTTAGTCCCTGTAAAGTATGTGTGCATATAGAAAGAGCCAGGCATGAGAAGTTACTGAAGGAAGCAAGTTCTGGGGTAGATAACACGTTAGGTCTTGTCAGCCATGCCTCAGACGTGCAGTACTGCTCAAAACACCTGCTTTGAGCATTAATCCTTCATTAGACACAACCTGATGTATTTGTCTTTCCCCTTTTAAGCAGCCCTCTCAATAATGTTAACCCAAAGAAAGCCTGGAATAAGCCAAAAAGGGATAGGTTAAATGAATACAAAGCTTTATGGTACATACATTTCATTAAGTGCTGTGAGGTTTTTGCTTGTTCTTAAAGCAGTGCTCGATTGTGGATCAAAGAAATTACAAAACTATTCCATGTGGATAAAACACATACCTCAAGTTCCTTCTGGTCAAAAGGCTTAAGGAGATGTTGAGGAATAAGTTCATTAAAACCCTTCTGCAGAGCCAGGAACTGTGCCTCTATTCCTCTCATAAATCTCCAATTTACATACAACCTAGGAGAGGGAGGAAAGAAAAAGTCAGGGACAGTGAGCTAGATAGCACTGCGCTTTTTATAGCAGAGCTGGAAGATGCTCATTTTACAGAGGAACTTGTTTTAATACACACATTTAGCATGATGAGAGTGCTTCTCAGTTCCTTTTTCCATCAACAATTAATTATTGCACCAGCAACAGAAAAAAAGTACAATTCACAGCTTCATCTTCTCACATCTTACAGCAGCATTGCGTGAAAACACTCTCATGTCATTTATAACTCAGGTATTCCCCCTAAAAATATTTAATTCATTAATTTCACTAGATTAAAAAACTAATCTGATTACTACCTTCTTTCCACTACATTTACAGGACATATTTTTGTTCTGCAGTACCTGACATATTCTTTCTTGTTCTCTTCTGTCACTGGAATATTCCTGCCATTTGGTTTGAGTTCATGCTGTAAAATCCGCCCAAAAGCGTTGTGTTCCACACAAAATGTATGGTCCAGAACTGGGGTGATATCGTTCTCTCTGACAACAGAAAGACAGAGGGTAAACCTAGTAGTTTGGATAGTCTCATAACTCTCAGTGCTGATGCTGATGTTACTGAATAGTTACTTAGGTAGTCTTCAGGATAAACCTAGTAACTAACCATCTGCATTTCACACCACTAGAGGAGTATTGCCACAATGACCACTATGTAGCTTAATAGAGCCTGATCAGATACAGATCAGATACTACTCGTTAGTACAGTAATGTGCTAACTAATGGTTAGTACATTAGAGGTACTAACTAGTATCACTACATGTAATTCTAGTAGTAGTCAGGATAATGAATAAAATCCTTTATAGACACACAGACATAAATATACACATAAATACACTCTAATGTGCTTCACGTATCAATAAGAAGCACAGAACAGATCACATGCAGTGAACTTCAACAATGCAACTTTAAATACAGAAGTCAAACCAGCATTTAAATAAAGAAGTTGAGATAAGGCAGTGCTGAAGAGTCCCAAAGCTACACTGAACACTGGATTTTGTTCTGAAGCCCAAATAACTTCCATTTATTTCCATTTTAATCGAAGTTGGTTTTCTTTGGAACAAGGCTGCACTTCCCCTCAGATCCCTGACCTGTGTTTGCATTTTGTACTGTGATATTCTACCATGCCCATGCAATGCTTAATGATTTAGTATCTACTCTGCTGCAAGGAGAGCTAACACAGAGTTAGCTGTGAACACAGAGAAACCTTTCCTCAAGTACCTTGAGCTTTTTAACACAGGAAGAGCAAGAAAACTGATAAATACAGTACTTACAAGATCCAGACTAAACTTTTGTGTAATTCTGGGTCAACAGATTCCAGATCAGAGAGCTGAATGGGCTTCCCCAGAAGCTGTTTGTAGAAGGGAACCGTGAACCCCCCGTTGATATAGTGTCCATGGAACACAGCCAATCCCATTATCCGACCAACAAAATGGAAATAAGACAAATGGTCCTGTAGGGAGAGAGGAGAGAAAATCAGGCAGTGGGAAGACACTGACATCTTGTGGTTATGTCTGCGCCATCAGTTGTGTCCTCGGTGCAAATTATCTGCAACCCTCCGGCAAGAGGAGCCACCATTTTTCCTCCTGACATAACCAAGAACAGATGCACTTAATGATTAAATGCCTCAAACAAGTCTCTGTGCACTACCTGACTAATAAATTGGATACAAGTCCTTTAGACTTCTCAAAGGGCAAAACTCCGAAGAAGAAAATCCCCATGAAGCCCCAGAACACAAGAAGATGGGACAATTCCAACCAAATGACTTTATTCTTTGTTTAACCATCAAATGTTTTGGCTCTTGAGGAAGCAGGCCATGTGCTTATCATCTCCTTCATGTCTTTCATGTTGCTTATAAACTGTCTTTTTAAAACTGAAGCATAAGTGCTCTGGTTGAGAATCTTCCAATCTATCTCCCCCATCTTACAGAGCAAATATCAGGAAATGAGACTCAAAGAAATCAGATACTCACCAAAGGATACCTCCTCTATCATGTTTTTAATTTTGGAACAAAACCCCTCTGCCTCACAGTATTTCAATACAGGAGCCATTAACACATTCTTATTCTGCTTTACCCTTCAGTTTACACTCCTGTCATGGAAGAACAGCTATAACAAACCCCACGAAGTAGGTATGTCGCTCAGAAGTTCATACTTACAGGATTGATAGAAGAGTCTGGATTGATTTGCAGCATGTAAATATTATCTGTGGAGTACTGGAAAAGTCCATAATAAGGATTCAACATTTCATGGCATAGTAAATACAACCATTCTCTGCCCAAAAAGAAAAAGGGGAAAAAAATAAAAGGTATTTAGAAGGCTGCAACTTCAGCTGAAGTTTCAGACCACACAATTACTGTGAATCATCAGTTCTGAATGCTTATTTCAAAATCAGATCACCTCATACTGCTCTCCACTTGCAGACCAAAAAGGTTGCTTAAAAACCCATTAAGTGTCTTACTCCACTCTCAGGCAGACTTGCTCTAGTTTACACGTACTGAAGGGATTAACATCAATTAGAAAAGGTATAGCAAGCTGTTAGACAACACCATCAACAAATTGAGCCTGAACAAGACCCACTTCCAAAAGCATCTTGACTTTGTGCAGAGTTCAGATACTTGGCAACCAAGTGATCTGCTTCTCTGCAACCTGCACAGTATCTAAGAAAAACCTGTTGTTTAAAATGAGCTCGATCATCGGAGGTCTTTAGAAAAGCTGTTTTAATGCAAATGCTTGATGACTAGAGAATCTCTGCTTTCAGAGAGGCCAGATGGGGCAGAGAGACCATATGAATTAAAAGAGGAGGGGTTAGGTAAATCCTCCCACCTTAGTAATATAGCAGGACCCGAACAGAACTGAAGCTATTTCTAACGTCCCAACTCACCAGGACAAAACCCCCTTTGTTATTAAATTTGGACCCATCTCATGTCCAAAATGTTCTGAGAGAACTATCAACTTTAATGCTTAGAATGGAGCCGTACTGGTCTGAAACAGTCTATTGCAGCAAATGGGCAATGATGAAAACCATTAAGGCAAAAGGAAGTCAACAGTGGAGACACTCAATATTGCCCCAGGTAAGGCAGCCCACAATGTTCCAACTCCTTTCCTTTGTCCCTTGATGGGTTACTGAAAGACACCCAAGTGGATGATGCAGCCTTTGTGGATTTGAGCAATTTCCCAGTGAATTGAAACAATGCATCTAAGCACCACCATGTAAAGATGAGCGTTTTGGTGATGCTACAATCAGCTCCAGAGCTTCAGATCTGATGTGACCCAAAGGGAATGACTATTTTTAAGAGGGAGATAAGTCCTCTCTCAAATTTTAGCCTTTGTTTAGGATTAGTTCATCTCCGCTCCTGCTCCAACAGATCAGAATGTGACTGAGACATAACAAAAAGAAACCCCTATGGTCTTGCAATCCATTTGCTAGAAATCAGACAGATGTACTTAGCAAAACCCTTCCTGTGATCTGTATGTTACTTCAGAGTCTATATGCTTCTTGAAAGACCTCACAATTTGAGCTGATCATGCTTTCACTTATGAAACTGGAGCCTGTTGCTGGGATCAGCACTTTCTCCATACGATGAACAGCCTGTCCTAAACAAGCCTTTTGCATTCACTGGGTAATGGTGATGAAAACTGAGTACCTATAGAGAAGAGGGGAAACAAACACTTTGATCTTGCTTTCATTCCAGTAACGTTCCCAAATACAAGGCACAAAAAGTCATTTTTGTACCAGCCTTTGACACCAGGAAGGCTCTGGGACAACTGTTGAATCACACGCTTCCATTTTCCCACCTACCATGATATGAGGACTGAAAGCTACAACCGCTACCTACGAACTAGATTACAAATAACTTACGTACACCATTAACAGATAATTTGAAAGGGGAAGGTATCAGCCACGGGTCACTTTAAGGACAATTCTATAGTTCAAAAGCATCAGACAACCCTCCAACTCTCACCTTGCTACTCCTCCATAATCCAGGCCTTCCTCTCCTCGGAATTTCACCATAAGCCTCTTTTTCAAGTCCTTTGGCCTCATCTTCATTATCTGACGGTAGGATTCCTACATGTGAAACAAATTCCAGTGACAAGTCTGCAACACTTGGTAGTGATACTCACTATCTCTCTTGTGAAGCAAACTTACTACAATCAAAGATCAGTTTTACTTAACTCTTGAGTGACAAAAGCTGCTGTTAGGAGCAAAAAATCAATCAAATACCTCAAATATTTCCTCTCTGGATACTTCGATGCGACAGTGACCAGCTTGTGGTTGCTGAAGGGAGAGCTCATGTCTAAGAACTTTCAACTTCTGTACCAAGTCTCTTTCATATCTCTGTGCAGGCAGCTCCTCACCATCTTCTAGTGATCCCTCATTTGGAGCTGTCAGAGGCTGCTGGCTGGGCTCTTTTAGCTGGCATTGATGGCTTTGAAAGAAAAAGAAATTATTCTAGAAGCGTAACAATAAAACCATTACAGTGTTTTACAATATAATGTAAAACAATGATGGAAGAACTGATTAAGCTTCTCTAAAAGGAACCTGGAGTGAAACATGTATTCAGTTGGGTAATTCTATAGCATCATTACCCTCCATTCGGGGACGTAAGGAATACAGATATTTACAATAAAGAGTTCCAGCAGTTTTCAGCTCAGTTGTTATATGACAATACATTGTGGAAGGCTGTGGAGCATGATCGCTGCATGCTGACTCAGCAGGGATTAAGAAGTTTTTGTGGCATTTCTTCTGTATGGAAACAACTTGCACAAGTGTAACATGAAAAGAGGCCTCTAATCAAACAGTTTTATAAACGGAATTATCTGACAACCACAATGAGTTTTAATCCAGCTCTGTGTCAAATAAAGCTGAGGATGCTTGATATAGTAAAAGTATTGCACCTATGGTTATTAAAAGATTGCCCCAAATAGTTGCAGCTTCATACATTCGACTATACTTATCCCTCAGTGCTTTATTTGGGTTGCAGAGCAATTATAGACACAGATATTCCCCAGCTGGCTTCAAACACAGACAACTCAGATTGAGGAAGAGTCTGATCTTGGGCACCACAAGCACTGCCAGGCTGCTTCCAGGGTCAGCCCTGTAACAGTTCAGCTGCCTTTGCGTGATGCAGACACTGAGCTTATTAAATCCTGCTAAACTCAAGCTGGCTGTGCACAGCATCAGGCAACCAGAGTCCAGCTGGCTTTATAGTCCTGCTGTCTGGAGCTCAAGGGAGCATGAAGCCAGTTCAGATCTAGTGCAGCTAGCACACAGCTAGAACTCCTAAGCCAGACGGGCTGTGGAACTGCCTGGCAGACCCTCTCCTCTATCCCACACCCCAGCACTTCCAGAACTGCACGTTCACTCCAGCACAGCTTGGGGTAATTTTGTCAAAGGAGCTTAAAGAGATCAGTGTTGTGCTGAAACAATGAAGCCCTCCCTTAAAGCTGAGGACTGCAAAGCCGCATTTTTGGAGAGTCTCATAAAATCATACAATGGTTTGGGTTGGAAAGGACCTGAAGATCATCTAGTTCCAACCCCCTGCCATGGGCAGGGACACCTCACACCATGCCAGGTCGCCCAAAGCTCTGTCCAACCTGGCCTTGAACACTGCCAGGGATGGAGCATTTACCACTTCTTTGGGCAACCTGTGCCAGCGCCTCACCACCCTCACAGCAAAGAACTTCCTTATATCTAACCTGAAAGCTTAGATAAAACCAGCACTGAGAAGCAATGTTCAGACCCTGACTAGAGCATTGGTTGCATCTGTTCCTCAGTATTATCATGCAGTTTTTCACCCCCTCGTGACTTCCAGACTGCAGGTAAAATTGGACAGAAATAAAAGGTTTAAGAATCCAAACTTGACATGAATTGTTTTTGAGGCAAGGTTCTTACTTCATGATGTGATGTAGTCGTGGATCTGTGAATTGTGTGGTTCTGTTGTTATGATCTACAAAATATATTCTTCCTGAAACCGTACTTCTAACTTCCCAACCTGGAGGCAAAGGTCCCAGTTCATCACAATTCACACTGTTAAGGTCTCTAAGGAGAAAAGCAAACAAAATGTTAAAGCACTTCCGAAGTTAAGATGAAACCAATTTACATTCAGGGGAAAGGAGGGGGAATGAATTTGGTGCTCAGTGATTCAAGGCTATGAAAGTCTTTGGAAGGACAGAATAGCCATTTAATGCTGTCTTTTTAGAAGACTCAATCTAAGCAAGTCCCTCTGTATGCACGGTACACGGATAAAAAGGTACATCAGCAAAACACCTTCTGTCTCTGAAAGGCTTTGAAAGTCACAAAGCCATACAGCTTAAAAGTAACTTCAATGTGCAACATCATCACTTAGGGGATGACAGGGCTTCTGAGGGCTGTAAAAGGAGGAAGAGAGATTTCTTCATAGCAAAGTTTTCACAGGAAAATTCCCATTAACACTAATGTGATCCATGTGCAGAAAACCATCTATTAACCAAAAGCCTCTGCACCAACCACTGCCTCCAGACACCCAGTTAAGAGGCTAAGGCAGCCAAATACTAAGATCAGCTAAAAACGGAAACAAAAACTACCTCTTTAATTAGACAAGGTTAGATTCTAACTAGTTAACTGATAAATCATTGAGAGTAAGGCTTTTACCAACACATCCAGCCCTTTCATCCTAGATAAATTATGGGTATCATTCTAAGTGCTGCTAAAGGTAGTCGCTCACTTCCAGGTAATGTTTGAATTCAATACATCGAATGTATTTACGCCAAGAAAATAGAAAATATTTAAAGCCCCAGCCACCTAATAGAGGAAAACACTAAGAGGGGTAAGAAAAGGAAGGAAGGAAACCTGGAGATTATTTTTAGACAGAAAAGCTATTGTTAAGTCAAGTATTCTCTAGCCAGCTGGCATGGATTCATCGATCACCCAGGGTTGAAGACATCACTTGATGTATTTCCTTCCCTAAATCCAACCATGCAGCATCAGTATAAGTGAGTAAACTGAGAGGTTTTAGAAAGGTAGAAACACTTTGTACACCAAAGGCTTCATTAGTGTCACAGTGAGTATATGCCAGCAGCGGAGGATACACAGGCAGACAGACAAGCCTTTGTTAGGCTCCTTAAAGAAGATTATGGTTGTAACCATTTGTTTCAGTCAGCTGTGCATCTGAACGTGCTGTAGAGATCTGACTACCCCAAGTTTTAACCTACATCTGTGCTAAATGCCAAGGTTTTTGCACTGCAAGTTGGTAGCATGAAAGCCACCTTTAACTAGGATAAGTGTGACTGTGACTCACAAAGCACTGTTGTGGCCACTTACATGGCTGGTCCTGAAAACCTGGCTCTAAGACTTGAGAGGAGCAGCAATACCTATTAGCATCACTTGGAGAAAAGACAAGGCTTTGGAAACACAAGCCTGACATGAGTGACATGAACGAATGAGCACTGTCACTTCTTCTTCCAGTGATACCAGCTAATCTAACATCAGCTATTTTCTCTCTCAACTTTATATTTCATATCCTCCCATATACTATGGTTTTATCAACACTTTTGCCTGCACTACTTTATATCATTTTTCTAATATCCTGTATCACATTCATGTATTATCCAGCCAGTGCAGCAGCTGAAGAGTCACGAACTGTGCTTCACTCTTGGATCTGGCTTGCAGGTGGCCCAGTGAAACAGCCCAAATTCAGAGCAGCTGAGGGCCAGACCCTAGTCACAAAGACCTGGATTAACTGCAGGTTAAGGTTTAAAGAGGCTTTACTAAATTAATCATGTGGAGTATTTACATTTTCTAGCTGCACATCATTGGTTTAAAGCGTAAAAAACCTTAACATCACTTCAGGTTTAAAGATAGCCTGTAATCTCTGCTTCAGTTAAAGGTAAATGTGCATGACTAGAGTAACAGTTACAAGCTCAATACTCAAGAAAAAATGGCTTGAAGAAAATAGTCACTTCTTTCTTCTATTTGCAGCCCAAACTGTTTTCATTAAAAAAAAAAAATGAGGTAAGACCCAGAAGTCTGAAGCTTCACCAAATACAAAGTCACACTGAGATATTAGGAAGACTTTGACAAATGGGAATCCTGAAGGGCTACATAATTTTTGCCCTTTTGTTTTACATGATCCACAAGTAGATAATTCTTGCTTTCAAACCCTTACCTTGGTGAAAAGGTAACTAGAAACACCCCAATTTATTCCTCTTGTCAGAGCTCTCCCTTTGAGTTCAGACAGGCCATTTCACAGGTTTTTGCTCTTAAAGATTCAGTTTACTGCCATACACACACCAAACCCCCTGACTTTGTAACTGCAGATACATACCTTGGTATCCTTGGGTCATGCCATGTGCTAACTCCAGTCTGTGTGTGCAAAAAATAAACCTGGCCCTGTACCGTTGTTCTTTGTTCTATGGAAAAGGAAGAAAGATTATTCTAACTTAAACATCTGGATTAAAAAAAATCCCAGAATAAACAGTTTGTTGAAAGCCATTAGAATATTCTCTATCAGATCAAGGAGCAAGTACTCGAGCCAACCCCCTGATCTCTTGCAGTATGGACTGGTTTGTCCTTCCCAAATATACTTTAATTACACATTTCAGCATCCTTCTTGAAGCTCACAAATCCATGCACCAATGTGCCTTAGCTTCTATTTTTATTTTTAGGTTTTAAGACAACCTAAGCCCCCAAACTAGATTTCTTTACTCATAGATTTGATGTGCTCTTTACCGAGATTTAAACTCTCCTTAATCTGATTCTCCCTAATCTTCTGTAGTACTGCCTTCTTTGTTGCTTTTCTATTTTCCTGATCTTTTCTCAAATGTGGGCTCAAACCTACACAACATGCCAAGGGGGAAGGAAAAAATAGCATTACTGCTCTAGTTTAAAGAGCTCTTTCCCTTCGTTCTCCCTAGATACAAAGCCAAGATTAGCAGTGAATTCTCTGTAACGGCATCATACCACAACCTCATGTTTAATTTACCATCAACCCCTCAGTGTATCCTGGCGTAGCCAACTGCTAATTAGCCAATCTCAAACTCCCATCTGCTCTGCTTAGTTCCTTTTCCAAACTGCAGACCATGAGATGCACGTGGCTGCTGCATGTTCTAACAGGTAAACCACATCTAGACCTGAAAATGGGAGATTTTTTTTCTTTCTCTGAAGGCTTTTGTGAGAGAAAAACTTCAATGTTAAAGTGCTGGAGAACTCTCACCGTAGCCTTCGGGTAGGTCAGGCGACTGGTGCCCGTGTGGTCTGTTCTGAGGTGTCTGTACATGACCTCTGACTTCAGGAGTGCGAAGTCGCTGTGCCTGAAGCCTCTGATCTTGACTGGGGGACTCTGCAAAGCGACAGTTGCCTCCTCCAGCAGCCCCAGTAGTGTCTGTATATGGTGCTGGTTCCTCCATGAAACAGCTCAGCGGCCTTCCCGGTCCGGAATCTTCATAAACCGTTCTGAAAATGGGGAAACTTCAAGAGTTTCCATCACAAGAGAAGTGAATGCAGAAATAACTGTTTCTCTTTCACTCCCTCTCCATTACTGCAACTTTTAACCCAAGATATGCCACTTTCTTCATGGTTTTATACCCCAAATATCTCATGGAAGTGCCAGAATTGCTGTTAACTAAAGCATCAAGTCCTACCCAGTTTAGCTTGTTTTCTTCAAGTCAGTATCCACCTTACTACCTGATACATATTCCCAGCCAACATATTAGTTACACTGATATTTAATTTTTCTAGTATTAATTATTCTTTCCACATACAAAGCATTTTTCTAATGAAGTGTAAAGAAAACAATGCTTACCCTTCATTCTCCAAAAGCCCTCTACAGTCTACTACAGAGCCTCCTGTGCCTATTCTGTCCCGCGTCTGTAAACTGACTGCAATAAAAAGCAAACAAACACAAGTTAATCATAAAAGAACAACTGTTCCCTTAAAAAAGACAAACAACCCACATTTATACAGGGTAAAATATAAAAGGAAAGCTGAGAGCACACCCTTTACCAAAACTCCTTCTATAACCCTAAGGCATTACTGACGTTTTAAAAAGGAAGAAGAGAAACCAGAGGCATCACCCCTTCAGAACTTAAGCTGAGTCTATTCTGTAAATGTCTAGTTCTACATCTGGGTTTCATGAGGCTCCAGAAAAGTAAGCTGGAAAGAAATCACTCACCACTAGATGTCACCGTTACAGTGAGAATTTAGGGATGCCAACTACATTGAAATGAAAAGCTTGGGTTTGGTGGTTTTACCACCAAAACGTGGTAAAATGGGGTGAATGAGCCGTAAAACTAGCAGTGCCCTGTTGAAACTTGGCAATGGGGTTACAGGAGCCAAAGGTATTAAAACAGCAATTTGCAACATTGCTTTTAACTCCTCCAGATCCTCTTTTCCTCATAAGATTCTCTTTGGTCCAAAGGCAATCAGTTTCACGGTAACATTTATTCTTCCAGAGCTGCATTAGAAACCTTGTCAGATGCATTCCCTCTTTTTAATATTGTTTCAACTGAGAGAAAACAAACTCCTACACAGGAGCACAATGACAATTTTCAGGTTATGGAACTGAATCCCATTAAAGTCAGAAGAAACAATAGAGAAAAGGCACAGAGCAATAATGATACAGGTTTCTTTTTTAATAGAGCACTTGTCTGGATAGATATTTACCCAAGATGATGAAAGTTTAGCTGAGAGGATTCTTACCCACTATTTGGCCTCGTACAGCATCGGTATCTGTGGGATTTAGTTTGCATAGATCCAAACGCTGGTCTGCAAATGAGAATTGGAAAGATCAACAAAACACCAGGGAGGGACGGGTGGGAATACTATTCATTACTCAGACACAAGGCACGGAAGGTTCCTGATTGCACCAGGTAGGAATTGTTCTTACATCCAGTATCTTTTAGCCTGCTGATGGCATTGGAGAGGAGTCGGACACACCCCAGGAAGCCAGCTCCCTGTTTCTTGTGGATTTTTTTATGGTTCCATACACTGATGGTTATGGAATCTGTCTTCCCAACATACCTAGAAAAGTATATATTAGAAGAGTAATTTTTTCCTCCACAGAATTTATGCTTTATTTGGTACAAATTCTAATACATTTCAGTACATTGGTCCTGCTGCTTTATGATAAATACAGAAGTGCTTAAGCCTGAAATGGTGTTATTAATGAATTACTGCACTAAGATTTCACCCAGCGTGTTAAATTGATATTGCTGCAGCATGAATTTAACTACAGCCGGCCTCATTAAAACCTATGCAACAAGCTGATTAATGTACACAACTTTAGAATCTCTGTTTCTAATAATTTGAAGAAAATAAATCACTACAACAAGACCAAGCTTTTGTACGAGCTGGCCTGTGCTGCTCCAGCAGTGCTTGCTCTATGCAGCTGTGCTGTGTACCCAACACACAAGGATTTCTCCATTCAAACACGTAAAAGCAAAGCACCACTCCTTTAGTAACAGGTAATTTCTTGTTGCAAAAATCAGTCCTCAGCAATTGTGAGTCCATTGTTAATGCAAGATGAAGCTGCAGTGCCAACCCCTGCATTCCAATTGCTAGCTACATCTCTGGAATACTGTTTATTTATGACCTTACGAACAACTCACAGATCGTAATGCTGGTTCCATTTGGGGTCCAATGTGTTCTTCACAGTGTCAGTTGAATGGCACTGACCTGACCCATCGACAACTACTTTTGCAAATGGGTCAGGAAGTCCTGTGGAAGGGAAAAAGGTGCTATTAAACATAGTACTTTTTGGGTTGTTTCTTCCAAGATAATGCTATCATGCTTCCCCCCCCCAAGAAAGGAAAGTTGCCCTTATCCTAAAACTATTTTAGTAAATACGAAATAGAGAATTGAGTTCCTAGTTAGAGAACATACTTGTATCATACAAGTGTATACAGACTTGTGTCATACAGACTGGTATCTGCTTGAATTGTGAATGTTTTAGGAAACAAGAGGTTAAAGGTGCTTCATTTAACAGTGCTTAAGTGACTCATGCACACTGAGAAGCAGTCATTTTTATTCAGTCCTTGGCATAATATTGAGACTGCAGCACCATGATCTTTTACTCACTTTACAAATAGAGTATCTCTGAGATGGATGCTCTTGGTACCCCCAACACAGAGCTGTAAGCAGCACCCTGTTTGTGGTCTCATCAGCCAGACTTCCAACTTGAATTTGGGAGCCCTTGGTCTTTCTAACCCTAAAGTTACAACTCAGGGTAATACATGCTCATGTAGCAATGCAATGTTACCACAAGAATGGAACCACAGAGCAAATGGCAGACATAGGTGAGCATGACACTGAGGCACAATCTACAAGTAAATCTGATTAATCAAGAGCAGAAAGTCATACAATTCGGGCGTACTTACTGAAGAAATCTTTCTTTGCAAGATTCTTGGCACATAATACTGCAAAACAAGAGAACAGATAAAGAAACCTTAAAACCATGAAAAAACCCCTTTCAGGCAATCACAGCAGCTGCAATACTACCTGATCATAATTCATAATAAATACCCAGATATTAAATTGAGCATTGTTTTCTTTATCTGTGACTGGAATATGGATTTACATAAAGAGAAAAATGCCTTTGCTGCTTTTGTTCTGTTGTTATAATACATAAAAGATTTAATGAACGTCTCTCTGCATTAAACCCTCATGATTTTCTATACTGCATGTTCCACGAATGCTAAACCAGATTGGTGGTGGTGGTGTTGCTGTCACAGGGTGAGCAGTTTGCAAACACAAGAAGGTTTTGACAGGACCTCAGGTGAAAAAAATACACTGAAAACCAAGTAATTGCATCAAGATTTTCCTTTGAAAAGGCCCCAAATGAGACATTATTTCCCTCTCTCCAATTCTACTCAATAGCACAGGAGTTTAAGCAAAAATTAGATCAGGAAACTCACATCAATCTCCATTTCTACTCGCTCTATCACCAGCTCTAAGTCTCGTTTTGCTTTTCAATAAGGACTGCTCAGTACAACCTCAGCAATCCGAGTTGTTCAGTATCCACTCAACTCTTCTAACAGGCCAGGGAAAAGAACTACAGCGCCAAAGATGAAAATATGAGAGCTCTAACTCACCTAAACCCAGGATGCAAGAGAGGAAGATAACTATAAAAGACCTAACTGTATTTGAGTAGTCTCTTTCTCACCTTGTTCTGATCCTTCAGCATGAGAATGAATGCTCAGAAGATACTTGAATGGCTATTCCCCCTGGTATGGACCATTTCTCCTCATCTCCATCTCACCTTGCTCCTGACTTAGACTCAAGTCTCACCTTAACTCTACATTGGGGAAAGTGAAGACTCAGCAGCAAACATATGGGAACAAACCCCTTTTTAAGTTCTTTCTTTTACACATCAAGAATTCCACCTCTCAACTCCGGAGCAACATTCCCCACCTCACCGAACCAGCAGAACAAAACCTGCCTCGCCTCACATACCGAGCAAACAGACCAAAGAAGTCCACTATGTAACCCAGACGGCCATGGAAATAAATACACAAATCCTTTGTCTCAGTAATAATGAAGGCAGCCACACCAGGAAACTATATTTAGAACGGATTAAAAATCACTTATTTCTTACAGTGGCAAAACTGCATAACCACAGACAGCTTCTCTCGTAACAACTGACCGAAAAAGAGAAGTCTGCAGGACCGTGGCGATTCAATTTGAAACAAAGCAGGGTTGCAGAACCCCCATCCGCTGCTCAATGGAAGCACGACAGAGCAACCTGGAATTTCCTCTTCCCGTTGCCAGTGCTTCAGAGTTAAAAATACCAGGAAAACAGGGAATAAGGACAGGTGAAAATCACAACTTGGATGTTCTAGTATTAGCCCAAAGGAGTGTTGAAGTTCCTGTGAGTGGTGGAGCTTTCCTTTTTAGTTTTTAAACCAAACAACTCATTTGACTTCCTTATCCCCAATTTTCAGTATACATTATTGAGCTGGAAAAGCATTCCCTCTGTAACCACCTGCATATAGTCTGACTATATAATTACCACCTTTATTCTATATTTCAGGTGTGCTTTCTGGAGCTAACCAGCAGCCTGAAGTTTCTAAAGCTATTATTGTAGACTTCATTTAACTCTCTTCCCTCTGCCACAGGCTTTCAGTCTGCAGCAGATGAGCACGGCTGCCAATTTGCCAGTTGCAGCCTGTGAAACCCTCAATTTTAGGTTGCAGAAAAAAAAAATCATTACTCTTTCTTGTAAGGAAAATATTGGCGCAACAGCTAATAGCTGAAATAAACCTTCGTGGAGCAATCTCCTGAATCAGGCTGCCCAAGATGGGCCGTTGGCTCTGTTCCACTCTTTGCATATTAAACCCAATAGAGCAAACCCAACTATTTTCAAGGGCTCTATCACTTAAAAGCCACCGATTTCTGAATTCCAGTAAAGATTCAGGTGACAAAGGTCAGCAAGGGGAGACTTGGATATGAAGCAATGCCAACGGCGGAGCAGACAGCCCCTCCTTGCTCTCTAAAGCTGAGCTGATGCCAGATTTGCTTCTTAAAAGCATTCTCTCCAACAGGACTGCAGCAAGACTGCTAGGAGGATCTCACTGCTGCTCCTTCGAGCCTGAAACCTGTGAACTCGGGTAGAGGCAGCTACAAAGGCTTAAAAGGTTATTAACTTTATCCCTGGCTCAGAGGTGGTGCAGGAGAACTGAACTGTAGGCAATGGAGACGTGCTTTAGACAAGCTTTGAACAAACCCCGTCTTTGCCTACTTTCCAAAGTGCTTTTTCTTCTCATTTTTCTTTTCTTTTCAACAAGAAAGGGTTTAGGGCTTGTCAGCAAGAGCAATCTCCTTGCATTTGTTGCAACGTTACCAAAGGTACTAATTCTCCTGACTTGGGCATTTACATTCTGCCTTCTCAAAGTCAACCGACTTGTTTGAGCTTGACATAGTATTTGTTTATACTCCTGTTCTGGATTGCTGCACAGCACTGAAGAACTTTTTCTTCTTCATACAACAGGTCCCAAACAGCACTGAAACAATGCCTTTACATCTAGATTGTAATATTTATAAAGGGATGGGAATGTTTTTTTAAGTACCTGACATTATTGAGGTAATTTCAAAGGCCAAATTAGCCAGCTGGGTAAAGTACTAGTGTGAAAGCATTTTTGGCAGGAGGTAGAGAAAGGACGAGCCTTCTACAAAGTCAGTATTCGCCCTGGGGATGTCTTCAATGCAGATGTAACTTGAGTGAGTGGAGTGGTTCCTCTGCCAGCCCCCGGTTGTCCACCCTGCTTCCAAAGCAGGAATGAATCATCTGCTGCGGTTCAGGAGGTGCCGCAGGAACAAGCTACAGACGGGTGTAGTAAGGAAAGCACGGAGTGGCACCAAGGTCTGAACAACCCAGTTGAGAGTTGCATCAGAAAGGTGCTTCTTCACCACCTACCTCTGCAGCAAGACCAGCATTTTTGGAAAGGAGGCAAAGAGAGCCTGAGTGAGGAACCATTTCACATCCTCGAGCAAACAGACCCAGCCTACAAAATCAAAGCCATCATGTGCAAGTTGCTCCTCCTTGTCAGTGCTCAAAGGATGGCTGCGAGTCTCCTCACACTGCTGTCTCTGCATCAACAAGGGGTTTATTCACACACAACATGCCCCATCCCACAGTGCTAAGATGCTACAACTGGTTTCTGTTGCACAGTGTATAAACTAGGTGGTTGTGTTTTGAGAGCTAGGGAAAAAAGGAAACCCAAAAGGTAAGCCATGGCAATATTCCATAGGTCCCAGCCAGTCCCAATGCAAAGCAGCAGGCAAATCTGCACCTGGGACTGCACTCATCCACACTTTGCAAGTTAAAGGTAAGAGCTTCCTTGCTCAGATTAAGGACTTTTACACGTGGAGAGGATCAGAGCTAATGACAGCCTTCAATTTAGTACTCAAGTTAATTGTGAAGACAAGACAAACCAGCAGTACATCCATATATTCCTTAGGAAAGGGGTGGGAAGGTCACAGTGAACGCTGCTAGCAAATCCACCCTTCAGCCATCTCTGGCCTTCCCTTTGCTACTCCTGGTTAATCATTTGTGCTTGTGCAAACAGGCAGCTAGATTCCAGGATACATTCGTTCTGCTTTCTGACACAAGACAAACACAGGCCGGCAGGCTGGGGATGTAGAAAGGGCTTTACTTAACATTTACTTCTGCGTCGACCATCTTTAATCACAGAGATATGTAGCATAATCCTTAAAAGCATCACAGATGGGTTGGTTGGGTTTAAGATATAAGCAAGGAGCAAAGAACAATGAGGCTTTGGAGGGGAGAGGGATAAAGATCTTGACAGAAAATGAAACTGAAGTCACAGCAAACCAGTGCAAATACAAAAGGCTGCAGAGCAGCTCATATTTGAACAGGCTGCCCCATCCCTGGCAGTGTTCAAGGCCAGGTTGGACACAGGGGCTTGGAACAACCTGGTCTAGTGCAAGGTGTCCCTGCCCGTGGCAGGGGGTTGGAGCTGGATGAGCTTTAAGGTCCCTTCCAACCTATTCTTAGAGAGCAGGATAGCCCCAGCTTACAGGCTGGTTTCCACAGCACAAGTTCTGCCATTCTGAACAAGTTTTGAGAGGTGCACGGCAAAAATAATGTGCTTGAAGTGTAAAAAAGCCTCCAAAACTGAGGGGAAAAATAGCAAACATCAGCTCTTTACCACATGCTGCGCTAACGCCGCCGCCACAATCAAAACCCTTGCTGAAGCTGTGATGTAAAATCACGTCTCGTCCAAATGGTTCAGCCTATTTTGTGGAAAATACTCTGTATCCCACAAACCATCCCTTCTGTACTGCTTTACGTAGGGCTCTGCTCACTGTTCTGTTCTCTGCACGTAACTTTAATGAGACTTCACTGCAGATAAACATCTGGGTTTATTTCTCTACGAGCAACTCATGAAGGGTTTCAGTGTTCTGCTTTTTTAAGGGTGACAATCATTTAGATTTGGTATGGTAAAGGAGAACGGGTTTAATGGGAAAGGAAAGATGGCTGAAGGCACCAAGTGTGTAAAAATGCAGTTTCTTTACAGCTAGCCACATCACTGCACTAAAATACCCCACTTTATTCACAAATTGGAATCTAAATTGTCACCACAAAAGGCCAAGGTTTCTATTCTAGTCCTATTTTCTGTTTGCTTTAGGAATACTTTTGGTCGTTCTCTTTGCCTGCTTGAGACTGAAATGCATAAATCCAGAGAGTGCTTTAACTTCTCAGCCCCTGACTGTGAATCACTGCAGCGCCTAGCATGCACAAAAAGCTAAACAAAACTGAAGCCTTCCCTTACGTGAAGCCAAATAAACCAACGAGCTGCACAGAACTAATCTGATACAGAATGTACGTTGAACGGCCTTCAAGAGCATCGTGGTGCCATTGACATCTGCAATCTGACACGTCAGCCAACCAAAAACCCCCTGAAACCCTTTAGCCTTCAAGGACCAGCCTACGTCATGCCCTACCCTGACACTGTAAGACTCTGCCTGAACTCATGCTAAACCAGACCTTGACTACCAGATTAAAGCAATGCTTCATTAAAAACAACCCCTCGATTCTCAAAGAGTTGCTAGATTTGATACACGAAGCCTTTTTGTGGCTCTTTTGTGTAGGCTGCAGTGAAAAAATCAAAGCCTCTTTTCAAGGCTTGCTTTCCTCGTGGGTTGGAACTTGGCTTCGTGCAGCCAGTTGCAAACACTAGACAACTTTGAAGAGATCTTCAAAAAACCACACACCCAGAAAAACCCATTTTTATTAGCCCATTAACATGTCATTAAAGTATCTACTTAGCCAGGAACCAAAATTCCATCCTACCTAAGCAGAAACCTGTCACGAACGAGTCAGTCCTCGCAGTGCAAACAAGACCAAGTTGACAAAACAGAAGAGTTTCATCTCCAGGATTCCTAAGAATTACTCAAACTGACCAACAATAAGTCTTCATATACACAGCAGCCAGAGCTGATTTAGCCCTCAGTGACATAAATCATTAAAGAACCAGCACAGGCCTATTGGAAGAACAAGACTCATTAAATTCCCAGTTAACTGAGGCCAGTAAAGCAAGTTTAGGAATGAACAGACCGAGATGTAAAAGTTGGGAGAAACACTAAGAGTTATGGAATTAGCTGAAGAACTTTGCAGGGATACAAAAAGGGAGATCAATAGGAAGCTGAATCAGTGCTGCTGCACAGAAGCAGCGAAAGGCACACAAATCAGAGAGGTGGAAAGCAGCATATCCAATTATCCCTCACACTAACTTCTCCTTCTCTCCTTCCCCCTCTGCTCACCCATAACAAATGCCTGAGATAAAGGCTACCTCCCAGATTTAATCTTTCATTAAATCCTAGTTATTACATCAGTTTTTTTACGACTTTGCTATGCCTTCCTCTAACCCAGGCCAAGAACCTTCACAGACTCCCTACAGAGTCTCCTATTTCCTAGATAGATATAAGCCCCAAGCATCTCCGACCGCTTGAGTCTTACAGACATGAAGTCCTGGCAGACTGTCTCCCAACACGTTCAAAGCACAACCACTTCCTTTGAGAACTGGAATTTGAGAGGAAAGTCTGTTATTACTGTTGCCACTTTACAGCCATTCTCAAAAAACACCCTATTGATGACAGTTTTACCTGAGAAAAACGTTAACAGGGCATCAGGTCATTTCTATCTACTGTTTGGGGTTTAAAACTCAGTCCTTTAAAATCCCAGTGGGGGTTTAAACAACCCCCACCAGAACCACGAGCAAGTGGAATATTGAATTTGTAGAGAGGGATTTCCCAAATTCAGACAAGTTTTCCCTTTGTTTGTGTCCACAAACAGGCTCCAAAAAAAGCTCTCTGTAAACAAAGGATACTCTCAGGCTTCAGCTATAGTGTCGGCCCCTGTACAGCTATAGAAATATCTGGAAAGAACTAAAGATTTCTGCTAAAGCCACACAGAATAATAACCTGTTCTCAGGGCAAATACAAACTCTTAGTTTACAGCTAAACGAAGCTATTTCAATGACAAAATTCCTACTGGAAATACAAAATGGCATTTTACACTTCTTCCACACACCACTGTGCAAGTTGTAGTTACTGGGATCGACACAGTTCTGGGTTTCTTCCCTTACACCTCTTGTATCTCCAACCACGTGCAGTGAATAATGTGTATTTTCAAGCAGGTAGTGTCTTCAGGATGGGTTTATCTGTGCTGCTTGCACATACTTGTGCTCACGTTTTGAAACAGAGCCCAGCGTGCGCTGTGCGGCATCATCCCCATAGCAAAGCTCAAAACACACCAGGAAACTATGTGGCTCGATTTCCTTAAGTTACATTAAAAGTAAGGAATCAATCCATGCTGAAGTCTTAATACTTCACTTTTATAGTTACCCAAGCACTGAGAAAGCATCTGGAAAAAAATTCCTAAAGCATGAAAAACATGTTCCTCCACCCACATGCACTCATAACTCAGATTCCAAACTGAATTTTACTAAGATTGCCAAAAATATTTTGTACTTTTAACACTTGGGAGCTTTCAAAGCACCTTTTTCAAATCTCTACAGATGTCAGTACCTAACGGGATCACACACTCAAGCTAACATCGCTCACAATGGTCCTGGGCAGAGCTGGGCATCAAACTTAGTCCTACTCCCAGGAAACAAAAGGTCCTTTCTCAAAATGCTGTCCAGATCTTCAGACTTATAGATTTGTTTATCTGGGAAATACTAGATGAACAACAGTGAATTATTAACCACATATAGAACACTTGATAGACAGAAAGTATGTATTAAATAGTTGACACCCCTGTAATGGAGAAGGAGAGCCCCCATGCAGCACAGCCAAGTGCTCAGTCAGCGTTTCCTTTTGGCGTGTTTAATTTAACATGCCTCTGATCTCCCCTTTCAGAAGTTCAGGGTAGAAAGCCTTAAACACCTTATTTTCATTACCAAAAAGCAGCTTAGAAGGACTCTCCCATGCAGCTGATCATTTGCTTACTAATTCAGGACATAAAAGGCTTTTCCAATAAACCTCACGCTCACTATAAAGCACAGAAATTTAGATTCCCCTTCTTCCCAGATAGCCTCTATGGGGCCAGCCGTACCACTACTACAGCTGTATGTTTTATAACCAGGTTGTGAGACTCAAGTTACAAGTACATTTCTCTATTAAAGCAGCTTTATTTTTTCCCCCCACACAAAACACCATCCAATTAATGGACTTAGAGCTTTTACAAGACATTCATTTCCTAAGTCCGGGAGGAAAACCCGCACAACTGCTCTCTGCTGCTTTATAAAAGAGGGAAAAGCACAGAACAAGAAACCAAAACCAGAAGCAACACATTTACAGATGCTTGCCCACAGACCCAGAATTAGCAGAAAGCTCAAGCACTCTAGCAATTAAAACAAATTCGGCCTTGAGCTTCTGTCCACGGAGCAAAATGGTTTTGAAGCGACAGGAACAAAACACACAACTTTTGTACTTTTTAACCCAATATTATTGCCAGCTCTCTTCATATATATATTATCTGGCCTCATAATATGTGCCTGTTTTGCAGAAAGCAGAAAAAAGTGTGGCCTTCCACTGTAAAACACGTAAAAACCTGTGAAAGCAGAAAGCTTGGTACTGAAAACCTTGGCAAAGGGTGACCAGATAGAGCCAAGCAACATTTCAATAGAAGCACTGAATTACTGTCAAGCACTAAAAGGTCTCAAACTTCCCAGCTAAACCAAAGCAGATTTTGCAGTTTAAAAGCTAAACCATATGTTTTGTATCTCCGCAGAGCGGTTGGTATTTACATCCCTTCGCATACAGGTAGTGGCAATATTTCAGCAAAGCAATTTGAATGTTAAACACTATTGTAAAGGAGGGAAAACGAATGGCAATGTAACACATTCCCAATCTCTGTTTAAGAACTGAGATGTGTTTTTCCAGACAGAACCAGTATTTGGCTTCTTTGATATCTTACTGCAATTAAATAAGGTATAAAAATCAACGTTACAGCAACGAAAGTTTCTAATGGGGGTATTTTAATAAAGAGGACAAAATTAATGTCTGGTTTGCATCAAGTGATTGCTTAAAAGCAAGAACATTGTTATTTAAAAAATGAATGGCGTTAAGTTATGTGTAAGTTGTAAACTATGTAAACTATTAGTTCATCCCATGAGGGCCTAAATGTATCAGCAGAAGAGTTTTAGTTAAACAACTCACATGGAACATTGTCTTAAAGCTAAATATACAGGTTTGGCTCTGGTCAGAGTTGGGCTGCTCAGCTCAGTGTTCAACTAAAGTGAAGCAAGAAGAGGAAGCTGGCCAGAGAATAGGCGACCTGAGGTGCCGCTGATGTTGAAGGTAACTGTCAGCAAAATGAAATGAAATAATCTTTAAAAACATTGAAAATACAAACCAACAGATTTTGCCTGAGTCATTTTAGAAGTCACAATTCAAAGTACGAAACACTGACGACCACCGTGGTCACAACAGTCAAGAATGCACATTTCTTCGTTCATTCTGAAACAGCTGAGTGAGGAACCTCCAATACAGAAATTCCACAGAGAAATTTCACCTATAGAATATTAGGCATATAAAACCAGTGCACTGAGCTTAAGATGTTTTAGGCTCATTCTGCATGTCTTTAATAACTGGACAATCTTAAAACAAGCAGTTGCTAGAAATCTAGTGCAAAGAAGAACACTTACCAAGCACCTCTTCTAGCACTACAACCAACTCCAGTTCCTGCCACCAGAACAAATTCCAACAGGTACTGGATGACTTTTCAAGAGGCACAAGTCAACACCCCAAATTTTTCCGCAGGTAAATGAAAAGCATTCTTCCTTTCAAGCAAGGCAGCAGTACCATATCAGTGCTTTAAAACCACATACCGCAGCTTAACAAATGACTTAGAAACTTCCCCTAATTTCTAGAGCATCTAGTTGTTTTCCAGGCTTGTCTTTTAACTGAGGTATGCCGAGTGCTTTTTGGCATGTTTGGATAGAAACATAAAAAGCCTCAAGTCTTGCCATATAAAGCTTTTCAAAGCCTTGGGCTTCTTTGCCAAAGAAACTTTTTCATGCTCTTACAGCTTCTGCCTTCCTTATTCGCCAGTCTTGTTGTTTGGTTTGTGGTGAGCATGATAACAAACAGATGAGAGGGACTGGTACTTTCTGAGCAGGCTGAGAGAGAGCTCAGCTTTAAAAGTCAGGGCAGTGAAAGTCAATATCCAGGGAAGAGTTAACTGTGTACAAAAGCCCAGAGCAATGAGTTCATTTTGTTCTAGGCTACTTAGTGAATGGACAGCCAAAAATTGAACCAGCTGGAATTCATTCAGAAGTCATTCTTTCTCTTCCCATAGCTCCCTAGGCTGTCGTTATCAACCTGAGGATAACAAACATATGGATCATCAAGATCAAGTTGGTGCTGGAAAGAAGTGGCATAGCCTAATAGCCCATAATAAATGAGGGTTTAATCCTAACTTGGATCTTAGTACTGAGATATAAATGCTTTTAGTGTCTTGTGGGAAAAACTGTAGGGTTTGCCCATGCTAGATGGAATGAAAACATTCAACTGACTTCTCTTCTTGATTACCAGCTCTTGTACATGTTTAGTGACCAGTTGTAACCTCCATTCTTTTGCTGGGCTTCAGCTAGTGTCAATACAGAACAAACTGAAACGGAAAGACTTTAAAATACTCAGTCAAGTAAAGGTATTACTACAAAAAACCCACCACAGAGCTGTTCAAAATACCACCTAGACACCTTGCTGTAGCAAATCTGTACTAAAAGGGAGGTGAGCAGTTTTATTTGTCACACACAACTGACGCTGTACGTCGAGAAGGGAGCAGGGTTTCACATTAAGCAGTATCCAGCATTTTTCCAAGTCCATTCAGCCAGGCTGAGCAGAACTCAGTTGCTGGTAGGGGACATATAGAGGAGGATCATAGAATGGTTTTGGCTGGAAAGGACCTTAAAGCTCCTCCAGCTCCAACCCCCTGCCACGGGCAGGGACACCTTCCACTAGAGCAGGTTGCTCCAAGCCCCTGTGTCCAACCTGGCCTTGAACACTGCCAGGGATGGGGCAGCCACAGCTTCTCTGGGCACCCTGTGCCAGCGCCTCAGCACCCTCACAGGGAAGAGCTTCTGCCTCAGAGCTCATCTCAATCTCCCCTCACAGCAGCCACTGTCAGGCCAGTGTTCTGCAGGAGCACTAACCACAAGCCTGGTACAGCAACTCTGTGCACTGACATCAGGCAAAATACAACCACACATCTGGTTTTGCCTTTGTTACCATTTCATATTCAAATGTTGCAGATGATTCAAGAGACACAAGGAAAAAAAAAAAAGGGCAAAAATAACACCTTGACTGTCCAGGTGAAATGTAAAAAATAACTCCAAGAAGGGAAGAATTGCTTCAGGAATTTCCAGTACAAAAGCTTAAATAAAGGTGCAGCATTTACATTCAGGAAGAGGAAAGAACTGTGTTTTCCTAAATGAAATCCTTGGCATCACTTCTGATTCTAAAGAAAGTACCTCAGCTGGTTTAGAATATTAATTCCTGGAAATTTTCAACTTTCAGGTCTTCAGTCGTTTGTTGCCTGTTTATTCAGCCTGTTCTAATCCCTTTTACCATCCACCTAAGACGTTACAAATCGCTCTGCTTTCTTTAAGCTGGGGTTTCTTTTCATTTGTTCAGACGGTTCAGCTTAAACCCTCCTTGTTTGCAAAGGAAAACCAGAGGAAGCACCAAACACACGCCTGTATTTGTGCAGGGCACTGATGCTTGATACCTGCCAATCAATCAGCTCCTCTTGGGTTATTCTCTCTGCCCGACTCGTCTGGGGTGCGTGGGGAGCGGGAGGTGGCAATGGTGACACCAGCTAATGGGGAAGGAGGAGGCTGAGTGTTTCTGTGCAGGAATAAGGAAGCTGTGAATGAGGGGAAAGGAGAATGGGACAGGAATGAGGCTTATTCCAAAAAAAGACTGTAATTACACATGTATTAATAGCTTTTGGAAGCTGAATTTTTATCATTCATTCACCTACTTCTGTCTTTCTAGTAAGCCCAGTACAGAATCGCTGTTGTCTTCCATAGGGCATTTGTCCATCTGTTGCAGGAAAATCATTCCTATGCAACAAACTCTCCCAGGATTTAGTCTGAAAGCTTTTAGTTAGAGAGAAAAAAAGTCTGATTTAATAACCAGCCCTATTTATAAGAGAATAATACATAAAAAGACTTCTTTTGATGCTGCCATTGTTCAGCGCTAAGTCTTGCCTACGAGAAGCACATACACACACTCTCCAATCCACCTAATCACGTATTAGTCACACAAGTGGCAAATCCCTAAAAGAGCATCCATGCGGATGCCGGATGAACCAAGTTACATCAGTTCTCATCTGATTTCCAAGCAATGAGCTGCACGTGATGGCTGCTCTGCCCCAGGAAATGTGGGTCAACGCGCGCACATCCTGCTCCGGGATTTGCCTGCTCTCGAGGGACCGGCAGCAGGGTGACTCAGGAGATGCTGCACATCTATTAGTGACACTATTGCTGTGCCTTGCTGGTGCATTCACACTGTAGTGGATCTTCAAGGGCTCCAGAACACACGGAGCAAGCTACTCCCCGTGTCTTAGGGCCGTGCTGCACCTCAAACGTTACCATGATTTCGAAGGCTGACATTGTGCGACCATAGCCGTTAAAAGGAAACGTTTTCCTTCAGAAATATTAATCCCCCGTTGTGTTTGAGTACAAACATCCACATCTAACAGGCATGTGTGCTTCTCTCGGCAGTGAGATGGACAATCAAAACCTCCTACTGCTTCAGAGCTGGAGTAGCTGTGAAGATAAGGGCAACGCCGAGCGGTCCTCCTCCCCAGGGTGTGCTCTAGCTGGATGTGGTTAACCAATAACCTCATGTTAGCACCCCCTTCTTTCAAATGTTATTTCCAATTAGTAGCAAAGTTCAGCAGATCCATGTTGTATCAGTGTCTTTGCTCTCTTACACAAGCAAAACCAGCCTCTTCACTGTAGGTATTTTAAACAGAATGTCTCGTTCTTGTGTGACCTATGAGAGGCACAAACCCAAGAGCTGAATAGCACCAAACAAGATTTCATGAAAAGGCAGCTTTTATTCAGAATAAAGCTGTATCAGCCTATGTGTTACTCCCTTGTTCTAATTATATAGGACAGCATCTATTTAAACTGCCAAGTTAATGACTTCAAATTTGATCAATAGTCTCTGTTTATTCAGCCCAGCGCTACTGACAGTCACCAGGGCTGAAGAACAAAACAAACAGAGTGGGGCAGAGCCCATCTATGGGTGAGCAAGAACAACCAATCCACGACAGCAAACACCCTTCCATTCGGTCAGGAGCTGGAGAGGGAGGTCTGTTGCCTACGGACATGGACACAGTCCCTTTCCTTCGTGCCCATAAAGCACTTACCCACGTTATTCTGCCAACAGCAACTCGTGAGCTGAGTGAGCTCAAGCAGAACACACACCACGGATACAGAGTGACCCCAACCCTTATCTTGTACCATCTAGCTATGTTAAACATTTCCATTTGCTTATCAGTTAAGCATGGTAGGTCATGACAACAAGAGGACGTCATTAAGCCTTTGGACCATAAGCAGTGACTTCCCTACCCACTACGGAAGGAAATCTCCTTTGGAGCAGCTTCAAGAAAGGCTGGAACCATCTTCTCGCAAGCAGGATGCGAAACGTCCTTGACTGAATCTCCAGCCAAAAGATGCTAGGAATGTTTTAGTTACAGACTGGCTGCAGAGAGCAGAGTTACAACAGAGTTTAGAATGCAAACAGACAACGTACAGCATGCATGGAGCATTCCAGCAAGCATTTTTGTAAGTAAAAATATAAACGCTTTCATTGCAAAGTCAGTTCTCGAAGTGGCTTAAGAGCAGTGTATGTGGACTTCCCCAGCCAGGGGATTTCTTTCAGAGCAACTTGCAAGCTACTCAATAAAGGAAACCCCCTTTCTAATCCCATGTGAATCCAGTGTCATAAAGGCTGGGATCTTGATGAAAATGTTTCAGTGCAATATTCTGAGCAGGACGTTTGGTCACAGTTTCCTCATTCAGCACTTTGCCTGCAACAGCAACGGTTGGTGATTTTCCTTGTACAAAATGCCTGTCCCCATTACCTCAATGAATTATAATCCCATTACTGCTCTGAGATACCTTGATCAAAGGTATCAGATAAATAAAGTGGAGCTTGAATGAAAAGGTCTCATGCCACTTCCTGTACGACCTTAACACGTGTGTTTTGTATTCAGACAGAGGATTTGATGCAAGTGACACCACTTGGCTGCAGGAGCCTGCAACAAAACCACATGAAGGAAGTTCTAAGCAAAATGTTGTTTATCAAACATATTAACACATCCAAAATGTAATAGCTAAAAAAAAACCAATCCATGAGGACAGCTGGTTCAGTCAAAGCCTCAGACTGCTTGCTTTCCATTTTAAATTGATTCCATCGATCCAATACATTACATTTCACATGGATGGTTAACGGTGCTAATATTCCACATAAAATGAAATGCTGTATGAGGAGAATTCTCACTAGGGCTAAATTCACTTGATATGTTACTTGTTCTCGGAGTAATTTAGCAAACCAGAGGCCTCACAATTTCACTGAGCAGGGTTACAAAAAACATCTCTTCACAGTTCATGACACAGAAGCTCCCAGAAATATGTTTCTTCACCTTTGCAACACAGGGAATGCACTTCAAAACAGGCTATCACTTGCTTTGCGGGAACCATAAGAGAATATAGTGTTTGTTTGATGGCTTTGGTTTTAACAAGGTGATTCCTATTTATCAAATAGCGGAGATATTAAAAGCAAGCCTTTTATTGGCATTCGTGTCACTAACAGGACCCAGGAATCTGATACAGTCCAAGCACTGAATGACAAACTACGAGATAGAAGCAAAAAGAGAACAAAATGGAATAAACAATTTTCATAAGAGAAAAACCTTTAAAGACCATTTTGCTCCTGACTGAAATGAGCTCTGTGGCACTAATTTGAAGTGATAGTGCTGTTCTTGTAATTAAAAAATGCCAGTAGGAGGTTGATGCATCGGCTGAGGCTGGAAGCGATGCGCTCGCAGGATGCAGATGAATCTTTGTGTGAGGAGTTAACACACAATTTCATCTGAGTTAAAAAGCAACACAATCCCCCTAAGTCAAAACAAACACATAGGAAGTGTTATTACAGGTACATGATAAAGTCATCTGGGTGTTTCTGACAGAGAATGATGTTAAGTTCTGGGGGAAAAAAAAACCCCAACCAACCAACAAAGCAACCAAAAAAGTACCCCCCAAAATCCCCAAACCAAACCCACATTCTCAATCTGGTTGTGCAGTCAGGAGTTTAATTCAGGAAGCTTGGTTAACTTCTAAGTGCGTGGTGATTTTAATAGATACACATCCCTCTGCTTCCTACCTCTGGGCTCCTTTCCCACTCTCCCACATTGCTCCTTCCACATCTGCCCGCACAATTGGGAGCAGGACGTGGACCTTGGCCCCTCCGGTGGACTATGGGAGGGGGGCATCGTTTATCAAGCTACTCATCTCCATGAGGAGACTTGGGTATGTTTATCATCTCTGTCCTTATCAAACCTGACAGAAATCAGATGAAGAGCCAAATATGAGTAAGAGGAGAGTGACAGGTATGATCCCTTTTGCAGTCTGGTAATTTTTGAGTCTGGAAAGAAGATTAAGCTCATCCCCTAAGTATATCCATCACCCTGATGGCCAGCTGAGGCAGCACCATCTCCTAAAACCTGCAGACAGCTTCCACGTGCCAGGTTTCACTGCTGATTTGTGAAACCACCACAAGCCTAGAAACTGAGTAATATCAGCTTCCAGTCTAGGAGAAATCCCCACAGAAATGTTTGCTGGATCCTTTTCCCCTTGGTCTTGCAACATCTTCATTCCACCACCAGGACCTCCTGCACGAGCTTTTGGTTGCTCCTATCATGAAGAGCTCTACATTGGCATCTGACAGCATGAGCACCCTTAAAACTGGCAGCTGCTCTGCCTGATACAACCTCCCTGGTGAAGCAACATCACAGGAACAAGCAGGACCTTTTGTCTTTACTTGGTAGACTACCCAAGAGAAGGCAGTTTATCCAAAGGCTTCTCGTATATTTACTCACCACTCCTCCAATGACTATTTCCATCACGTTTACACCACCAGCATCATCTCAAACATCACAGATGAATGTGTTGTGTTTCAAAGTCTCTTTTCTCTCCGTGCACTTGTAGGATTTACATCCTAAGGCAATGATAAAAAACCCTGATACTACTTTCCAACTGGGCTTTCTTCTCTCTTTTTTTTCCTCCCCTTTTCTATCAAAAATAGTTCTCATCTATATCCTAGTTCAATTTGGAAGTAGCACATGCAGACTTGATAAGCATCCTGCGAAGGAAATGCCTTGAATTGCAGACTACTTACAACACTTTTTCCCAAGCAACTTTTTATAAACCCCATTTGATGGCTGCTTTGCTAATTTCCATTGAAGTTTATCAAGACATCACTTGTAGACAAGGCCAATTACTTCTGTGATTGAAGAAAACAAAACATAGAAATCACTGTGCCTGCAGGTCCACGCCAAGCTGTTGGATTATACTGAAGTATTTATGATTTATCCTGTTTCCAGACAGACCTTTAATTCTGAGAAGGTATTTAATTTTCAACTAAAGAACACAACCCAGAAGAGTGCCCATGTACATGCTCCTTTTGTTTGCCTAAGTCTCCTTCCAGACCATGTAAAAGCTCTCCTAGTAAGAGCTGCTGACAGCACAATTATTGGAACTGATGACATTACCCCAAGCACACATAAGGGCTGCACGCTGGTGTCAGTCTGACCCACTGACTCCCATACCTGAGCTCCTTTATTGTGCTGGAACAGACACATCTAATTAACATCCTGAAAGAAGTCTGTTAATATTCAATTCCCTAAAAATCTCAGAAAGAAGGAATAAAAGATGTAGGTGCTCCTATTGGGGCACATTAGCTGTACGTGGAGCACATACCATATTTCAGTTAACTGCCAGGGTGGACAGAGCCTTGGGTGACATGGTCTAGTGTGAGGAGTCCCTGCCCATGGCAGGGGGTTGGAACTGGATCATCTTAAAGTCCTTTCCAACCCAAACCATTCTGGGATTCTGTGATATTAATTATTGCAGAGTCAGTCTTACAGAGAGACAGACTTTTATTCCTATAGCCTGTGCTTTTGGAGTAGCCAGTTTAACGCTGGATTATTTAACGAACTACAGGATCTCTGCGGAAAGGTGTAGGGGCAGAGATTTAAACCCGAGTGTGGTTACAATCACATCATACAGCTTGGCTACATCACACAGCCACCAAGTTGAACAAAGTCATTAAAGCCCAAGTTCACTATTTGGGCCTCTTCTCTGACCCCAGTACACTCACGTGCTGATGGACCACGCCACGCTTCAAACCTTGTGCTACTCGCTGGCACCTACCAGCTCCCTGATTTTAACCTTATCTCACCTTATTCCAGCAGCCATCTGTGAAAGGGGGGACCTCAACAGAAGTATTTTCATTCTGGATAGAAGTAATTTCAGGAGTGGGTTAAATGCATCAGCAGATCACAGCATAAAAACTCTTGACGTAAGAAATAGCTGGGAGATAAGTTAGATATGCCAAAGGTCTCTGCAAATTCCCAAAGCCCCAACAGTGGGGGGCAGTTGTCATTCTTTTTCTCCAAGCCATTTCTGTTCCCTCTTGACCTGTGGTTTAGTAGGGTATTTACAGACACATGAAATGTGAACGTGCCCATCACAGTACTTAGCATGGCAGTTACCTGTCTGCAGATGCTTTTAAGGAAGAGAAACAAGAGATACTACTTGGAATCTCTACCATATATAACGCTGAAGTATCATTTCAAGAGCCCAGAATTCACCCAATTTTTCTGACATCAGTGCTTTAGCTTACATTCACCTCCTCAATTCCAAACCCAAATGTAGTGGGTTCTCTTCCCCTTAACACTAAAGAAGCCTTTCTCAACAATGAGGTATCACTAATGAGACTTAGACCTGTAGAACAGGACACCTCTGCTTTTTAATTCCAAGTTTAAACTGAAGCTCCCCCATGCTTATAAAAACGTCTGCACATGTGGAAAGGAAAACCAAAGCACATCAGCTTCAAGGATAACTAGAACTTGATGATCTTGACCAGTGATAAAGAGCAAGGCTTCCCCTGTGAGTCTCTCTATCACCACAAGCCCGAATCAAATTGCAATTCCTTGCTGTGCTAAATTCTGCACTTGTGTGGTTAAAAAATGATGTTAAAACAAGAGCACAACCCATACACTCAGTTAATTTTCATACGCAGTCTGGAGTACTTCCTTTTTCTTTCACTCCTCAGGAAAAGAGAGCATCTCAAAAGATGTTTCCTTTTCAAGGAACTTTTTGGGTCATACACCCTATGGCCTAGAAGGTGTAAAGCCACTGACCACAGGGACGGGGTTTTCTGCTCTAGTGGCTTTGGGGGATGCAATCCAGGCTGCGTTTGGGGTGTGAGGAAGGAAAGTCAGGACCGTGGAAAAAGAAGAGTTCAGGCCGAGAGCAGCAGGAGCCTGGAATTGAAGATAATTAAAAAGGCAACTCTCTTCAATGGCTTTTTAACCTTTATTTTAAGGAGAAAAAAGACAAGGGAGAGCTTTTAATACAGTGTCCTGGAAAGCAGAGAGACAATTAGAGGAATAGATTGTAACACATGCAAATTTAATTTGCCGTTTTGTGAAGTAAACAAGAGATGGAAACTTCCAATTGATAAGAACATTTGCATTTGGGTTTAGCGTAACCATTCGAGGGAGGAAATGGGCAGATTTCTGCAGAAGACAAAAATGCAAACATCTGAAAAGGTCAAAGAAAATGTTGTTCTTCCTAATTCACTCATCCAAAAATGCCATTTTGCTCCAAATAATAAACTGTGCCTAAAAAGACCTCATCAACTTCAGGAAAAAACGATGGCATCCCAGTGAAAATACTTCTTTACCTACTACATGTTAACCTGTAAAAGCAGAAACTGCTGCAAGAGACAGATAATACCAGGCTTATCTATGAAAGAAAGAGACACAAGTTTTATTTTCTTCATAATCAGTTGGGAAAGAACCATCTACCATTGAAAAAACCCAGCCATGGCTGAAAGTGCCCATTAGCGAGGACATTCAGGGACACGTAATAGTCCTGGAGTATTCCAGTGGTCAATAATACTTGAAGTTAATAGTGTGGTTTAACACGGCCCTTTATTCCTAAATGGGCTGTTGTACATTCTTACAAGGGAATCAGGAAGTAAAGTGTAAAATACAAAAGCTATTCCGAACACCTAATTCCATTGGATTTCCCATTGTTCCTTATGGTCATAACAGCACCATTTGGGATTATGAGCTCAACCCATCTGAATTGTTTCCTCACACAACAGCCAGTGTAAAGGGCTGGTGCTCACCGGGATGTGATGCTGCCAATGCCAAGTCCCTCCAGCTGTGGCAGAGGAGAGCACAGCTGGAACAGTGAGCAGCCTGCAGCCCCACACAGTCATTGGGGATTGGGGAGGGGGGGGGAGATTGTGCTTTATTCCTGCATTACTCCTCAACAATAATCGATTGTTTTACCCACAAACAGATGAACAAACCTTCCATTTAAATACTTGCTGTTAAATTGTATTAGCATGCAATAATAGTGTCCATATCCTCAACAAAACAACCACCCCCAAAACCAAAACAAGGCAAGGGTATATTTCATGGGGGAAGGGATGGAGAGTAAACAAGTAAACCATGCTCTGCCAGCCTTAGCTATCTACACTGCGAATTGGGTAGCCTTGGGGATTTTTGCCTGCTGTGCTTAGTGTCCTTGACAACAAGCCAGTTTGAATTTTGGCCTTTAACTTGACAAAAATGACTTACTGAAGAGGAAGGCATCAAGCTATTACAGCCCTGTGGAGAGATTCTCTCTAAACCAGCATGCGTGCGTATTCTGCCAATTCACCCAGAGCATCGTCAAATTTATCATCCACCTCCTGTACCCTCAAATATTCCCAGTGTAGCTGCCAGTTTGTAAGGGAATAGTTGTAAGAAATGCAACATTTTTGCTCCGTTCTCCTGTTGCGTTTTAAGACTCTCACAAAGAAAGATAGAGATGGAAAACGGGGGAAAAAAGATCCCCAGGGATCTTCACGCAGAAATAACTGTATTTCCCTTCAAAGAAACGTGAAAGGAAGTTCAAAACCAGGTAGCACCTGAACTTGTTACAGAGCTACTGGCTCTCTTTTGGCAAACATACGTGCAGGTTTCTTCTTATAGTACATTAATACTTAAATACATCTATTGTAAACGGACATATACGAATCAACAAGCTCTAGCAAAGCTTGCTGCGTGGTTTAAGAAATCACTACTCACTCTCTCCTGTTTCTCCTCTCCCCAAATCAACTCCCAACAGAAGGCGACACAGGCACATACCTCAGCTTTTCAGAGTCCAGCATCTTAGCTTAAATTCCTAGGCTAGACTTCCATGGGGAAGTTGTATTTGAATTCCTGAGCTAGACTTCCACGGGGAAGGTGAATTCGCACTGAAGCAGCTGAAGCAGGAGCACAGGTTTTCTCCCACCACTTTTCCTGTGGTGGGTGGCAAATTTTTGGCAATGGGGGTCAGCAGACTAGAAAGGAGATAACAGCCTGAGCTACTGCAGCAGTATCTGGAGGAACGCAGTTGTAAGCACCTAAAACATCATAGTCAGAGCAGCGCAGCTTCCTCACCACCACCATAACGCAAGCACTTAATGCTTAACTTCAGGCTTTCCCATATACGTGCTAAAGAAGGTGAGATGGTATCAAGGTAAAAAAAGCTAAAAGTTGATCAACTGTAGTGGTGTCCTCAGCGCCAAAAGAGGAGTCACCCTGGCACTGGCAAGAGCATTCAGGGCTATATGTGAGACCCCAACACAGACAGACCCTAAAGCCTGACCAGATCCACAACAGGAGAAACAACGCGGCGGTTGTCAACAACGAGACTCAAGATCTCACTGACTACGACATAACAAAAAAGATTAAATTCCTAATTTAGGGGAAAAATGGCAGATGGAACTGCCTCTTTCCAGCCCCTTCTTTTTATTATTCTCTCTACACAAGCCTTAAAGGAGTTTCTCTGCTGTGTACATACCCAAACTTCACAAGTATACTACAGTGACCGATCAAACCACGTCTGTTCCAAATCACTGCCCTACCACACCACCTCAACCAACGTGGCCCAAAGCAGCCAGGCAGCCGAGCGAGTATTTAACACTGGAACCATAAATAGCAGCAAGTAATCCAACCAGATTAATCCCACTTTAAGTGTGTCAACCAGGCTTGCTTCGAGCTGGGCAGCAATCCAGGTAAACCTCCAACACACACATGCATGGATGGTATTTCCAGGCAGTAATTCTTCAGGCAGTGACCCACCAAGCACACCTCCAGCCAGCTACAGACACAACCAAGGGGTCTCATTCATCCTGATCTCCAGTGGCAGCTTTAGCAGCCTCCTAGCTGCTGTCGGGAAGAGGTCAGCCACCTGGCACGCTTAACATCGTGGTGTAAAATCCAGTTGAGGAACTGGAAACACAAAGTAAGATGCTACAAAACGTGATAAAGCCATGGAAGGAAATGATGAGAAAGCTGGTCTTGGACTGGTGGGTAGTATGGAATAAAAGAGAAGAAATCATTAAGGAACTGCACAACCACATCCCAAATAGCATTTCTTTATATGAAGACATTCAATTTGAGAAAAGAAAGTTTCAAGTTAGGAATAAAGCAGTTATTGTTTCTCCTTTCCCTGCCTGAGGGGGATATTCAAACAAACTCCTTTTGGAGAATTAATTTACTTCCACCAGGACAATGGCGCTGGCACCGTTTTGACTTACTGGGAGAAACAAAAAGGGAGCCTCACTACCCATAGCCTGCCCAGAGGAAAAGGCTGCTCTTTGGATTCCCACTCCAGCAGCCCAAAGATGCCAGCTGGCCGGCTGCAAAGGCTGCGCTCAAACTTCCCCCCAGGAAAGCAAGATGATTTGTTTTGCTCAAGTCCTCCTAGTTACATGCCCCGAGCCTCTTCACCATCCCTACCCAAGGGGCTTTGAGCAGCCACAGATTTACCTTCACTAAATGTTACTACTTCATAACACAAATGGGGAAGAGGAGCAGAGAGATTAAGCGCCTCGCTCAGCGCCGTGCAGGGAATCTGTGGTGAAGCTCAGCGTTGAGTTCCAGCCCAGCACTCCAAAAACCAGGCAACCCACTCCCAGAAGACATGGAGCAGAGAAAATCCTTACAAGAAGACAATACCAAGACATAGATTTCGACATGCTCCCTGATTACCATGCAAAATATATTTGGAGCAACTTACTGCCACTTCCCACCGTGTTCCCCATTGCCTGAAACCGGCTCGGTATCAAGTCCCAGATGCCAAGGTTGGGCTGAGCAGCCGCCGTTTGTCCTGCACCAGTGCTCTTAGGCTGTAACCCACGGTCCTTCTTATGTACAACCATAAAACTACAGCCAGCCTAGGAAGGATTTACAATGCCTGATATTGAGAACTCTACACAGATCTTCATTGTTTCCAAACACTGGACATAAAGCTGTCCAGGTCACCAGTATTAGTGTTGCTATTGATCAGTCGGTTCACTCCGCTGCATTGATTAATCCATTAGTCAGGAAAGGCAAGCAAAAGGTACTGATGTTGGTGACACATTTTAACCTGTGCTTTCGTAACAATCTTATGGGAACACTGCTCTGAAGGTAACGTAATATTGTATTCTCTAGTTGAAGTCACTGGATTCTTTGATGTATTCTTTACATTACAAAAGCATATCTGCCAAAAGACCCAAAGCCACCCATTTACTGGTTAGGTTTTGTGGATGGGACTTCCCTAACCCGTGCAGACTACAGTGTACTGAAAGTGCTGTTCTGCATCACCCCTTTCGCTTTCTTTGCCACTGCTGAGCACCCTCCCTACAGGAATCAATCTTGTCACCTACAGATCCCCTCTGGTTCCTTCCCTCACCTCATAGAAACCACCGGCTTCCTCCTCATCTTCCTCACCCCTCCCTGATGCTTCCTACACTGTGCTCTTCTCACACACGAGAGGGCTCTTGCCTATACCCTCCTTCCAAAATCCCAGCAACAGCCAGCACCTTCCCAGGCCAGGTGTGCCAAGGAGGAATGCCTTTTACACTCCTGAGTACTCTGAACCGCAGCAAACTGAGGTGTTTGGAGACATTCGTATTCTCCTGTCGTACCAACTCTGGCTTTTCTGCTAAAGAAGCTGGTTTTGCCATCTGACCTTATGCACGAGATCCTCCCCACCTCCTGCTCCATCTGTGAAGTGATCCATGAAGTTTCAAGTAATGCCTTTCCCTTCCCAATCTCTTAGTTCCACAATGGCACTAGAAGCCACCCAGCTCTTAACACCTCAGCTGAGACCCTGCTGAAATAGCCAGTACGGAGGAAGCCACAACACAACTCGCAGCTTTTTGGGTAGGAAAGCTCCATCTTTAGTTCACTTCTTCACAGTCTTCCCCATTCCGCCTGCAAGCTCCATGGAATGGGAACATCTCCACTACCCAGCACAATGAGACTGCAGTTTTCACAAGTACTCCAGGGTGATATAACAGCATGAGCAAGACGCATGTAAGCCTTGGAGATGATGAACCCTTTGGAACTTCCCCAGGGAGCAGCGACTGCAGCAGCAAACAAAGGTTTCAGAGAAGCACATCAGGGAAAAGGGACACGTGCTCCACAAAGGTCCCTTGGCCTGTGGATCGTGTGCCTCCCTGATGCAGGAGGTCCTGAGCACACACACTCACGATATCACTGGATTATTTCCATCTCTGTTTGGGTAATTCCACCGCTGTTGCACTGCCCTGAGGGCAGCACAAAGAAACCACAGACTTAATGATAAGTTTTACCTTACTTTGCCTAGAACTGCTCCAAGCAGCAAGAGACAAGGCCAGGAATCTCTCTAGCTCCTGCATCACCAGCAGTGCTGAAAGCTTCAATGGGAATAAGAGGAACAGGAGAAATGGAGATATGATGAGAGATCAGCATGTTTGAGAGCCACAGGACACAGGGTCATTCCATCCCTGGCAGTGTTCAAGGCCAGGTTGGACAGAGCCTTGGGTGACATGGTCTAGTGTGAGGCGCCCTTGCCCATGGCAGGGGGTTGGAACTGGATGATCTTCAGGTCCTTTCCAACCCAAACCATTCTGTGATTCTGTGATTTCAAGCTGCCATCCAACTTACTTCCTGATTTTGGGGGTTTATTTAGTGTTTCTAAAGAGGATGCATCATTTGCCATTTTATTTTGTTACCATTTCTATTAGGATAGGACTGACACCGCTCTGTAAAAGCTGCAAGAGAATACCCCATAATCATCAGAGGATCCAAAGCTTTTAGATACAGCCACACAAATAATCCCAACATGCTGATAATACAAATATATGAGGAAAATATATCTTTAAAACAAGCAAGAAAGATTCTACCACTGTTCGCTTCCCATTTGCAAAGTAAACGGGATCTTCAGCCTGAAGAGGTATTTACACTGCTATTTTCAGTAGGGTAAAACATAAATGGTTTCTAATCACAGGACACAGGCTGCAGGTAGTAAATCATAACAAAAAGAGGTCCTTCTGTCTTGATTTAAATCTGCTCCAACCTCCCAACAGCAAAACAGATGAGAAAACAAAAGGCACGCTTAGCTACAGCCCTTTGAAACAGGTAAGTCAGCACACTGGTCTCCAGCGAAGCCAAGAACACAGCGTTGCCTAACGATTCGGAAGCTAAACCTCTCCCAAAGCAATTTCTTTTTTGATTAAATACAGCAATTTCTGTCACACCACCCATCCCCGCTTGTAAAAAAATGTGTTGGAGCAAGCAGATTTCTTTCATACAGCTCCGAAAGTGGAGTAAAAAGAAAAATCATCCCCAAAGTTGCTCAATAAAGTGAAACTTCAGCCCCTTGCAGACAACCTTCTCAGCAAGGAGACTAGTGCACGCTAAAAGCAACAAAGCATTTGGATGCAGCATTCAGCCTCTCCAGTGAAACCCAACAGCTTCTGTTATTTAAATGCTACCCTCCAGCTCAGAAGGAGGGCTCTGACCACGGCCTCAGTTACTTAACTCACATTTTTATTGACTGACTTGCATAGAAATAAGCCACATTAACGACTGAGCTGACATTTCATACGCAGCACCACAAAACCCATTTCACATCAGACATCATCCGTACAACCTAACACTGCAGCCTTCTCACGGCCAAGAAAAGGATTTTTCAGCTTTACATGATCGTCCCCAACTCCGGTCTTCTAAAGCACAAACGGTGCAGAATCAGATGAAGGATTAAAGGCAAACAAGGATTTTTGGGGGGAGAGCTGCTTCTGAGTGATTGCATTCCACGCCAGAAGCAAGTTAACCTGTAACTGAAGTTTAACTAACGCTGTTTTCTCATTATTTGGCAATGTTTTATGCAGAAACAGCTCTATCTAATCAATGCCAGCGACCGGGGGTAGCACCGTGGCTCCTTCAGCCCAAGAGATCTCCCCCATCCACTTGTTGCCTTTGCCAGCCTGGATTGCACCTTGTTTATTAATAATTCATCCAGCAGCCTCGAGAAGCAGCAACTGTGTCTCTTCCCATTAAAGAAGCAGCCTCGGCATCGAGCGGAGCAGCTTCTCCAAGAGGCTTAATCCACATCTTTCAGGGTGCAACAGAGATTGGTTTACCCATAGGTGCACCCTCGTTGAGGCCTCGTCAAGAGGCACAACACACGCTATGGACGGTGTCACCTCTCGCTCGGGGAAGGGACTTCTCAAGTTGGAGGCAGGATTTTGCCTTGCAGCAGCAAGTTGTGAGGAAGGAGGAAGAAGAGACATATAGAAAAACACTAAAAGAGAAGCTAAAAGCAAGTAAACGCACATTGTCTCATTAGCAACCGAGTTCTCCTCCTCTGCACAGGGGAAGTGGGGGGGAGTTTATTAACTATAGCGAAGCAAGACAAATGATGAAAGGCTTTGGGGAAAGCCAGGCTGGGGGAGAGGTGGCCCTGGGGATCCTCCTGGGGAAGGGGCAGGGTGCTCTGCCTTGCTGGAACAGGGGAGACATAAGGTTTCCCCATAGGGATAGTGCAGAAGAGACCCCAGGAAGGAGCAAGGTGCTGAACGGGGGAGACACAATGTTCCCTGACATGGGAGGTGCAGAGGAGAGCCCAGGAAGGAGCAGGGTGCTCTGGCTTGCTGGAACAGGGAAGACAACAAAGAATCCCCCCAAAATGAAGGTGCAGAGGAAACCCCAGGAAGGGGCAGGGTGTTCTGCCTTGCTGGAATAAGCGGGACACAAGGAATCTCCCCAAAAGGAAAGTGCAGAAAAGACCTCAGGAAGGAGCAGGGTGCTCCAGCTTGCTGGAACAGAGGAGACATAAGGATTCCCCCCACATGAAAGGTGCAGAGGAAACCCCAGGAAGGAGTAATGTGCTCTGCCTTGCTGGAATGGGGGGGACACAAGCTTTCCCCATAGGGATGGTGCAGAAAAGACCCCAGAAAGGAGCAGAGTGCTCTGGCTTGCTGGAACAAGGGAGACACAAGGTTTTCCCACAGGGAAGGTGCAAAGGAGATCCCAGGAAGGAGTAGGGCGCTCTGGCTTGCTTGAATGGGGGGGGACACAAGGAACCCCCCTACGTGAAGGTGCAAAGGAGAGCCCAGGAAGGAGCGAGGTGCTGAATGGGGGAAGACACAGGGTTTTTCCACAGGGAAGGTGCAGAAGAGACTCTAGGAAGCGGCAGGGTGCTCTGCCTTGCTGGAATAAGGGGGACACAAGGAATCCCCACATGGAAGGTGCAGAGGAGACCCCAGGAAGGAGTATTGTGCTCTGCCTTGCTGGAATGGGGGGGGACACAAGGAATCGCTCCATAGGGAAGGTACAGAAAAGACCTCAGGTCGGGGTAGGGTGTTCTGCCGTGCTGGAATGGAGGGGACACAAGGGGACACAAAAGAAAGGCACAGAGGAAATCCCAGGAAGGAGCAGGGTGCTCCGGCTTGCTGGAACAAGAGAGACACAAGGAATCCCCCCAAAAGGAAGGTGCAGAGGAAACCCCAGGAAGGAGTAATGTGCTCTGCCTTGCTGGAATGGGGGGGGACAAAAGACCTCAGGAAGGAGCAGGGCGCTCTGCCTTGCTGGAATGGGGAGGGCACAAGGAACCCCCTAAAAGGAATGTGCAGAGGAGATCCCAGGAAGGAGCAGGGCGCTCTGCCTTGCTAGAATGGGGGGGACACAACGAACCCCCCCCCAAAAGGTGCAGAGGAGACCCCAGGAAGAAGAAGGGCGCGCTGTTTTGCTGGAATAGGGGGGACACAAGGAACCCCCCATAGGAAAGGAGCAAAGGAGATCCCAGCAAGAAGCAGGGCGCTCTGCCTTGCTGGACTACGGGGGACACAACGAACCCCCCCCCAAAAAGGTGCGGAGGAGACCCCAGGACAGCGCAAGCTCCTGAAGGGAGGAAAACACAAGGCTCTCCCACAGTGAAGGCGCAGAAGAGACCCCCTAAAGCAGGAGGCTGCCATCTGGAATTACCACAAGGAAACCCCATGGGGGAAAGCGAAGAGACCCCATAAAGGAGGAGGGTGCCGTGGCCTGGGGGGAAGGAGAGGGGAAGACAAGCGGGTTGACACCTCCCTTCACGCCGCTGGTCCCCATGTCTTTGGGCCCGGTCTCCCCTCCCTTCACGCCAGAGGCCTGTCGGCGTGAAGGGAGGGGAGACCGGGCCCAAAGGGAAACGGTCCCCCCCCACCCCGTTACCTGTGAGGCGGATCTTGATGCTGGAACCGTTCCGGCGGGTCCCGGGATTCGACATGGCGCTGAGGAAGGAGGAGGAAGAGGAGGAGGAGGAGGAAGAAGCGGCGGTATCAACCGGCGGCCCCGCGCCCCCCCGCCATGCGGGCCCGGCCGCTCCCCTCAGCCACCGCCGCCACCGCCCGGCCCGGGGAGCGCGCTGGGCACACCCCCGCCCCGCGCACGGCGGGCGGCGCTGACGTCAAGGCGCGGCGCGGGGAGGACGAAGGGAGGCGCCATGTTGGGAAGGTCGGGAGGGAAAAGGGTGAGGGGGCGCCATCTTGGGGAGGTCGGAGGTGGGTGGGTGTTTAAGGGGATGGCGCCCTCTGGTGGGGGGGAGGAGGGGGGAGGGAGGGGGTGATGTAGGGGGAGAGGGGGTATTGGGGTGCATTGGGGTGGCATAGTTATGGCATGGAGGGTATATGGGGTGCCTGAGGGTGGCATGGGGGTGACATGGAAGGTGGCATTGGGGTGACATGGTTATAGCATGGAGAGTATATCGGGGTGCCTGGGGGTGGCATGGGGGTGACATGGAAGGTGGCATTGGGGTGACATAGCTATGGCATGGAGGATATATGGGGGTGACACGGAAGGTGGCATTGGGGTGACATAGTTATGGCGTGGAGGGTATATAGGGGTGACATGGGGTGACATGGAAAGTGGCATTGGGGTGACATAGTTATGGCATGGAGAATATATGGGGGTGACATGGAAGGTGGCATCGGGGTGACATAGTTATGGCATGGAGAGTATATAGGGGTGCTTGGGCGTGACATGGGGGTGACATGGAAGGTTGCACAGTTATGGCATAGAGAGTATGTAAGGGTGCATGGGGGTTACATGGAGGGTGGCATTGGGGTGACAGTTATGGCGTGGAGGGTGTATAGGGATGACGTGGGGGTGACATGGAAAGTGGCATCAGGGTGACATAGTTATGGCATAGAGGGTATATAGGGATGCATGGGGGTGACATGGGGGGTGACATGGAAGGTGGCATTGGGATAACATAGCTATGGAGGGTATATAGCATGAAGGGTATATAGGGGTGCCTGGGGGTGACATGGCTATGGGATGGAAGGTATATAGGAGTTCCTGGGGGTGACATGGCTGTGGGATGGAGGGTGTCATGGAGCATCCAGAGGGGTGCCTGGGAGTGACATGGAGGATGAAAGGAGGTGAGATGCTGGGTGGCATGGAGGGTGAATAGGGGTGCCTGGGGGTGACATGGAAGGTCAGAAATGTACCATAAGCATAAAAGTGCTTTCCAAGAGAGCCTGCTCCATCTGCACGTATTAATTGGGACCTAATTTGGGGCAATCACCTTTTCCAGCTCTCCAGCAATGTGGAGAGGGAGCAGCCGTCACTGTGCTCCTGCAGGGCCAGGACACCGACTGCTTTAATAAGAAAAGCTCCTTTTCTTGTGCATCTCTGGAGGGAGGTTTCGCTGCTCTGGGGAAGCAGCATCTCACCTCGCTGGTCCCCATGGATACCCCATCCCATCCCACTGCGAGAAGGGGGAGGCTGCAATCCCCAACCACCTCCTCCCCTGCCTTGCCCTGCAGCACAGGACATCAGCCACATACCAATGCTCTTATGAAAAGGGGGATGTTTTTCTCTCCTGTGTATTGAGGGCTACAGGGATGCTATTTTATTGCAGCTTAAGGACATGATCGTGGGAGCGAGCAGCTTGGGTCCCAGGGCTCTGCATAACACCATCCAGTACATGCAAGAAAGCAGGACAAACGTCAGATGCCTCTGCCCTTTCTCTTTTTAGCTTGCTTTTAGTCAGCAGAGCATCAGCAAACAGCAACTCAAGTGCCCATAAGGATCAGCTCTATCCATTGGAAAAGCCACATGGGATGCTCCACACTGGACCACAGTCCAAAGTAAGGGCGGCCGCACAGAGCCCAGCTCCGGTCCACGTCTCCATTTACACTGAGGAAGCACCTGCCTCAGATTCGTTTTACTTAGTGAAATCTGACCATTCCCCAATGCTGCATCAGCCCTGTCAGCAAGGAGAAGGTGCTCAGAGCCCTTTGTGTTAACCCAGGGGCATCACAAAACATTGTCACAGGCACTGGGTTCAGTTGCATGTTCAGGCATCGCTTTATCTCAGCTTTAAGTACATCATTTTGGATCCAAGAGGGAAAAAAAAAGGAGCAGGAAGCACTTCGTGATTCATCAGCTCCAGCGTTTTAAAATTAAATAAGTGATACCCAGCTCTGGCACACACAGGCAGGGCTGTGCATGCCTTGCAGGGCATGGAACACAACCAGGCTTTAACTACCAGCTCCCTTGTTCCTAGGTGGCCTGCAGGAGAAATGCATAAACCCTCTGATGAACAGATCCAGGCTGGAGGAAGAGCTTCTGCTTCCTGGAGAGAAGATGTTTCCCTTCAGCTTAAGTTACCTGTCACATCACCTCCCACTGTGTGCAAGGAAGCAAAGCCCTGAACCCACTTGGGTCATTTTGAAGCCTCGAGACTGAAGGGACCTTCCAGAACCCATCAGCACTTCAAGGATGGAGCAGCTCGTTATGAACTTGCAGCACATGGTATTTGTGCTACACATCCACTAACAGAGCTGTTCATTGAGCTGCAGGTATGGGCACAGGGCAGAACTTGCTGCAAGCTGGACCCAAGAGCTACACCAACTCCATCCTCACCTGCAGCTAGAGACCAAAGTTGGAGGGACTCGTCTCAGCAAGGGCCAGGGGCCTGCAATGGAAACCTGCACTACAGGTCCTCATCATGAAAGGGCAGCTCTAGGCAGAGCCAGATCATTGGGCTCCAGGCTACTGGATAGCATCTGGGAAGCTGCAGTGGGAGGAGAACTGCTCCTGCTGCAATAGCTGCCTCCGATGAGGCTTCCTGGCCAGCCACCAGCAGTTACCTGGTGTCCAGACCCTAACACTTCATGGAAGTGAAGTAGCACACAGAGGTGACCATAACCCACCTTCCCCTTGCTGATTTCCTTCTCTGCTACAAGCATCCCCTCTCCCATGGGGGTGGTTTCAACTGCAGAAGGTTGAAACGCCTCTTGAACAGCCTTTCAGAGCAGCTTCAGCCACTCCAAGTCAAGCCTAGAAGATACCAGCTGGATTTGCTGGTATCACTCTGCTCTCCAATCAGCTTAATGCAGAAAGCTTCTGGCTGCGCCTTCCACTCAGAAAACACACCCAGGAGCTCCAATACATAAAGACACCATTGAAAAAGGCTGTAGTGTTTGCAACAGCAGCTTGAGAACAAACCAAAATCAACTCAAAGGCGAGAAGTACAAAGCCAGAAGTGCAATTTATTGACAAGTCTCAAAGTAGAAAGACTCAGCATCTTTGCTCCTCTCAGGTTAGATGTCAGACACCTCCACCCACCAGCTCAGAGCTATGTAGTGCTTCACCTTTAGAAGTTGAAGTTCTGCTTCTCTGCTGAGGGATCATATCCATGAGTCCACCTCAGTCAGTCTCAGTGCAGGTCTGAATTTACCTAGGAGGAAGTTGAGAGCCATCAGTTAGAGGTTCTGCATCTTAATAAACCTAAGCTTTTTACACCAGAGCTTGCCTGAAGCTTTCTACAGCAGTTTACTGGTTTATCCTTGCTTTAAGAAATACCCTGCTGCTCTAACAAGCTGTTGAGATCAGCTTGACTTTAACAAGACCCTTGGAGACCTGACCAAGTCCTCCTGTTCTTTACAGCACACTGAGGCTGCAGTGTCCCTGCATCTCACCCCAAAAGCAGCCAAATCTACAGGCTCAGACATCAAAGGTAGAAGGAAAGAGTGGCTGGAGTGGCAGAACTCACTCTAATTAAATAGCCTGCTTGGAACAGCAAGAGGCCAGGACTGCTTTGGAGAGGTTCCCCCTGGCACCCAGCCCCTCAGGCGGGTGCTGGGTGTAAGAGAGCCTCCTCCACACCCTCTCACAGGGACATCCCACAGACCCTGTTCTGGGCAAAGGACTAGAACAGACACTGGATGATCTTAAGGCCCTTTCCATCCTTAACTTCTGATTCTACTTGCTCCCTGCTGCTGCAGCTCACATCTAGACTGAGCCTCAGCTCCCAGATCTGCCAGAGCACTAAGCCTCTTCCCTGACGTTTCCCCATCTGCACGACTAAGGCTAGGACCACACATAGCATCTGTGACAGTCATAGGACTCCTGCAACTGCTCCATGGTGTCCTATTCTCTTTTTCCATAAGTCTGTTTGCATGAGAAGGGTCAAGTAATTCAAATGCAACCTGAGCATGGTTATCAGCTGAGTAGGAGGCTTCCATTCCTAGTGACAAGCTAGCTCAGCTCCGAAGGAGGAAACTTCTCCACATTAGGTATTCACATCAGCAACTGCAATAGCTCCAGCTGATGCCAGTCTGAATTCCAGCAGCAAGATGCTATCAAGGCACCCATATCCCTTGTGCAACTCCTCAGTTGACAACTCTGAGCTTTTACAGACCTTTAAAAAGCAACTGGAACAAGCTGCAAGGACCACTCTAGTCACGTAGAGGTCTCTTCCAAGAGCTTATTTCAGCATCCTTAAAGTCTGTGCTTCACTCCAGTGTGTAACAGCTTCCTATTGCCAGGTGAGAGACAGCAAGAGCTCACATACCTCACCAGAGAAGTATTTCTCTATGATGTTCAGTGCAACTTGGCAGACCATTTTGTTGTCATGGATCTGCAAGGCTTCCAATTTCTCTAGACCATCAAGCTTCTCCACCAGCAGACACAACCTTTCTGTCTCTCCCAGCACCTCAGCTGCCTGTAACATCAGATAGACAAGCAGGAAAATACAACCTTATCTCAGTAACAGGTCTCAGATGGTCTTTACTTTAAGAGAAGTCCAAGGACAAGAGTCCCTGCCTGATCCCAAGGATGTGACTACTGCATCTATGAAACACCAGTCCCTGCTGGGATTACTGCACGGTGACCAGCCAGACCCTACCCAGTCCCATCCACACATGGAGAAGCAGCAGATGTGACCTGCCACCCACTATTCATTTGCAAAATTCACTTCACTGGTTCAAAGGTGCTACAAGAAACAGGCTTTCAAGTACGTAGACATCAACTGGCAGGGAGCTGAGCTGAAATACTCCCAGGATCACTTTATTCCTCTGCAGCTGCATTTCTGCAGGGCCTTCACCTCCATCCAGCTTGGAGATTAACACATAACCTCTTTCCCTTTCCAGAAGGGGACTAAAGCCATGGGGGGTGAAGAGGAACACTTTGGGACCTTCATCTTGTCAAGGTCTTTAGTCAACCCTAGAGTGTCCAAGAACGAGTTAGACAACCTGAAGTCTACCTCTTACTCATGCAAGAGCAGCAGCCACTGTTCTAACCACACAATGTGAGCATTCAGCTCAGACCTTGCTGCTCTTTCGGAGAAGGAATGCAAGAGATTGGAGGTCTCACCAGGAAGAGATTTGAAATGGTATCCAGGATGACCAGGATAATTTTGCTGTCTTTGGCCAAGAGCAGGTTGAGCAGAGGTTTGAGGACCCCAGACTGGACAAGCTCCACTATCTGCTCCACACTTCCTCCTGTTGTGAGGTTGGCCACTGCCCACACAGCTTCCTTCTGGGCACTGAAGTTCCCCTGGAAAAGCAGCACAAGGAAGGCACCCCCAAGCTTTAGCATTGCCCTAAGATCAGTGTGAGATGAGGATAACCATTTCCCTTCTATTCAGTTTGGACTGATCCACCTTCCCCAGCTCTTTGAGCAGTGGGTGAACACTCAGCAGAGCCACCAAAGAGCAGCTCCAATCCATATTTCCATGCATGTGGAAAAGCCTGAGTGCCCAGGCTCTTCCAAGGATCTCCATAGCTTTGAAAGCCAAGCTTTGGTACATGACAAGTGCTCCACAAGTGAAGCATCACAAACCTTAGCATTTCTTCTATGTACCACACTGCTCCCATCCCTTACCTTATCAAGCAGCTCCACCAGAGGAGGCAACAACCCACAGGTGATGAGTTGTTGGATCTGCCAGCAAGGCCCTGCTGCGATGTTACTGAGCACCCACGCTGCTTCCTTCTGTATAGCTGGCTTTGCATGCTGCAGGAGATGGGGCAGGACAGCCAAGACACCAGCATCGATAGCTGCCTGGGTCTGCTCATTAGTCCCTGTGACCACATTCCCAATGGTACGGAGAGCTGGAGTCTAGACAGAGATTAAGGGAGATGAGGAGAATCCTTACCTCAAAGGATACATGCCAGAACATCCAGCAAGATTCCTCACTAAGTGCTTCATCCTTCAAACAAGGAGAGCATTGTCCTCCTGTTTTTGCTCTAAGCAGCTTTACAGTTTCTATCCAGTCTACCAGCCAGAGAGCTGGAACTGAGCAGTGGCCTGACAAACAAGCCATCAACGCAGCGTGATAAGAGCAGCCCACACTAGCCACATATAGACAGGAGACATGCCTTCCCCTCTCCTTAGATGTTCCTACATTAAGGGACCAGCGGCTGGAGGTTGCTGATTGTTGCCTACCAAAACGATCAGCTCTGGGCTGGCCATGAGTTCCACCAGCCTTGGGAGAATCCCTGTATCCACCACGACTTGGATGCGATCGTTGGAGCCATCGGTCAGAAAGGAAGTGGCCCAGCAGGAATCGGAGATTATTTCCTTGTCCTCATGTTCCAGGAGGCAGATGAAGGCTGGCAGTATCTTCTGTACTGCATCCAGGGGAGGATAGGGGTTCTTGTGCCTGCAGAAGTTTGAGAGTGTCCATGTGATGTTCCTCAGGAACCAAACCTGAAACACAGAGGTGCAAGATCCTCATTGCAGTAATGAGTGAGGAAGAGGTAGCACCATGCTGCTGCTCCCTGCAGCTCAGAGATGTTATCCAGGAGCCTCCTTAAAGGCTGAGGCTCATTTGAAGAAGGAATATAAAACAGATAAGTGACTAAGACAGTAGATTCATCTTCTCCTTCCCCAATATTAAGTTTCAATAACTTCAGCTCTGGCTCTGTGACAAGCTACTACAAAAGAAGGTGCCAAACAGCTTATTTGCTGGGTCCTTGGACAAATTACAGGACATTCTTCAGACACAATCAGGAATTTATTGTTTAATATTAGCACTAATAAATATCAGCAGCTTATTGTTCTAGAGTAGAACACCTCAAGGACTTGATGAAGTTCATCCCAGTAAGGATGCTCCCACGAGAGCAGTGGAGCTAACACTGAAAGTATCACAGCTACAAAGGTATGTGTATATATGAGAACTGGTGTTTTGTCCTATTCCTTCTCTCAGAAGAGGCAGGGAGTAACTGGATGAGGAACAGCCTAAAGAAGTGGTTGCAATATGAACTCACAGAAGGCCTAGAGGGTGTTTCCTTAACACTAGTCTAAAAAGCCATAGTTATGGCCACAGAAAGCAGGCAGCTTCCAGGGGGTAGGAAACCAGAGGCAATGGCAGTGCTGTTACAACCCCCAAGAGCTCCTCAGTCCACCTTATGCTTCTCCAAGAAGGTCTTCCTCCCCAGACACCAAGCAGGCACCACTGCAGAGATAAACCACAAACCCAGCAGTTCAGAGCTACCCCAAAAGCAGCAGAAAGAAGCTTGAAGGGCAAGTTCAGCCCTTCCACATGCACATTCAAGTCTACCTTGCATTGGTTTTATCTCATCCCTAGCTGGAGAAGGTCAAAGCTGGATAGGAAAGCTAAGAGTAGAAGACATCACATTGACTTGAAGTCTGTTTAGCACCCCCAGCTTCGTATACAGATGAGAGGTGGGGTCATTAACAACAGTTTAGGACAGGGTGTTCTTCCATCATACAAACAGCTTGTTGTTTGTAAGGCAGATGACAGACCACCACCATTCACCCATTCCCCAAGTGATTAAGAGCTGTTAGGCCACGAAAATGCAGGTTATTTACTGGAGTTGCAGGAGACACCAGAGCCAGCAAGGGAGGAATCGCATTGCAGTTGATAAGAGCATCTCTGTATAGAGGACCATCACCTGTGCAGATGAAAAAGGGTTGTTTATTGCATCTGCCCAAGCCAAAAACCAGTCAAAAAGCAGCAATCAGACCTGCAGGCAGAGGCCAGGGCTGGGTGACCAGGCTCACTCACCAGCCACACACCATCAAGTCTTTCCAGGTAGGCTGGAGTGCCCTCATGGCTGGTTTGTGGCAGGTTAACCACACATGACCCATTCTTTTCTCCCCACTTACATTAGTGGGTTAGACCAGCCCAGCAGGATGGACTCTTGCACTTGGCTTTGGCCAAAATCCTCTTGCAGAACTAACACAGGGTCAGGGACTGAAAGGTTTAATAGGGGCAAGCAGCTTGGAGACAAAACTGCAGGGAGACAAGGCTATCTCGAGGAGCACCAATACTTTTAGCTCCCCAGCACTGCCTGGGCAGTGACTCTCTGCATGCCCATAACCCAGGCCTGGAGACCTCTCCTTACCTGCAATGTTGCCCAGAGCCCATACAGACTGCTCACTGATGTGCATGTGTGGGGAGGACAGGAGGGAGATGAAGGCTGGGAGGGCACCTCCTTCCACCACTGCCTTGGTGTGGTCAGAGGTGCCAGCAGCGATGTTAGTCAGTGCCCAGGCAGCTTCAAACTGCAGAGGAGCACTGTCAGCACGGGTGAGGAATTCAACCAGCCTGGGGATGATGCCCAGCTTGATGATCTCGTTGATAGGGGGGTCCTTCCTCCTGGATAACAGTCTCCTGCAGAAGAGGACACAGCACTGAGAAGCCCTGTGTGGTGTCATGATAGACCATAACCCTGTGGCCAGGAACAAGGTTGTGGCTTGCAAGGGAAGCATCACCTGTACGAGATGCTAGTTCAGCATCCCATGTCAGCAAACCCTCCAGCAGAGGAGTTGCCATAGAGAGGCTTCTGCAGAGGACACATCTAAGAAGATGCTGAAGCAACAGCAAGGTTATTAGAGTAAAGGATGTGTGAAGCATTGCACGATCAGAGTGTAATACTTCAAACACACTTTTGGAACCATGACAACATTATTCCATGCTACCCACTGTGCAGGAGTTTGAGACAAGGAAGATATCAGTATCTGCAGTTTGTTCTCTTAGAGCCTGCCTCTGCTGCTCCCTGGCCCAGGAGCCCTGCACAGACCAGAGCTCACATTTAGAATGAGCTTTCCCAGCCTGCTTGTCAAGCTAAAACCAAGGATCACCAGCTCCCTGCTGCTGTTTCCTGCCTCACACCAGCACAGAAGCACATGGAGCTGCATTGAGATGGGATCAGAGCATGGATCGAGTCAGAGAAAGCCAGAAAAAGAAATGCTTTCAGCTCGATGTGCTTCCCAGCCTGGTTTGTGAGTGCTGGTAGAGGGTTGTGGAGGTGTGAAGCCACGGCTCAAAGCTGTGTTAGTGCTGGCTCAGTGGGCTGCCAGGGCACCCCAGGCAGGTTTGGGCAGGCAGAGAGCCAGGTCTGCACTGCACAGCTGATTTAGGGACCTAACTGTGATGTGCCCCTTTCAGGCTGGACAGGGCAGACCCTTTCCTAGTTGACAGCTTGGAAACAAGGCTTTTGATTTGCTCACCAGGAGCAGACATCCCCACAGCCACTGGGAATAGCTCTGGTCCCCCGGGAATAGCGCACAGACAGGTTGCTGATGTGGCAAGGAAGCACCAGCAGTGATGCAGCCTCCCCTGGATCCTCAGGAGACATCCCTGCTGGGTGATGATGGCACCCTCTGATCCTTCCTACCCTCCTGGGTGGGGACAGCCCTGCTCAGCATGGACCCTTCCAGAGCCAGGCTCCCCAGCCCTTGTCCTGCATGAGCATTTGGCACTCCATTTCTTGTTGGATCCAATGTGATCCTGCATAGGCACAGTGAGGGGACAGCTCCAGGAGCCACAGCCAGCTCCTTGGTTGGATCCAACCACACAGGTCCCTGCCACAGCACTGCCCAGGAATGCGATGGAGCCAAGCAAGGCACAAAGCAGGCACCAACTGAGGTTCCTCAGGGCAGTTGGGGTTACCAGGCACCTTCCCCTTTGTTATCTCTTCAAGCAGGAAGAAACACCTTCTGCCAATGGGACCCACCACAGCTCCACCAGCCACCTCCCTCGCAGCACAGGGCAGCCCAGCAGCATACCTGGTGGCCTGCGTGGCCTGCAGCTGCAGCTCAGTGTCACTCCCATTCACACCTTGAACGATTTCCTCCAAGGAGAGCTGAGTAATCTGTGGCACAGGAATGATTCAGAGTCAGAGAGCCAGCCAGGGCTCCCTCCACTTTAATCTCCAGAGTCAATCAGCTGTCTAGACCTGAGTCAGTCACCGCTTCATATCTAAGCAATGTCTACTCTTTATGCAATGCAGTTTCGAGATGAGGCAGAGGAAGAGAATCCACAAGAGCCTTCAAGGCAATTAATCCTTATAATCAAGCACAGGGAAAGAGTCACTGACACACTGTAACGGGTCTATGGGCTCAGTAATTACCCCTCCTGCACAGGGAGCCAGACAGGAGCTCCACCAGCTCCCAGCGAGCTGCAGCACCAGCCTGTTCTACCTGCCATCAAGGGAAGCCACACAGGACATCATCTCCATGCAAAACAACATGGTTAGGCAGTCTAAAACACTCCCAGCACTGGGCATGGAGAGCAGGAATGGCACTGGATATTTAACCCAGATCTGCTGAGCTGGACTTGGCAGTGGGTCTAATCCTGCCTGGATGCAGAGCACCCAGCACTCACCTCATTTCTTTCACCTTCTCCTGTAGAGAGGCTCCTCTCCATCTCCATTTTATTTTGTTCAATGTTCCTGCGCTTCAAGATCTGCTCATCCTTCTTGGCCTTTCGCAGCTCAACGATCACCTCCACTCTCTGCCTCCGCAGGGCCTGCAGGGGAGGAGGTGGGCATCACCCCACTGGTGTCTGCATCACCCAGATCCCCAAGGAGCTCATCTCTACTCAGCTCTGTAACCTCCTGCCCCAAGCTTCCTATATGAGAAGTGTGGAGAGCCAGCATCTGCTCTTGGGCAGCTCCTTGCTATGGCCTGAAGGGTTATGGAGGAGATGGGACAGAGTAAAACCTCTCACTTAGTGCCTCCCAAGGACATGAGTTGCTGGATGAACCAGTGGGTGTATTTAAAAGTAGATCTGCTGAACCTGAAAGGCAAACCCTCATCTCCTCTAATGGCTTAAAGCAAGCTGACAGACCCTGTGGTCTGACATCCCATGCTCTCTGCAGGGAGAACTGCTGCAGAGAGCTCAGCAGGGGCTGGGGACTGGTTCAGGCTGGGGCTGAACCAGCTCCAGAGTCACCCACCCAAAGCTCATGTCCCCCATCCAGCGCCACCACGCTCCCTGCAGCCCAGCCAGCTCCACACATCCCAAAGCTGACCAAACATCCCCACCAGCAGAGCCACCACACACAGGTAGATCTGGGGACAATTGCCCCTCAGAAAGAAGCCTTTCCATCAGCTCCTGGCTACAGGCAAACCCCCCGAGGGCTCTGCTGTTGTCCAAGGAGGGGTAGTGGAGGTGGGTACTTACAGTGGGGTCTTTGCCTTTGTTCTTGAACTTCCTCAACCTCTCATTGTGTTTGATCAAAAGTGACATCTTGGCAGGTTGGGGAGAGGGGCCAGCCGAAAGCCTTCACGTGCTTCTGGGGTTCAGGACAGAGCAGAGTCAGGTCATAACTGCACCTCCATCCACAGCTGGGTCTGGGACTCCCATCTCCCACCAACAGCCTGCAACACACATCCTCTCCCACCCTCCCTCCAGCAACGGAGATGCTGGAGGTCTCCTGCCCTAAGCAGAGCTCAGTAGGATCCTCACATGCTGCAGCTGAGCCACTGAACTCACAAGCACAAGCCAGCACTTAATATCAGGCTACAAAAATTACAGCTGCTGCTGTATCCATGAAGAAACCTCCTTTCTCCACCACTTCCCACAGCCACAGTAACACAACCTCTCTCCAGTGCTGACCCCAGGGCTCTTCACACACAGCCCAAGCCTGACAAAGGCCTTTTGCTTCCAAAACCATTATCTTAAGGTCTGATTTAAGGACAAGTAGCCACATCCAAGCCGCCCACCCCACCACACAACCCAACTTGGCTTCCCTCACCAGAGCCCCCTGCTAGGAAAGACACAAGGTCACACACAGTGGCATGAAGTGACCAAGTTCAACCAAGCGAAGAGTTCTCCTGGAAACCCAGCTACCAGTAAGGTGGAAAACATTAAATAGGAACAAGTAAAGATAATTCCTAAGCCTCTCCCACTAAGAATCACAGACATATACACAAATAAAGCCAAGAGCAGGCATTCAGAGAGTTTCCATCAGAAAAAGCCAAGCTTCCACACTTCAGAAATGGAGGTGTTTGCAGAGCAGCCACCACCAAGGGCTCCCTAAAGCCAGGCTGTGCATAAACACACTCAGGGGCTGATCACACACAGCTGCTGCCTCTTCACCTTCCCTCCAGGCTTCCAGCCAACACCTCTGGCTCAGAGCAGCCTCCAAGGGCTTCCCTTAGCCCATCTTTTTAAGTTTTTGGTGGGTTTTTTGGTCCTCTCTCCCTATTTCCTGCCCCAGCAGCAAGGCTGGACCCCAGCAGCATCAGCTCTACCCCAGCACAGCAGCCAGGCACCAAGCTCCAGACATGCCCCAGCTCACAGACAGGCTGGGATGAGCCACCTCTTGGCTCAAGCTGATGACACCCCACAGCGTTAAGCCCTCAAGCTCTGCTTCACCCTCCATTCCTCTATTTCCCCTCCAACAGAGGACAATAACACCCCAAAAGGCCTCTTCTTTCTGAGGAGCTTCCTCCACCCTTATCTCAGCAGAGGTGCACCACACTGACACCAGCCAAGCAGAAGACCCAAAACAGCATCAAACAGCCAGGAGAGTCCCACCAGCTACCCAACACCCATCATAGAGTGGAAGGGAACAGATAGCCCAAAAAAGCAACAAAGCAACTCACCCCAACACCCTCATACCCCATCACCCTCAACTGCCTCTTTTATTGCCCCTACAGAGCCACACACCTCCCTTCCCAGGACACTCCCATTATCCCCAGCTGCTCCCTTGCCATGCCCAACTGGATGCACCTGGAGGAGGATGGATGGTGATGGGGCACCCTGCTCACCTCCCCACACCTCCCCACACCTCTGTGCTTTGGCCTTGGCAGTGGCCAGACCCTTTGTGGAGATGCACCCGTACAAAGCATCCTGTGATGCTGGGGACAGGACCCCCATGGCAGGGGGTTGGAACTAGATGATCCCTAAGGTCCCTTCTAACCCAAACCATTCCATGATTCTATGATATATGGGGCCTTAACACCAGTCACACACCGATGCTCAGGCTGCTTGCACAGCCTGTCCTCCTGCCCGAGCCACTGTTCCATCCCATAGGGACAACAGCATCCCTGTCCTCAAAACAACCCCTCACAGGGGGGTTGGCTACAGCACCGCAGCAGTTTTGGGGACTCTGAAGTGCTGAAGGCATCTGGGTTGTGCAAACCCTTCCAAGCCATCCCCCTTTTTAGCAAAGCCCTGTAAAACCCACTCCATTTGTGCAGAGCATGGAAATCCCTATGGAAATCCACTGTGCTGCTTTAAGTCCTGGATTCCTATCCCAAGGTTGTTTCAGTTCTCCCTTTCAAGGCAAATGGAATGAATTGTGTGAAGCTTCATGCAGAAAGCGATGGTGGGAGGTTTGAGAGAAGACCTTTGGTTAAATCTGTTGTTTGTGGGCATTATAAAGCCAGTTGTGCTAATCCTAGATGCTGCGTTTTTAAGCTTCAAGGGCCACTGGTTGCATTATCTTCTTTCTTGGCTGCTTAAGACAGGAAAATTACATTTCAATTGCTTTTTGATTCAACTTAATCTGGTGCAAAAGTTAGTGTGCACCCTCTTAAGTTGGTTTGGTTCTGCTAATTCCTAATCAGCCAATGCTAAATGAAAGCAGGCCTGGCTCAAGCTGAAACAGATGAGCCCTCGCAACCTTTCACAGTGATTTAACTAAACTGGCTTAAAATCACACCCCAAGACAAGCGGGGGCAGCCCCTGGCATTTGCTCCCCTCCTGGAGAACTCTCTTGCCCAATATACAGGATCTCTTGCAGGAGATGAATGTGCAACAGGGCTGTGAGAAGTTTATTGTTATCCTGGGCTGCTCTTTCTCTCGCTGCCCTTTCCATTCCCTTTCTACCTGCCAAGCACAATCTCCATCCTGTTCAGTCCTCTGTCACTGCCAGGGAGAGCTAAATACGTGTAAGTTGATTAGCAACCCCCATCCCTGGCCTTTGCTTCAGTCCCTGATGGCATGAGAGGTGGCACCACGGCGTGCACAGCCCCAGGAGCAGGAGAAGGATGAGCTGGGCTCATTTCAACCCGTGCTGAGGACACGGGCAGATCGATATTTGCTGAATGGGAAAGAGAACAACCTGGAGCTAAAAAAACACCCTGTTTCAGTTCCAGCATAATAAAAGGGTATCGCAGCTAATGGAGAGGAAAGGAGATAAACCCCTAAATCTACATGACAGTGTCCCCTGAGCTCAGCCTTGTGTGCTCAAGCTGAAAATCCACATGGTGACAGGTATGAAAAGCCGTGGTTCCAGCTCGGAGGTTTTCTCTGTGGCTGCTCTCTCCCATCCTGGCACGCTTTGCCCCCACATGCTCCCACCAGGGCACCGCAGCTTCGGTACATGGTGGCTGGTGGCAGATTTGAAACCACCAGTTCTAAGCCCTGAGATAAAAGCATTGATTTTTTCCTCCTCTGTTTATTTCATGTCTCTTTAGCAGGTTTACCCTTGCTGCATAATGGCCAGGGAAGATGTGAGCGTGTGGCATCACTGTGGTGGGGTTAGATGAGGCAGGGACAGCCCAAGCTCCATCAGCAGCTGGTTGGAGCAATCCCTGTGTGAAAGGAGAACCTCAGCTGGCAGAGGTAGGGATTCCTGCCAGCAGCCCCCTGACTGCTTTCAGCCAGTGTATTTGCTCCATCAGCTCTAATGCAGTCCATTAAGTTAACATCAACACATTAATTTTACTTATTAGTTACACTTACACCAAGGAAATATCCACGTGGGTTCCTGAACCAGCTGCTGAGGTAACTGCTGGTGGGCAATGCGGGGCAATTCCCAAGTGTGGCAGGGACGGAGGCTGGAAATTCCTCCTTTTCCAGTGGGGATGCAGTGGTTCCTGGCGGGGAGGCAGACGTCAGTGACCTCCCCACCACCAGCCATTAGATTCATTTTGGTGCTATTGTTCGCGCAGCAGCCGCGCGTTTGAGCTGAGATCAGAGCTGCATTGTGCCAGGCACTGAACAAGCACATAATAAGGGACAGCCCCCGTCTGTCACAGTCTATCTAATCAGGACATGCAGAAGGTGGGAGAAGGGATTTATTGTTAGCCCTGTCTTAGTGCTGAGCCAGAGGCAAAGCTCAGCATCGCAGCTGCATTTTCCGAGGCTCAAGGTGCAGCTTGTTGTTTCTCCTCATTTAGTGTTGCAGCCTTAAAACCAGTGCTCCTGCTTTTCTCTCCCTCCTCTGCTTTGCTTTTCTCTTGCTCCCCTGCTTTTCTTCCCTAGCTCCTCTATAGCCAGAGAACCATAGGGCTGCATCAGTCCAGACGGCTCATTTGAAGGGAAAGCAACTCATGGAAATAAAGAAAGAAGTATGGTTTTCCATCAATCCTGTTGAAACAGCCATGGGATTGTGACTGCTGGCAGACAAGGAGGAGAGGTGCTCCTGAGGGAGGGAAGCAGCATCACATCATGCATTGCCCAGAATCACATCGTGCATTGCCAGCACTTATGGCAGGTCGGGGCAAACTGGTCCCCAGTCCAGTGCCTCGTCCCTGTGGTGGGTACAGGAATGTCCCAGGGCTCTGTGATGGGGTGGCACCAAGAGGAGGGAAGCTTGTTTTAAAGGCAGCTTAATTTGCTCCCCAAAACCTGGGAATTTGGCCTGTTGAGGTGGGTTGGATAAACACCAACTCTGCTGTGCTGTGGGACATCTCCAGTCCTGTGATCCTTGTTCAAGTTTGCTACTCAAGTTATTTGGTTGAGCAAATAGACTGTTCATGCCTAATACTTCCATGAGGTTACATGAACCAGAAGCACATCCCTCTGTGTGGTGCTTCACAAGGCAAAGTGTTCTTCAGTGCCTTTTGCCAGCCAAGAAATGGGATCACTCCCTCAGAAATGTAGATGCTGAAAAGAGAAAGAAGTCACGCTGATATTGTACAGAAGAGATCTCTATTTATTGACAAAGAGCCTGGGAATCCCCTGGGAATTAAGGAGAAGGGAATTGCTGTGCGAGAAGACAGCTTGTAAAGCAGGGAACTCCAAGCGATTATCCCATCAGCTGGGCTGGAGTCAGTGGGAGCTCCCAGGGAGCTCATGGAGCCTTGGGAAGGAGAAGAGCAGCGGGGCTGGAGCAGGAGTTCCGGGAGCATTTTCCCACTTGGCAAATGCAGCTGTTGACGTTCCTTGGGCAGACAGTGTAAGAGGATGCCCCAGAAATCCAGGGTTTGTAACTCCACATGGAACGTTAAGGAGCTAATTTTAACTTCTAAGCCATGGAGGGATTAAAGGAACAGTTTTTGGAATTACTTAAAAATAACACCAGACTTAATCACAGCTCTTTATTAAAGCCATTTCCTCTGTCAGTTATGGGACACCCATTGATTCAGCTGCAGAAACTATCATCACCCATGGCCAAAAATCTTACTTTTAATTCTTTTTCCTAATGGGGCTCAGTAATAATTATTCTTTCAGTCCCTGAATCTGTAACTCGAGGAACTGAAACACAGAAATCTATAGTCAATTTGGGGATGAGACACATCAGAGTGATGGAGAAACCTTGGAATTACTGAAAAAGCCACATCATTTTGTATAAATCATGAGTGATCTTGCTCCATGGCACCTAATGGGAGAAAGGTGCTCTCTGAAGGAGTGGAGTAGCTTGTAAAGCATCTAAGGAAGAGAAATTCCATGAAAACACCAGGAAATGCACATAAATCATGGGGTCTGGAGCCTCTGGATGCCACTTTGCTGTCAGGGAGTCCATGTACAGCTTAATAGCTGAAGGAGATGAGCTGTCCCATTCTTCTGCTGCCACTTCCTTGGTGGGGAGGGCACCCAGACACTCACCTCACTCCAAAGCATCTGATTATCACAGCTGAGGACAGCATTCCAATAGGAATTACCATCTTTTTGCTTAGAATAGGCTAAATTAGGGGGCTAAATTAGAATATGCTAATTTAGGGGGCTTAGTTTGGAAGCCATGCTTAGGAAATGCTAAAAAGAGGATTCAATGTGCATATTCCACCTGACCTTAGGAGCAGAAGATAATTTTGCTGGGCTGGAACAGACCCAAGGAAGGTGCCAGGATGGGGCTGTGGATTCAAGGCCTTTTCGTGTGTTGGGGCTGGCCTGATTCCCATCTCCCACTGCCAGGGGCTGGGAGATGGTCCCTGACCAGGAGGAGGTTGTGGATCCCAATGGTCTCCAGCTAAGCATAAGGATTTGGCTGGTGGTGGTCCTTAGTCAGAACTTGACCCAGAGCCCTAAGGCTGAGGGCTGGGGCTAAGAGAAGGCTGATAGACCTGCTTCAGGTTTAGGATGGGCTCTGAGGGTTTTGGCTGTTCCTGACTTCTGGGACAGATGCATTTGGAGAGCCAAGGTAGGACAGATAGGAAGGGACGGGCAGGTGCTGCTACATGTTACTCCCCATTCCCTTCCAGATCTGGGCAGAGACCTGTTTATGGGCTGTTAACACTCCTCTGCTGTTGGCAGGCACAGCCAAACCCTGGTGGGACACTTGGCTTTGCCCTCTGTCCATCTGCTCCACCTAATGCAGGGACAGCCCAGCTCCGTGTCACAACATGAGCTCAAGTGGCCGAAATCTGTGCCATGGCTTAGAAGTTCCCAACCTTGCCAATGGTCTGTGTGGGCTCAGTTTGACACCACATGCCAGAGGCTTCAAGGGATCTTTTTCCTCTCTTTTTCCTTTAAAAAACACCCCTTCAGAAGTTTTGGGGCTGTTTGCTTTGCCTCCATCATTCTTTGCATTAAAAGAGTGCTACAATTGGAAAGCAGAGCACTGAGAAGACACCAGAAAGACAGACTTGAACTTGACTTTCATGCACGTACACTTCCCCATGGAGTTTTTGATCATACAACTGCACAGACTGCCTTCTGCAGGACCTGTGACTCACTGAGCACCTACTGGGATTTGACAGTACTTGACATTGTCCCTGTCAGACCCTTAGAGCCTCACAAGCCCTTGTTTGGTTAGAGACTGGTTGTGTCTCCGTATAGCCAATACCCCCCATCCCTCTCAGGATACCCTGATCCTCCCCAAACAAGCACGGACAACAGCTGAGAATGAGGATACAGCTTTCAGCACAGAACCACCATTATTCTTTAAAGGACTAATAAATGCAAAACCATCTTGCAAGTCTTTAAATAACCCTGTGATCCTGCAGCAGGGTTTTCTGCTCTGGATACTGTTCCTTCCCTAAGCACCAAAGGTCAGTTTGCTGCTGCTGCTACTAAATGCAACTCTGAAAGGCAGCATCTGAACTGAGTTCCTTGTTACTCCAAGGCTTGTCACTACAACATAAAGGTTGTGCTGCCCTCCTCCATTTAGAACCTCCTTCTCTGCGACTGGGAATGCCACTGTGGACACCTGGGCTGCTGTGTTGAGCCTGGGATCCCTGGCAGCACTAAGAGGGAGAGACGAAAGCCTTTCTTCCACATTGTATTATATGAGCTGGTTTGCCCCTTATCTGAAGACCATTCTCCAACGTGAAACATACTTTTGCTCCCCATCCCTTCAGGCAAGAAGGCTGGACTCTGGACTCTTAGTCTCACTTGAAGGTGATAAAGAAATCTGTGTCAGGGCAAGAAACTGGGAGGCAAACATCCTGCTTAGCAGACAACTCCTTCCCCATGACCTGCTGTGTGCAGAGCTTGCTGTGCAGTGCTCCCAGGACACATCACTGCACAATGGCTCCTTCATTTGCTAAGAGAACCTTCAAAAACCCCCTTAATAATGGTTGTAATGGGATGTGTCTGGATGAACCAGCTGCAGCCCAAACCAGGCTGTCACAGCAGCATTTACAGAGCAGTGATGTGCTGGAGAACAGCGTGGCCAGGGGTGATACAGGACAGGGCTTGGGCTATGGAAACTGCCAAGGATAGTTCATTAAACTCAGCAAGAGGCATCCTAGTTACTCAGGAAGCAATTTGGCTCAGTCTTACCCGTTGCTGATGTGTCCAGGGGCTGAGTGAGCTTGTAGCTATTTAAGGTTTGCCATTTTGACCTGCCTCACTTCATGGAGAGATCCGGTTGCTCCCTTTGCAGCTCACTCCTCCTGTGCAGCCAACATAGACATTTGTGCACGTTACACATGAGCGAACAGGTCAGGAGCCAGTATTTATTTGATGCATTTCACATCTATTTGCCTGAGAACTGCTGACAACCTTCACTCACAGATTCAAGGTTTGAAATAATTACCTAAAAATGCCCAGAAAACATGACTTGCTCCGGATACATTCCTCAGAAGTTAATCACAATTCCCAATATTCATTCAGACTCAGGCTGGCCAGGGTTTCTGCGGTATTATTCTGCTCCTGACGGGACATGCTGAGTTCTTAGAATCAGCTTTTCAATGTGAATAGTCAGTTACAAATTCAAGAGGTGGGTGTAATGTGAACTCTCTAATTTTCACCTCAAAGCGGCTGTTTTATCTGAATCTTCCTGCTTGGAAATTCTATTCCCAGTGTATTCACCCGAAACACCCACAATGGCAATACTGCAGAGTAACCACATCCCAGACTCCAGCTGAGGCAAATATAGCAGGGGAATACTTAAAGCTGATACAGAAGCAGTTGTCTTTCAGGGCAGTTGAGCAACTGAAATGAGCAAGACTGTAACACCACCACAGCCTTTTCCTCTCTGTTTGCAGTTAACAAACAGAATTTATTCAATGGAAACACAGGGCTTAGGAATTACTTTAAAATGCAACCTTAATTCCACCACCAACGTGGCTGCTCCTGCCAAGGATTCAGTCTGTGGTTCGTGTGCCAAAGATCAGCTCCTCTCACTGATGAAATCCACCAGTCCCCCTTGGCAAGCAGGGCACAGCCAAAGATGTGCCTCTGAATGAAGGCTTCCTTCAATGGTCTTTGTATTTCAGCCTCTTGTCCCTATACTCCAGCAGCTGAGTTCATGAAACACCCTATAAGGAAAGACAAGGAGAAATCCCCATGAAACAAAGCATTATCCGATATCTCCTGAGGGATCAAAGCTTTCCCAAGCAGGCTCCCAGCGTTACAGTCCTCTGAACTCATGGATAAGGAACGTGGTGTCTCTTCTATAACGTTTAAGTGCTGGCTCAGGCCCTCTGGACAGCTAGGAAGGAGCCTGGCCAGCCCATGCATCTTCCAGGATCATGGGTTTAGCCCGGTAGGTACCTGTTGTGTGGGATTGCTGGGAAGAGGCGGAGATCAGGAAGGATCAGGTGGCAGAAATGGCAAGCAAAGGCAGAAAGAGAGAAGCCCAGTGCCTGGAGGTGTTCAAGAAGCCCGTCTGGATTTATACTGTGTTTTATGACAGGTAGACTTGAGCTCATAGGTATTTTAGCCATAAGTTTATTAAATTCCATGTGATTTTTTGGGGGAAATGAAATTCCAGAATTGTTGGCATGGCCTTACCACTTCCTTGACCTATGGCTTTTGGGACTACCTTTACATCTAAGCTTTTATAAACATACATTGTCTGTGGGCACCTAAACAACACAGTCAAGGCCTGCCTTTGGAGAAGCACAGCCACTCTACTGACTTCGCACTGAAAGGCCAGAATAAAATAGACCTTTTGGAGGTACTTTGTCTGCCAAAGACTGCACTGGCAACGGGTGGACAGCTCTGAAGATTGAAGTTGTCCTCGTGTTGTGCCTCAGTTTCCCCTTGTAGAAGGATGGTGAGGCATAAAGTTTGAAGTTCCAGCAAGGTCTGAGAGACCTGCACCTAAGAAACCCTGTTTGATGTGAGTACAAACTGTTTCAGTCACACGCATTGATCTCCTGTAGGTGTTTGGTTCACCATTTCAGTGATGTGTTTCAGGGACCATGCTAGTCCATGTATTTCAGGGAGGTGACAGATAAAGTGTAGACCTGAGCCAAGTCTCAAATATACATTTCAAATCTGGGCATTTAAAACCGGCAACTCTACAGATCTAAGTGTATAGGTTGAGGGGGGAAATAACTGCTGGGCTGTTCTAGTTCTGTATCTCTGCCTGATCAAAGTAGGAATGGACAGAGGAAGGTTTCTCCTTACTGCTTGCTGGGTGAAGTTCATCCCAGAGCAGCAGTCTGCAACTGCTAGTGTTACACCAGGACCTTCTGGAGCCCTAATATCCATTTCCAAAGGTGCAGCACTGCTCCCTTGGAGTCCTTGCACCCAGCTATTTTAGACCATCAAGGTTTTCAGGAGGATGGTATGAAAATGAGACCAGAAGGGTTAAGCCAACATTGTCCCCAACCAGTGCCAAGCTATTCTGACTTCAGCCCAAGCAGTAGCCTCCAGACCCTGCTGGGAAGAAGTCCCCAGCCACCCCCAAGGGCTTCTCCCACTTACCCCAGACTAACTCCAGCACAGACGGCTGTGACTCACAAGGCTGGCGCGAAGCATTGCTTGGGGCTCTCATCACGGGGCTGCAGAGGTGGAACCAAGAGCAGCCCTTGGCCTGGGCAGCGTGTCCACACTGCAAAACAAACCACAGCAGAGCCCGTGTTCCCTTTAATCTGCGCAATGCAGAGCAGGGATGAAATCAGCTCTGCCTCTGCAGGGAACAACGGGTCGAGCAGGTATTGTAGGTCCCCAGGAGGCACGTCTTTAGGTCGCTGGACACTGACAAAGACAACTCACCATCAGCAGTCTGAGTGTTGCCTTGACAACAGTAAAGCTAGTTCAGATGTGTGGGTGAGGGAAGGAAGAGACCGCCTGGAGTGTGGGACATAGTCTGCTCCCAACATGGAACAAGTCTCCAAAAATACAAAGCCCTGGGACATGAGTCATGTCCTTCAACTCCCCTGCTCCCTCCTGTGGAATGGCTTTGCCACAGGTATGGCCTCAGGTTGTGACAAGGGTGAAAACCATGCAGAGGCACAGGAAGCTGATGTGCCATGGACTCTCCTGGATGACCCTGGTGGTTTTTGATGGCTGAGGAACCAGGTCCTCCCTTTCAGGTTCCTCTGAGCCCCTTTCTACAGCCCATGCCTCCATTGGTGCTATTTTGCACACTGCTGTAGCCTTTCACACATAAGAGGGTTTATGCCCATACTGCATAGGAGGCATCTGCACAGGGGTTTCCTGAGAAGCTCTGTAGTTGCTCTGACTTACAGCTCTGGCAACCACAGAAAACAACCAACACCCTCAGTGTTTCCAAAATCCCATTGGCACCCCCCATCCAAGAACTGCCCTCATCAGAATTGGGCCTTAGGGCAGTTTTCAGGAACAAAAGGTGGGAGAAAGGCCCCCCCTTCTCAGCCATAGGCAGGTTCTCACTCACCGGGCACTGGACAATGAGGAAGGCTGAAGAGAAAGTGGGAATATTGTCCCTATTTCTCCCCAGTTAATCTCTTGCTTTCTGGCCCTTCTTAGGAACTACCAGCCAGGTTTGGGATGCTGACTTGCCTGTTCCTCCTGCTGCAGGTTCCTATTGAACTGGAAGGTATCATTGGTGTGAACGGGACAGCACCACGGGAAATTCCAGGCTTCTTCAGTCTGCTTTCTCAGCAATGTGGAAAGCACCAATCCCCTTCTTTCCTTCTCTCTGCCTAAAAGAGAAGCCAAGACCTCTCATGGTTATAAGGAAGTGTGTGGATCATGTAGTTCCTGGCTCTACCTGGGAAAGAGAAAACTGAGGCCATGAACAAGCCCTGTGGCATTAAGACATCCTGCTGGGTGAAGGATGAGAAAGGGGGTTTCCTTGATGGGGACATCCAGTCTGGAAAGAATGACAAAGTCATGGTGAAGATGGTAATCAACCAGCTAAGCTCTACTTTATGGATTCAACAGGAAAGCAGTAGCCTACTGCCCCCAGAGGAAGTGCATCCACATCTGAGACCAGACCTGTTCTGCTCTGTGGGTCAGCCAGTCTGTGGGGTTCCCTTCCTGAGGCCACCAGCCAGGGGCAGTGGCAGCTAGAACAAGTGGAAGCATGCCTGAGAGATGGTCTTCCCATGTGGTCCATGGAGCCCTACCTGGGATAACATCACCTCCTTCCTGTTCTCCTACACTGCAGCCCATCATGGTGAAGAATGTCCAGCAGACGGATGGAATGGTGGATGATGAACCCATCCAAGTTCAACCAGATGGATGACAGGGCAAACACGACCTTCCTGAATGAGGCCAGTGTCTGGACAGCCTGTGTCAGCGCTACAACCACACCAGGATCTATGATGTGAAAGGGCAGAGGGGAATGGCAAAGCAACATGGGGTGAAGGCAGGACAGGAACAGCTCCTGGCTCAGAAGCCCAACCTGTGCTGCTCTAAATTGTGTGTGTGACTTAAATTTTCCCATGTCATTTCATAGCCAAGACCCTTTTCCCTGCCCATCACTTGTTACAACCAAAACGCAAAGCACCAGGATATCTGAGTTCTCTGCCTTCAAATTAATTCCCTGCATTTCTTTTGCCCATTCACAAACCAGAGGGTGATATTGATTCGTGGCTGCAATGAATCTGCCCTCACACAGAGCTCTGGGGGCTTGCAGGTGGTCTGGAAACTGCAATCAATAGCGGTGGGAGGAATAATCACAGTGTTTGCGTGGAGATTCTGCAGAGAACAGAGCTGAGGAGCAGCCTCAGGGATCCTCAGCCAGGGGGGATTTCCCAGCACTTCATTTCCTGCCACCTGCAACACCAAAACGTAGTAAAACGTGTTTTATCTGGGTAAAACTGTGTTTTTATCTGTGAAAAGCATCAATAATCAGCGAGGGAGACCTGGTCTTTTTCCTCATGATAGCAGTGAAGTATGTTGTTTGGTATCAAAAAGGGGCCCTACATGCTAACAGCTTCTTCTAACAGAGGGATTGCAGCTTCTAAGGCTGCAGTGGTTTCTCTTCTCTTCCTCCTTCTCCTTTTCCTTCTCCTTTTCCTTCTCCTTCTACTTCTCCTTCTCCTTTTCCTTCTCCTTTTCCTTCTCCTTCTCCTTCTCCTTTTCCTTCTCCTTCTACTTCTCCTTCTCCTTTTCCTTCTCCTTTTCCTTCTCCTTCTCCTTCTCCTTTTCCTTCTCCTTCTCCTTCTCCTTTTCCTTCTCCTTCTCCTTTTTCCTTCCCCTTCTCCTTTTCCTTCTCCTTCTCCTTTTTCCTTCTCCTTTTCCTTCTCCTTCTCCTTCTCCTTTTCCTTCTCCTTCTCCTTTTTCCTTCTCCTTTTCCTTCTCCTTCTCCTTCTCCTTTTCCTTTTCCTTCTCCTTTTCCTTCTCCTTCTCCTTCTCTCCCTTTTCCTCCATCTTTTCCTTTTTCTCTTTCTTTTTCTTTTTCCTCTCCCCTCTGAGTCTGTGGGGGTCACTAAAACAATTCAGAATTCAAAGACATAAATAGCAGCTACATTTGGCCTGGCAGCAACAATCCTGTTATTCCAGCCTTGTGGGATTCCTTCAGTGGCTTCCTATTTCTCCTTCCAGCTTCCTCAGTGCCAGAGCTCTGGATTGTCATGTCCCAGCTTGTTTCCTCCTCCACAACTTCTCCCCCCGAGGCTCTCCCTACCCTCCACGTTCCTAGCCTGTCTTATGCTGCCCTCTATCCTTGGAATAACCTTCCTCTTCCTACAAGCAATAAACCTCACTCCTCTTTCTTAGCTTTCTGCCTGCAGATCCCAGCATTCTCCTGTGGGTCTCCCAATCCCAGCACATCGCAAATCCTCTTTTCTGGAAGACTGAAGTACTAAGCACTTCAAACTACATTCCGCTTTGTATTTGGGGTTCTTTCTTGGAACAGACTTCCACCTGCCCCACATCCATAAGGACCTCTGTGGAGAGCCTTTGGTAGGGCTGAACCTCAAAAGGAATCACTGCTCCCAGCTGTAACCCAGCTTTGTGTGGAGCTGCCTGACAGAAAATGGATGTACTGGGATGCTTTGGATGCTGAGGAGTGGCTGTGCTCAAAGCCCAGGTCTTCAGTGAGGAGCATCCTGCTGATGCTGACTTCTTATCTCCTTGAACATCACATCATCCAGGTGAATCCTGTTCTGGAGACCTTTGATATTGCTAAAACTACGAGGAAGAATGATTCCTCCTGTTTGTAAGTACCAGCCCTTTACTAACAGGTCACACAAAGATGTTCCCTCAGAAGAATTAAACCCAAAAATGGTTTAAAAATGCTTCCTCAAGCCCTGAAGTTAGTTGATATTCACCAACAGTTCAGACAAAGCATCACTGGTTCCCATCGTCTTGAACTTTGTCAGTTGATTTGATTTTGACTTCACAGTTTTATGTGTCAAAAGAAAAGAGCAGTTTTGATCAACCCCAAATTACTGCACTCTCAACTGTTGACTTCTGCAGAGATTCCAAATGCTTCCAGTTTGGGCAGAGCAGTTCCGATATGGAAATTGTCAGTGACAATGTAAAACATTGGGGGTTCCAACTGAAGTCTCATTCCTCTGTCTCTGGGCGCTACATACTCCTGCCATATGCTGCAGAGAAAGGAGGATTTCTTTAAGCTGTAATATAGAATCCAAGCAGAAAGAGGGTTTTTTATAGAGCTGATCTTTGAAAAGATTACATTTCCTCTCCCTGACTTGCAGATTTGCCCCTCCAGGCAACGCTGTCTGTCCCTGATGGATGCTCACAACCTCTCAGCTACTTTCTGTTTTCCTACAGATATTACAATCTTGATTAACAGATTAATCTTTGATTTCTTCATCTGGGGCAAATTCATCTGAATTCCCTTTGGGAGCTGGGGCTGGCACTGAGCCTTGTAAGGAAACACATCATTCCTTATATTCATTTTGCTTTGGATGTTTCCTCGTGTTGACTGGACCCTGTTCTGATCGCATCAGACACGTGCAAACCTGAACTGAATTCTCTTGAGGGAATCTGCACTGCTGTAAATGAACCCAAAACTTCCCCTCCTTCCACAGTGATGCTTTAGATGATGACAAATGTATGTCTTCTTTCTTTAGTTGCCTATGAGACACTGTGAACACAAAAGTGCCACAGTGCCTCCCCCAAAAGCTGTACACTTTTCAGCCTACAATTACATTGCAACCATGACTTACATTCATCAGTCCAACACTGTGCTTGTCTTGCAATCAAGACCCTAAAAATAGCTATGCGGGGAAGGTGCATTGTCCTTTGTCTGCACATGTGCATCCAAGGCTAAATTGGGAAGCACAAATCCCTGCTCTCAAGGTAAAAGGACCCCAGCATGTTTCCTGCCTAACGCCCTTTAGCATGCAGAAAAAGGAGAGAGGAAACATATGGAGCAGTTATTCTTTAATGTGGGATTGTCTGCATCCCTCCTACTTTCAACTCATCCCAGATTTGCATCATACCCAGAGACCATATGTTGGATTTGCCTCTCTGGACAGTTCAAGGCCAAGGCAAGTTTGGGCTGTTTAGTGGCAGGTTCCAGCTTCTTCAGCCTGGCCTAGAGAGCAAGAGCATGGATATCCCCTCACTGTGCAACCAGCAGCAGTGGTGCAAGGTCCTTCTGCACCCTCCCTGGAGCTCTGCTCCTTGAAGCCACTTGGACTAACTAAAATTGGCAATAAAGGTGGTTTGAGTCAACCCACATTTGTGCAGAGAACTCATCAAGGTACAGCTGAATGAATTCATACAGAGAGGGCAGAGGGAGGATGGTTTTTGTGGAGATCAGAAGCCAACCTAAGCATGTTAGTGCCTGACAGAAGGTATGGACAGAGCAATTACAGGGTATAAAACATCCTTTCCAGAGCTCTTCTCAGAAAGGGCGGGCCATGTTTCACAGGTCAGTCTTACAAACCATGCACCAGCAATTCAGAGGATGGATTGGTCTGGAGATCAGTTCCTGAAGCCAGCAATGACACACCTGGACAAGCAATGGCATCTTTGGCCTCCATTTCACTAGGTGCCAAAACAGCTCTGCTAAAACTGGTGCCAGTGGGAATGTTGTGAAGTTGTGATGCTCTGACAGCAACACTGAAGGATACTCTGGTTCTTGCTGCACTCACGGGACTTCCAAAGGACGTTGGTGAAATGCTGGTTTCACTGATATCAAAAGCAAAATTCCCACTGACATGCACAGGACCATGATTTTTCAGTCTCTGGCTGCTCCCTCCACCTGGATGTGCTTCCCTCTGTGTTCCAGGTCTGGAAAATTCATGTGCCATTTCCCAGGAAGTAGCTAAGAGACACCATCGGATCTTCCATCCCATTCTCTCCAAGAAGAAGCTTGAACTTGCTGGTATGTTGCTCAAGGCACACATCCCTGCTCAATCCTCTGCTTCTAGAATAAGAAACCTGCTCACCAGAGCTGTACTTGGCTGGAGATTGAAACAGGTTCTCTGCAGGGGGGGGTTGTTACTAATTACCCAGGAAGAAGAGGATTGCAAGTGACTTTTCCTTAGGCAGAGCAGAGTGAGCAAGGAGAGATGTCTTTCTTCATCTTGATCAATACATGATGAGGTCCTGCTTGATCTGGCAGGGCTGCCACGAAGGTAAAAATGATCATTTTCAAACTGAAGTTTTGAACTGCTTCACGTCAATTGCTCACGTCTCCCCAGGACAGGAAAGAGACAGCCAGGACACGTTTTTCAATACTAGTGAAAAGGTTTGGGTGTTCTATCCCACTTACTTGACGTAACTGCTGTGTCAAAATCTCCTCGGTAGCCTAAGCAACTCATCCCACAAAAGGCTTTTATCTGAAGTGATACACTCAAAATGTGCTCAGGAGTTGAGACCTAGAAGAACCCTCAGTTCTTCTCCAGCCCAAAAGCTCGTGTTATGCCTTGGTTGTACTGATGGCAATTATATGATCACCTCTGGGTCTGTCTCTTGCTGCAGAAACTGCTTCTTGTGCCCAATTCTAATCCTTACCACTGCGTGCAGCAAGGTGTGATCACAGCACACAATGCTGATCCAGGTCAGGTTGGAAGGGGCTTGGAGCAACCTGGTCTAGTAGAAGGTGTCCCTGCCCGTTGCAGGGGGTTGGAACTGGATGAGCTTTAAGGTCCCTTCCAACACAAACCATTCTATGGTTCTAAAATGGGGAAGAGCCACTTCTTACTAAGCTAAGCTGGAGAAACCTCAGTGAAATTGAAAACACAGCAAACAGAATGCTCCCCTCCTGGCCTGAGTTTCCCCTAGGAATAAAATTCAGCTTCTTCAACCTAAGGATAAATAAGCTACTGAAAGAGCAGCCTGGGATGGCCTAAAGATTAGTTCAATTGTCTGTGAGCTGAAGCCTGAATGTAAAAAGATCTGTTCCAGAGCAAACGAGCCTGACGTAGGAGTTTCTGGTTAACATTCAATGGCCTGGGGTTTGCAGGACTTCAAAGGAGTTAGTTATAGGGTTTGTTTGAAGCCTGAAAACTGAAAGATCTGAAAGCTCTGCCAGAGACCATGGGTTAAAACCTGCTCATCTCACATACATATGTAATCTCAAGGAGCAGCTTTTGTAAGAGGAAGACTTGACCCTTTGTCTGGTTTTGACACACATTTTCCCTTTTAAAGACCATTTTGAAGAGTATCTGTAACTGAAAAGAGCTTATTGGGAATATCTGCTGGCTCCTGAGACTATTATTATAAGCAGGACTTGAGCTACAGAGAGATCAAACAGTCTCCAGCTGCTGAACTCACAGTGCCCTTTCCAGCAGCTGGTGGTATTTTACACCTTCCAGGATTTGTCCATTGCAAACAAGCCTTTGTACAAGGCAGAGATGATTTTCATAGCCACTAAGACAGGGAGTTCCAAGTCATGGCTCACAAGGAACACGCTGCAAGATTCCCTGGCACACTCAGAGTCACGAGCTCTCCCTTCTCCGGGCATGCTGTGAGAGCAAAGCACGATGTTCCAGCTTCCTCCTTATCTCTGCTCGCTGAGATGGGGGATAACTGCTATCAGGGGATGTTCCTGCTGATTTTAAGAAGCCTGGTGAAGAGTGGAATGAGCTGATATCCCAGATGATGTGTTGTGTTTTACTCACAGTATCAAAGACCCTCAGAACTGCTGTCAGCTGCACGTGGTTCTTAGCATGGATCAGTAACTGAAAGTAAAGCAGAGTCCTGCGTTACAGCAACACTAAGCTGCTCTGTCCCGTGCTGGTCTGAAGGGACCTGGCTGGTTAAGAATCAGTGGGCTGGGAAATGATTTTAGATGTTTAGCACTATGGGTGGCTTATGGTGCAGATGAAGAATTCCCTTGTGTGGGTCTGTGCCCCTTCTGCCATGTGGGCTTTGATGCCCTGGGCTCCAGGCCAGAAGAGAGGATCCGTATTTACAAGCTGACCGGGGGTATCATGCACTTGAGCACTATGAAGCTCAAGCAGAAGCCGAGAGAGGAGCAGGCAGAGGTGGACAACACAGAGGGAGGTTGAGATCTCAGCTTGGTGACAGCAAACCAGGACAAAGCCAGCCTGGTAAGAGCTTGGCCAGTTCCTTAAGATTAAAAAGCTGCTAAAACCAGACTCTTGTTTCCAGGGAATATAAAATGACCTTAAAAACCACACTGATTTTAACTGAACAGATGTGCTATTGAGAGGTCAGAGCTGGCATTCCCAGCTGCCACAGGGCCTGGCCGTGTGGTTGAGCTGTCAGCTAAGGACTTGATCCTTTGTGGAGCAGCTCTGCTTTGCAGGTGGTTTTGGAGCCATGGTGGAGCAAACAGGCACATACCTTCCAGAGCATATGGTAGCCCAGACACAGAGCAGCTCCTGCAACACCTTGTTTGAGGTGGGTATTATTGCCTCTGCTCCATTCAGTGTATTCTGCTGAATGGTGTGTGTGGATGAAGGGGCAGACATGAGACCTGCTTCCCCTCTGTGCTTCCCAATGAGCTTCCAGCAGGCTGGAGAACTTCCCTGCCCCTGAAGGCAGAGCCTGTACCCATTTACCTGAGGATGCAGCGAGGGGATGGGACGATGAGTGGTTTTTTCCTGTTACTCAGATTAACATGTTAATCTCCCCTATGACAGTGGCTGCCAAAATTACTCAGCTCATGGGTCTGAAGTCTGGAGAGCTGCAGAGGGAGCATCACCAGGCCCTGGGGTGAAAGCAGGGAACAAGCTGGAGCAGAAAGGCACCCTCTTAGTACCGCAGTGCCAGAACCAGGGATTGGGCCAGGATGTGCATGTTCCTGATGGCCATTGAAGGCTGCCACTGTAACAACCACCCAAGTCCCTCAAGGCCAAGGGAGGCAAAGGGGAAGGAGCTCACTTTGAGCACTGCAGTGTGTTAGAGTGGCACAGTAAGTGCTGACCTGTCAGACCCCTGTCTCTCACCCTGAGTAACCTGGAACATGCTCGTAGTGAGGTCAGACACGAGGGCAAGATGTGGAGGCCAAGCCCTGTGCATGAACCATCATATCCATAGGTCCATGAACGTGTCTGTGTTGCCTTAAGGTCATACTGCAGCCAGAGATTGGCTCTGCCACACAGAAATGGGCATCTCAGAAACCCTGTCCAGTAACAAGTAGTTGAAAACACTGATTGTGCAGATGTCTGAGCAGTGATACAACAGAATAAAGAACATCAAGGCTTTAACATCACTCTTCAACATGTTGCCACTGGCCTTGATTACAAATATATAATCCTTATAAAGATTCTGAAAAGAAAACCCCCAAACTCAAGCCAAAGCTTGTTTCTAGTACCACAAAGCTCCCCAAAAGGCACACTGGCCAAAGGATTCAATTCATTTTTGCCTCTGTTGCTCACGTGTGGCTGGAGAGACAGTGTCCTGCAGCTTGTCCAGCCTTTCCTGGTGTGTGTGCCTTGCCTTTCTGCTGTGTTGTCAAGCAGCCATGCTAATGCTTAGCAGCAGGAGCAGTATTTAAGCACATTATCAAACTCTACCAGTTATTCATATACTCCACTGCACAGACATCCTGACAGAACATGAGCAGAGCATGAATCACAGCCCCCTTTGCTCCATCTTTTTTACATTCAGAAACTATTTCCTTTCTTTGCTACCACTGAGGATTTTGAAAGTGACATTTCACTGTGCCAAAATACGTTCTGATTGTGCTTGGTTATACCAGTCTATAAGCCCCATTGTCCCCTCTATCAGTGTATCAAAGTATGAGCCTAAGAAGTAAAAATAGCAATACCCTTTGCTCTGGCAGTGCTGCAGAATCGTTTATTGAGGGCAAATGGGCTTTCCATGGTAAGGGCCCTCCATAATTCCCATGACTCTAGGGAGTGCTTTAATGCTATTCCCATGCCAGCACTAACTCTTTTCCTTTCCCTATAGTCCCAGAGGATTTCTCCCCCTCTCTACACAGAAATCTGCTTTCTCATGCACTGCTACTGAGCTGGTCTCTCCCAGTATCTGAACTGGTCATGCCTTTACTTCCCTGCTCCTTTCCAGTATTCCAGGGTGGCTGCAGAAGAATGAGGATCTCCTGAATGAAGCAGTGGTGGGCTTGCTCCACAGATCCAGCATGTCCCTGCTTTGGGTCCTCTTTTAAAGAGAAGGAGGCTGCAGAGGGAACATCATGCAGTACAATCAATACTGTCAGCAGGCAGCATTGCTTCTGGTGCCCAGTGCTTCCCCATCTCTCTTTTGTGGAAAGGATTAAGCCTGTCATTGTAACACTCTCCTCAGCCAGGTAACAGCCTGTGTCTGCCTCTTCTGTGCTGAAAGCCCATCTAGCTCTGTCCCTGCAATCCTGCCCCTTGCAGCACTGTGATGCAGAGGGTACACACTGTGTTCCCTTTGCTCCGGGAAGGCACTGCTAAGCCCTGCTGCAGAACCGTGCACAGATGGAAGTGTGAGCACAGCCCCAGCTTAACGACAGGCTACATAATCCCCTCCTGGCACTCAGAGGCCTTCTGCTGCCCAGACAAATGTCAGGTTTCTATCAAGCAGAAAAACTTGCTGCCTGCTGGGATTGTCACCAGCCCAGCCCAGGACTCTGCAGCTGAAAGGTGAATGGGAAACAGTTTAGGCAACTGCTTCTCTTCCAAGAGGTTTCTGGTTTGAGGATTGCTTTAGAGTACTGCACAATGAAAGAACAACCTCTACACCAAAGCAGAATGCAGGTAAAATGATGCATATTTTATTTAGTCAGTAGTTTATGCAGACAGCACTGAATTGCTGGCTTAAGTCAGTTAAGACAGATTTATGTTGGAGGCTATAGTGCAGTACTTCAGTGTGACTCCTTTGCAAGAGCATCCCTCACGTATTCTGTGCAATACTATTGATTTTAGCTGGTGGCAGCAAGAAGCAGGGAAGAGGGTCCTCCTTTATGAGTGCCTCCAGCTCCTGTAGGATAAGCAATGATCCCTGCCTTTGTATTTAAACTGCCATCAATGCCTTTGTATTCCAGCGGCAGCTCAGCCTCCCCAGTTTATCTTCAATCGTGCCCAAGCATGGCCAATGCTGCCACCCTGATCTTACCAAAGCAGAACTAAAAGAGAGAAAGGTGGCATTCAGTTACAGAAACTTTGGCATCCAGTGTCATTGGTGTAATTTAAAATGCCCTTGGGTACCTAGGACGTGTACATGGAGCAAAAAGATACAACACAGGGCTTAGGAGAGACCTGTGCTCTGCTGGAGCAGTGCCTGCTGATACATGAACACACTGAAAACATCACTACCTTTAGGCAACTGGAACCCCTCTGAGAGACTTTGCAGGGTCCCACGGGAAGGATATGGCAGAGGAGATAATGACATCCCTGTCTCCTGAGATGCAGGCCAGCACCTGCAGGATGTGCTGTGCCTGAGGCTGGGGTCACAGCACTTACATTAGCAGCCATAAGTGCTAGAAACAGGACAAGAAAGGTCTAAAGAAGCCTGGTAGTACTTGAAAGTCACAAATGAAGAAGGGAAATACATTACAGGGAAAGGCCTGTGTTGCTGTATCTATTGTATCCAGAGCTGAATGCAGCTGATATGGTTATGGACGAGTCCAATCCAGTCTTTTCAGACATCCTTGTTTGCTTTTATTATGCACCCTGCTGCCATCTCACACACTCTTGATCACTGACAGCCCCGCTGGAGTTCCCCCATGAGCCTAAGTGAGGTCACTGGGTGCTGCCTGTCCTCTGGAACGTGCCTCTGGCTCCAGGATCTGGCCCACCCAGCCAACAAAAGCCACTTGCTGTTCTCAGTTCATGGAGCTCTTCCTCTAAGCTTGCTGGAGCAGGACCTTCACTCTTAACTCTTCATGTGATGCTGATCCCCAAAGGAATAGTTCTATAAAACTATAAACCAGAATCACAAAATAACATTGACCTAAAATTAGTGCAGGTTCACACCATGTCCAAGGTTGCTTCCACGCAGGGAAGCTTGTTCCCTGGGACCATGTAGGACTGGGCTTGCTTCCTGCCTTGTTGTGTGTGGGGTTTTGGGTTTGTTTGCTTGTTTCCAGCTGTGAAACACAAATGACTTTATAAACCAGAAGGTTTTCTCTCTCCAGCCTTCATAACTCCTGTTAGTGTTTTCACTCCATTCCTCTTTGTCTCATCCCCACGTTCCATCGACTGCATTGTTCCAGATGAATTCCATCAGCCTGATAAAGCAATCCTCAGGCAAAGCCCCCCAGTGCCTTCAGCACAAGCTGTGGCTGGCTCAACAGCAGCTTTTTATTCAGGAATGAAAGAAGCTGGGTCATCACTTCACAAACTACCTTGTACCCCTTCAATGGAATGTCTCTGTGATGCTTTCCAAGCGCCAGGACTAGAGACAGGATGTCCAATAAACCTCTGATTTCGGGAGAAAAGCACAAAGAATTTGGAAATACACAACCTGGAACTAGACAAATTGGCACCATCATTTATTAGGCTGCATTGCCTCCTGCAACCTTTTGTTTTGCACAATCAACCATGGAAACGGTGAGTTGTGGAGGGGAAGAGCAACAGAAGCTTTCACCTATGATATATAATCAAGTGGAAGGGCAAGGCATGGAAAGCAGGGAACAGCAAACAGATCTGCTATGAACAGACAGTTACTCATGTGGTTTGAATTCCAACCCCATTACTGAGCACACATCTGCTGCTTTCAGATGACAGAGGTATACACCCTGTGCCCTGACCCTGAGGGAGAGGGAAGGGTATAAAACCTGCTTTAAATGCTTCTGCCTCCCCTGCCATGAGCTTTCACTTTGCACAGGCAGGTAGCAATGTCCACAAGCTCCCTTACCACCAGGATCTCTGTGCCATGCCCGTGGGGCTGGGAAGCTAAAGCAGAGCAGATCTTAAGCAGTGATCAGCCTCCTGCACTGCTGCTAACTGTAGCTCTTGTATCATTATACCTGTCTTGCTCATTTTAGATACCAAAGCCTGAATCCCAGCATTATCCCTCCAGGGTTCATGGACAATAAGAACGCATCAGAGCTGCTGCTTGGCTCCAGTGACCTGGGGGAAAAGGAGTAGAGGAATTGGCTATAACAAGGTACTGTTTACTCCTACCAAACTGAGCTAAATAAATGGATGGCAGTTATGACTCAGCATGCCTTTGGTAGAGATATAGCTGCAGAGTTAGAGTTTCTACAGCAACCCACTTCCTCATGCATATAATGTTCTCTCTGACACATGCTCCCCAACCTGACTTTTAATCAGACAGCACAGTTAATAGAATGCAAATGAAGCACACCTTCAGCTACGTGATAAATCTCACTTGCTCTTTACTATTCCTTAGTCAGGCAAAAATCCCACTACCTGAGCATTTATCCAATTTAAGAGTGGAAAGGAAAATGGAGAGAGGCTGTTGTAGCTGTCTAATATTAGCAGCATATATCATTAATTTTGCACATATATTTTTGTCACAACATCATGAAAGTAGTTATTGTAACAGCCACGCGAGAGGAGCGTTCTGTTCTTTGCATGAACCTCAAATCTGCATTTCCCAACTTTTATCATCATTACACAGTGTTCATCCCTCCTCCAGCTTATTCTAGCCTTAAATCTCAACTTAGAAATGGAGATTAAAGTGGGCCAGACACTGCCCTCATCTTACTTTTAAAGCCAACAGCCACAAGATTACTACTAGTATTTTTTCATAGCTACTGAAACTACTTTGTGCATTTCCTCTCACAGGAAAGCACAAGGTGGATGTGGGTTTATCAAGGAAAAGACTTCCATTCCTGCACTACTATATCCACTTAACTACATCTTGTGATGATCCCAGTGTTATTTTTTATAGCTAGACACCCTGGGCACAGAAAAGGCTAAAGAATCCTGGGCAAATCCAAGCTAAAGGTGAATGGAATCCAATTCCTAAATATTAGTCTTCCATTCCCATAACCTCCCCAAACTTGATCCTTTTTGTAAATGTAAATAGAGAATCAGACAAGATCACAACAAGGAAAGACCAAAGAAGTAAAATATCCTCATTTCTGAGTGCTAAACCATGGCACATCCAGAGCTTCACAGTCCCAAAGGTAACCTGGAACTCCAGGTTCTAACAGCCTCCTGTCTTCCAACATATTCCTCTGTGCTGGGATCCTGGCCACACTGGAAGACCCGAGTGATGAACCTCTGGCAAAGATCATGACCACGCTGCAGTGTTGTGCTCCTGGCTTCCTGGTGAGGATTGAGCACAAAATGTTGCTGGAAAGAAGGCATCCTGGGGGGAAAAAACCCTAGAAACTATGCCATGAATCCATTAGGAATCAGCCACCAATGGAATTCATTTACTAGCAAGAGCCATGAAATGAAACTGGGACTTCCAAGTTCTACATCCCAGTACACAGCAAAGCATTGAAGCTTTCCTGCTTTCTCCACATGGCTCCATGCAGAAGAATACTACAGCCAGCCAGCAGGACTGCTCCCTTACCTCCTGTGCACCCATCCCAAACAGCTGGAGGATCTGTGTATCTTGGGAGTGAGCATTATTCCTGTCAGGAAACCTTAACCCACATGGTGATGCTGTGAGGCTCTTGGAACAAAACCACAGTCCATATGTTTATGAGTCACAGGATTTTGGTTTCAATCTGACACTATTTCTGTCACTGCTCATAGTATCTGTGGCTGCAGGACAGAGGAAAGAGGGGAGGCAAAACACACCCTTTCAATGAGCTTCCAGTTTATTTGTGTATTTCCAGCAGTATTTGTTTCTTCTAGCGCATGAAAACTTCAATTTCCACATCCACAGTAGCAGTTTTAAACCAAATTCACTCCTGTTGTCCTTTTCCCTATGTCAGCAAACTGCTGTGAGGCTTCTTGCACCCCAGAAGGTTGTGGAGCATTGAAGCCTATCCCGTTTGACTGAGACTCCACACCAACACCAGCATTCTGCTGTGTACAACTGAGCAGGACCACTTTGAGTCCCCCCACATACATCACCTGGAAAGGGAGCTGTTTCTAAGCCCCACATGTTCTGTTTGCCCCAGGCTACACCTGATGGCAATGCAGAGGAATAGCCACAAGTTTCTGCAGCTGCTTGTCTGGGAAGGATGAAAATTGTCCATTAGGGTGAGGAAAATCCTCGGAGCTTGGCCTGTTCTGCAGAATTAAACAGCAGCAATTACAGGCACTGAGAACCTTGGGATGCCTGGGCAGGAAAGATAAGGGCTGGGAGAAAAAATAACTGTGTTCAGGCTGTGTTCACTTAAGTAAAGCCACTGAGAAAGCCAGTGATTTTCTTGTTAATTATTAACAGGGCAAGGGGCCTGAATGATTTCTTCCCAAATCAATGCCAGAAAAGTTAGTGAATGAGAAAGCCCTGAAATCTGAGTCTAAGCCACCTCCAGGGAGTAGAAAGAGAGTGTCTTGGAAATTCAAGACCTGGACTTCCCACCAAACAGCACAGAGAGAAGCAGTGAGGTTATGAGCATGGGAATACAGGATTTCACTGTTCATTAACATTTAAAAGCTGAAACAAAGCTGCTTGGCTCACTTCTCTTAAGAAGGACCACAGTGTCAGCATGAAGGGGCAGCTCCAGCTCAGCCTCTTCACTTGGTCCCAGGATGGGTAATTCAGGTGGTTTTCTGGAAAGAGAAGCCCAAGATACTTGAGCTTAAGTGAAACAAGACTCTGTTAAAGCCAATTCTTCACATAGAGGTCAAACAAAATCTGCCTGTTTACCTGGGGACACCCCTTCCCAACTCCAGTGCAAGCTAAATGAACTTCCATAGCCTTAGAAAGAAAGAGTTTTCCAAGGGTTCTGGTCCCATTTGGAAGGGTATGAATCATTCTGCATTCCTATCAGTTCACAATCTGGAACACAGTCCTGATTTCTGTGCTGGCACACAGATCTGCTACTGGGCACCATAACAACCTTTGCTAGGAGTTGTATGGCTCTACAGGTATGAAACCCTCTGCACTAAACAGGCATTTCAGGAAACACCAGGCCTCCCACTGGCATGCCAGAAATCCTGGGATCTGATAACAAAATGACCACCTCAGGGCTTCCAGGGACCATTACAACAGAAAAAGCTTCTTTTGGGAACATCATTGCTTTAACTCCTTACTTCCAGGTGAAGCCATTGCTGAGTATGGCCCAACAGGACGAGAAAATGCAACTGAAGGATAGTGAGAAGCATCATGTCAAAGACTGAGGAGCTCACAGAACACACAGAGAAGCCTCTCCATCCAACTGGCTGGGTGTTACCAACAGGGCATGCTTAAAGGCTTAGTATTCATGTAGGCAGGGCATCAGCTTTCTCAGTGACTCAGAAGATGCTCCTTTTCAAAATGAATAAAGAGCATATGGGGATGATATATGAGATTCACAGACAGCATGACTGTATCTTCAGTAAAGCCCTTAGAAAACAGAGGAGCCTGAAAGGCCTCATGGCTAAAGCAAAGCAGCTGTTGTCACAAGTCCTGAGTTCTGCTCCTGATCAACCACTGATGCTCAGCGTGATCCACTGCAAGTCACGGTGGCATCTTCTTAACATGCAAACACTTCTGTCTGTGTACAACCAACGTGATCTTTTGATGCTTAAGAATGTGAGTCCTGGAGATTCAGATCAACTGTAGCAAAAGGTATGTTAAAGGAATCTTAATACCACAGAAGAGGCAAAATCTTGCCTTTCTTGCAAATTGAAGTTTCCTGCCCTAAGAGGCAGGAGCTGTAGCAGCCTTTCAAAGGATGAACACTGGATTCCCAGCCCTTCGTTAGGAACAAAAGAACTTGTTGGATGCTGAGGAGTGCCTGGCCCTAATGATGAAATCAGAGATGGACCTACTGAGCCAGCCTCTGGAGATGAAGGAGCTGACAGGAGTGTCAGCAAGCAAATGCTGGAGGATTAGCTCAGCAATTGAAAGCATGACTTGGAAGGGCTGGACACTACCTTGGCTAAAACTGAGAAGGAAAAGCAGGTATAAAACATGACAGAGAGGCTTTTCCCTGCCTTGTTCTTCAGGGAAATGAACCCTGACAACCATTACAGCTCCTTCAGTCAGAGCACCCTTTGGGATGCTCAGATTCACTCCGCTGATCTCCCCCCCCAGTTTCGTAGATTGTCTTCAGCATCTCATATAACCTGGGATGGATTTAATTCTACATTTCACCCATCTACTCCATAGTAACAGTCATTTCACAGCAATTCCTAGAGATCCCTCTACATAAAGACACCTGCATCTCCTCTACATTCTTTATTACACCCACTTTTGCATGGCAATGTTGGAAGGCCTCTACTTGTAACATGCCCCCTTCCACAGCCATGTAACTCCCTTCCAGCCTTGGGGAATACTTCTCCCTCTCCTGCACCTGAACTGTTCTTTATTTAATGTCACTGGAGAAGTTATAAATCTGTGCTGTAGCAGCCATGTGGCTGTGTGCTGCTGCTTCTGAAGTCAGTGTGAACAGCCACAGGATGTTAAACTCACAGATGTCTCAGAATTTATTAACTGAATCTCTGATTCCTTCTAAAGAAATACAAGTTTCCAGTGACATTTTGTCCTGATGCTGCCAAGGGCTTGTGTATCCTGGCTGATATTCCTTTTCCTGGCTGCAGGCATTAGACCATAGGGTTCAAACTCTTGACTTCACATCTCTCTGCTCAGAATGACTCAGGCACTAAATTCCAAAAGGAGAAGAGGGCTTTGGAGGAAGTTCATGAGGCAGATGAACTGCTCCATTTTTCTTTACTCTCTCCCATTCTCATTCTCCCAGCCTGGGGAAAGGGAAAAAGACCCTGGTTTGATTGCTTAAATACAGTGAGACTGCTGCACAAACAGGAAGGGGCTGTGTTTTTTCTAGGTATTAACTCATGGCAGCACAGTGAAGCGTTGCCAACGTGTGCTGCTGCCCAAAAGAGCTAATGGGGATTGCTGAGGGTGAGCAGGATGCTTCTGTGCTGGCCCAAGTTCCTGTGGGGCTATTGTAAATGCACACACAAAGCACACAGTGCTTTCAGGAAGCACCTCAGAGGAATCTGGCCTTTGGGGTTTCAGTCTGTTGCCAGGGCAGAGCAGTCAGTTTCTTACCCAACTCTGTGCACTTGTCTTGGTCTCTTCCTTCCCAGAACACTGCAAAGTGAGGAGAATAAGAACAGCAAACCTACCCCTCTGATGCATGAAGTGAGGTGCTATGGTCTGTATTTTAGATGGCCCTTTTCAGTCCATTTTTGACCTCTTGGGCCCTTCTGATAAAACACCACTTGCATGTTTGTTACAAAGCTCTTTTTCACACTGATTCCATTTCTTTCGACTAACTGGAGGACAACTAGGAGCAAGAAAAGAAGATCCATGGCAAGGTGAAAAAGGCTCATCATAAAGCAGAGGGAGACCTCAAAATGACAATTCCTGACCTCAATGAGATGAAATGAGCCAGACTTGGAAGATGTTCTAAGGAAGTGTCAATTGTAACAGAATTTCACAGGGTACAGGGTCCTTCTGGGTGCAGTTGTGCTACATCATGGCTCTGACAGCATTAGCTACACTTGGAAAGCCACTCGATCATAAAGTCACTTGGAAAATGCACAGTCAGACCCATATCTCTTCAGTGGTAACCTAATGACAAGCAGAAGAACAGTTCAGTACTTCAGACAAGCAGAGTCACTAATACAAGCTTTTGTTTCCTTCAAATTCCTCTCTGTAATTCATCTTCCACACTCACCCACATACAAAAATGTGTCTAATCACCAGGAAGTTAGGAGGCTTAAATGATTCATGGTTTATGTAAGGCTTTATGATCCTCAGATAAAACCTGGTTTAGAAATGCAAAAATATTAGCACAAATTAGAACTTTATTTTAGTGCCACTATTGACTGCTTCAGTGATGGGTCTGCCAGCACTTCTCTGACAAACCTCCCCTTAGAATTTCACTTCCCAGAATACAAATATCCAACTCCACATCATCCAAACCACTAATTTACCCAGCTAAAAAGCCAAGTAGCTAAAGCAATGTGTCCAATCATTAATAAATACTGGCAAGCTTTGCCAATTGCAATTCGAACACAGTGCTCCACACGGAGGACAAGATATTTGTGCTGCAGAGCAAAGCCACTGGGAAGCTGAAGTGGCAGAGGAAAAATTAAGTGCTGGTGTTAGTCCTTTAGAGCTGCAAACAAACAAGACAACTTCTGTGCTTGTGCCTAAAGACTGGTTAGTGATGGGGTGAGGAAGAGCTTCAACAAATGAACTTGGCACTGGTGAGGCTGCACCTCGAATCCTGGGTCAGTTCTGAGCCCCTCACTACAAGAGAGACATTGAGGTGCTGGAGCGGGGCCAGAGAAGGGCACCGGAGCTGGTGCAGGGCCTGGAGCACAAGTGTGATGAGGAACGGCTGAGGGACCTGGGGGGGTTTAGTCTGGAGAAGAGAAGGCTCAGGGGGGACCTTATCGCTCTCTGCAACTGCCTGACAGGAGGATGGAGTGAGGTGGGGTCGGTCTCTGCTCCCAAGTAACAAGCAATAGGACAAGAGGAAACGGCCTCAAGCTGCACCAGGGGAGGTTTAGATGGAGATGAGGAACAATTCCTTCCCCAAAGGGTGCTCAGGCATTGGAACCAGGGCAGTGCTGGAGTCACCATCCATGGAAGCATTCACAAACCACGTAGATGAGGCCCTCAGTGCCATGGGTTAGTACTGGCCTTGGCAGTGCTGGGGAACGGTTGGACTTGATGAGCTTGAAGGTCTTTTCCAACCTTGCTGATTCTATGATTCCAGAAAAAGGGACTTAAGTGCCCTGCCAGTCCCACGAAAGAGGCAGAACACTAGACCTCAACCTGCTTTCGACAAAGATTAATCTGTTCACTACAGAGCAGGAATACTTATTTGGCTGAACTCATCTGCTGTAACATCCTACCTTTTCTAACCCCACAGCAGCCCGCTTGCACAGCTTTGTCTGCTTGAGAAGGCTGAGTTGGCATAAAAGATTAATACAGACCTTTTAAAACCTACCCTGTTAAAATGGAGTCTGGAGCCTATCACTCTTTGAACCCTTAAATAACAGCACCAGCTCAGATCTAGTATTTATGCTTCCCCAGGTAGGTTTTGCCTTTTTTTCTACAGCAGATTCTAACTGCTTCTCTATCGGCTGTGAAAACCCTCAGCTCAGAAACATTTGCCTTTTTAGCTCCCAGTGAATCAATTGTTCCTCCAGCTCTGAGATCCAGCTTGTCTTGTGTGTTATCCACTCAAACTCCACTTGCTTTGAAGTCTGCAGAGCTCCTGCCATGCTGCTATGGCCAGAAGAAAGGTGATGTGCTGCAGGGAGCCCTCTTCTGCTTGCAAAGACAGCTCATAGACCTTTTCATCCACATTAATGCCATGACTATATTATATATATACCTGACTATGGAAGGACAGGTAAATAAACCCAGAAATGAGGCCACAGCTCACAGGATGCACGGTGTTGCCATTCTGAAATCAAAGATTTTTCACCCAAGGTTTTCAGTGCCCAAATATTGAACTAAAACCTCAGCATTTCAACAGAACCATCAGCCACAAACCCAAATTGCAGCTATTTCTATGAACAAGCCTCTATTTCCCCCAAGTAACCAAATCAGCTTGATGATATTCCTGAAGGGCAAATTCCAACCCAATAGAGGCAACTAACCATGCTGCAGGTAACATTGGCTGTCTACTGAGATACCTGGCCAGGTCTTTCCTGCTCTGTTGGCTCAGTATTCCTAGCAGTAGATCTTTCCAGGAAAGAAAATCCAGTAGAGCTGACTAACGTATAGAGAAGGGAGTGAATAAAGTAAGATTCTTGTTTGTATTTCTGCAAGTTTCCCTCATATCTCTTGCTTGTAGACATTGCTGTGCTTGGGTGAGCTCTCCAGGCCTATATGGTGAGGAGCTGTGAGCAGACCTGGAAGCTGAGCATGCTGCAAGAACACAGCTAACACTAAGGAGGAGAAACCTCCTCAGGGGAGGGATTACACCTCTGAAAAGCCCTGCCAACATTAAACTGCTAATTAAACCCCAAAATTCCTCATGAAATCAGATGGACAACAACCTTGAACTCTCGTTTTAGCCCCTGCAAACTAACTGTTATCAAGTGCACAGGCTGCTCCTTCCATCACAGCCTCTGAAGAAGCCAGTGCCTTGAGGAGCAGCCCTCCACAGAGCACGAGGGGAGGAGGCCAGGGAAAATGGATATTTCTCTGTCCTGAGCTCAGCTATCAAATCATTCCACCCACACTTCACAGTTCTGTAATGATGGAGGGATCTGCTCTAATAAATCTTATGTAAATTGCCAGGATGGGGTTGTTCAATATGTATCATCTGATTCATTAACAACAGAAAAGCCTGAAGACAGTTGAGTCCCAAAAAGGTTGTGTTTTAATAGAATACTCTTAACATGTTCTAATGACTAATACAAATTGAGAGCATCAATAATAAGGAACATTCCCGTTTCAATTCACTTCAGCTAATTCATTCTCAACCCTGTCAGGAGATAGGTCAGTGTTGTAGACACCTTGCACAGGTCTAAACAGAGGCAGAGGAACTTGTCCAGTGACACAAAAGCAGCAATGTCAGTTAAAGCAGAGTGGGAATTCCTGATCCCTATTGGATTAAGCCTCATACTTGCTCCCAAACTTGTTTCCAACATGGTTAATGCTTCTAAATATACACTGGGTCTTTGGCATGGAGGAGGAATTTCTCCTCCTCTTTCCCACTAGGTGGAGAAACAAGGAAGATGGACTGGAAGATGCTGGTGTTGCAACAGCTGCTCAGGTCAGTGGATGGTGCTCAGAAAAGGCTAATTCAGAAGTGCACAGAAAAAAAGGAGGCAGAACTGTTGGGTGTATTTTCTATTGTTTTGCAAGGAAAATACATGGCCTGCAGTCCAGAGCATTACTCTGAGCTTCAGCAAGCAGACCTAGAGATGGTCAATCCCTCTGGAAGGTACCAGCCACAGATCTTCTAATGGATTAATACCAAAGATGGGATTTCTCCCAAATAAAAAGACTCTTAAAGCTAAATAAAAGGCTTCCAAAAGGCTTTCTTATAAAGGATCCCTGAGGGCCTTACTGAGACTCCAGGGCTGCCAGACCCCAGCTGACAACATGTCCTTGGCCTTTGGCTCTAACAGAGCTGCAAGCAGGAAGCTGGGCTGCAGAGGCTGCTCCTTGAGTGGAGGAGGCAGCCCTACAGAGCAAGGCCAGGGGCTCTCCCCTGCACTAAGCACACGGTTGCCACGGCAGAGCTCATGGAGAAGCCCCGGAGTGAAAGCAAAGCTGGAGACACACAAACAGGTCACAACAGCCGAGATGGATGCCCTCAGTGCAAGCATAGGCTGTGCAGAAATCCAAGGGGAGAAGCCATCAGGGAATTCCTCAACCAACCACCAATGCAGCCATCAGTGCACTGGAGGCAAACCAGTACCAGAGAGCAGCTGTTTGCAGGTGGTGCTGATGGAGCAGGCATCCCCCTTGCTAAGGATCAGGACACTGCATTCCCTCTGGCTACTGCAGTCATCCCATAGTAATTACAACCAACTGGAATAAGCAGAGTCTGGAAGAGGAGGATCTTTTGGCCCTTCAAGCCTTACTCAGCATTGTATGAATGACTTCTCTCTTACTGAACTCAGATGGTGATGTTCACAAGCTGGAGGGTTACCTGCCTGAAGCCACTGCCCAGCTGGCTGAGGTGGAGAAGAGCCAAGCTGCAATTAATGCCATCAGGCTCCAAGGTACATTCCTTGACAGCTTTGTGCAATGTTACCTCCCTCTGAATCATCTTTTCCCCTACATTTCATCCAGCTCTGGCCTGCCCTGTGTCCTTCAGGAAACCTGCCCAGTCCTTCACTTCTCTTTTCTCTCCTGTCAGATTGAATTAGTTCTTCTCTTACTTCTTTATGCAGTTTTCCCACAGCGAGAACCAGCTGAGTTGGGAGCACAAGGAAGCTCAAAGCAGGCTTAACCAGATTGTCCACATCAAGATTTCTCTCACCTTCAGCAGGCAGCTGGATGAAGAGTACAAGGTTCTGGGGAACACCAGCTGCCTACAGAGGTTGCTGCTGTCATGGGATGTGCAGTGGCTGCTCTTTTGCATGCTGTCCACTTCAGAGCAACACATCTTTTATGTAAGCTCTCCCAAAGGAACACTTCCTTATCCAAATCCTGTTACCAGCTGGTCTTGGAGGTGGTGTGGGGGGCATGAGCCCTGTGTGGATATGAAAATAAGAGGGAGAATCTCCCATGAGCCAGCAGCAAAGAGCAGAACACACACCCCTCTTGATTCTCAGTCCACTTCAGTGGGTCAATACAGCAGCTTATTTGCTTAGATCACACAAGTTTGGCTTAAAATTTATCAGTGTTTCAGTTCTCTGTCTTGGAAATTTCTGCTTATCTCTAAGGAGTAATTCTAGTGCTGCACCTGTATATCACAAGTCTGGCAGGAATTCTTCCTGTGCTCAGAACAATCACCAAATGGGTTTACTGTCAGAATGCTTTTGAAACACTGTTTGAGAGAAAACAGTGATGGTACCAAGCCAAGTTCTGTTGTCAGTTGTATGAGCTCAATTCAATTCACTGCAGCACAACAAAAAACAGGTACAGAGAACAGAAACGTGGCTCCTGCCCAGGAAGGGAGTTTGGGTCTGAGATGTTTCTAGTTTAAAAGGGGCATTCCAGTTGTGGGGAGTGAGGTCTGTGTATTCCTACTTCCAACAGGACAGATGCACAGGAATGGCTGTGCTGTCTCTAGTCCTGCACTGCTGCTGTAGCGAAGCCTGGCCAACCCCAAGCATGATTTGGATGTGATGAAAGAGTAGTTGGAGGAAGAGGAGGAAAGCAAAGCTGAACTAGAGTGCCTGGTCTCTAAACTCAATGCTGAAATCACAGTCTAGAGGTCTAAATGCAGGCCTGATACCATTGAAAGAACCAAAAAGCTGGAAGAAACCAAGTGAGCGCTTCAGCTTTCAGGGAGTCTGGGATAGGACTTATGTCAATCTTGTTATTTAGTTTGGCTGCTGAGTCCCAGCTTATAGGTGGGATCTGTTTGGAGTCAATTTGGTAAGACAGAAAGAAAGCAAAGGGCTCCAGCCAAGAGACAGAAAACAACACTTGCAATAATAAATAGAGACTGTTGAGCCCTAACACTTGTACACTGACAACAGAAAACCACCACTGATCCTTTCTGATAAAGGCTTGAATTTGACAGCCTTTCTTTCTTCCAAAAAGGACTTTACTCTTCCAGCAGCCTACAAAAGCCACGAGGCATTTCCTAAGCATAAAGCAAGCCAAACCAGCTTAAACCCCTCAGAATCTGGTCCTTGAGACCTGGTATTACAGGCAAGAAGTCAAGCCAAACTATGTAGCAGTCTAACAGAGCTAACAAAGGTGCTTTCACATAATAGCAACAAACGTTGAGGCATCTGGAGAGTTTCACTGTGTGCCTGAACAAGTTGAGACAAATGGAATAAGCTCCTAAATCTCTGCAGGACTTTGTACTGAGACCGAGGGATATTCCCAAGGGAAGGAGGCTCAGGCAATATCCTACCTGAATGGAAAGGGGAAGCATCTGTCACCAGCAATAAAGACCCAAGCTGCAGCCCCATATACCATATCTACCAGTGGTGGGAAGAGCCAGCCACATCCTAGCAATGGTTTTACACTCCCTTTTCTGAGACTGCTGCCAGGTTTTTACCTTTACAGTGGTGAAACCAGTGCTGGTGCTCTAGGAGATGAGGGCTGCTGACTCCTAACGCTCCTCACTCCATGAACTACTCACCAGGATATTTCTGCCCTCCTGCCCTCAGTACAAAGTTGGATGTGAGGCTCCAAGCAAGAGAAGACAGCTGAATCAGTCCAAGGCTGGGTTGCCAACACGGATAAAACAAAGCAGAGGCTTCAGAATGAAGTTAAGGACCTCACTGTTGACCTTGAGAAGGCAAAGAAATGCAGCTATTCCAGAGTGCCTCCAGAGCCCTTCAAGATCTAAGACTTGGTACTGGAAGCCCTGGGAGACTATTAACTCAGGTCGGCTTTAGACTGCTTCTTTATTGCCTAATATTTTAAGACCTCTCTATTAAACCTCAAGTAATCTGCATGGCCATGAGAAGCATGGCTGAGATTTAGCACATCAAGAGAAAAGCCCAACTGAGAGGCACAGCTAATTCCTAGGAGCACACAGCATGCTTCTCATAAGCTCATTAGCTGACTTCCACAAACAAGAGTAGAGCTAAAGCAAAAGTCCTCCTTTACTGCAAGGCAAAGGATTCATCTTCTTTTTAAGGCTAATGATATCCTGCTTTGAACTTAGCAGCACTGCAGCACCAATGGCTTGGCCACTGGTTATTAACTACCAGAGTCCAGCAGATCTAAACAACATCTGGTTTAAACACCAACAACGCTCCTTCATTAAGTTAGTATCTCCACTCTTACTGGTGTCAGTGTAAGAGGATGAATAGTAGTGCAACTGCAGGACATTTGAATCAAAATGTGACTTAAAATAGGCACAAAGGCTGCTCCAAATCCCCTGAAGCCTTTGGGCATCTGCCAGTGAGTGCAGTCGGCTTTAGAACAGGTCTCGAGGGCCAAAAATCCCACATACTGCCTCATGTTACTGGGCTGAAAAAAAGCTGTTTCACCACCACTTACTTTAATGAAGCGGTTCTTTCTTCTACAGTTCCTGTGGTGTGCTTGTCACCATGGCACCTAAATGCATGTGCAGATCATAAGGATACGTAGAATATTTGTGATTAAAAGCTCCTAGGAAAGAAAAATGTCCCTTTCTTCTTTCCCTTCCTGACAAGCAGTTAAGCACAGTCTAAAATAGTCTTGAATAACATCTTGTTTGGAAGCGAACTGTCTTTGAAACAGGAAGAGTCACAGTAATCAACCCAGGCAATTCCTAACAGCACATCTGCACAAGGAGTACCTGGAGTGGAAAACATTTGCTCCCCAGCAGCATCGTTATAACCACAGGAGCAAGGAAGACTATCACACTGCTGGGAACTGGGTGATCTTGTTAAATTCCTAATGGTGAGGAAAGAAAAATCCCATCAACACTTTAATCATGCATTCAAGAGAAACTCTGCCTGTCATGAGAGTGGCTGCCAGCTTAACTGAGGCTGCCTGGCAGGACACACAGGGAAGTGAAGCGTAAAGAAAACTTGTGTCCAGTGAATGCTTGGCTTTATCTTTCCAGGCCAATGCTGCTTGTGCTGCCCTGAACAGAAGCAGCAGAGAGCCCTTGGTAAGATGCTAGCAGAATGGCAACAAAAATGCAAAGAGCTCTAGGAGGAAGGGGACAGTTCCCAGAAGGAATGTACACAAGTGAAGTTTGGAGCTTCAGACTGCCTATGAAGAATCCTTGGAGCACTTGGAATCTATGAAGGAGGAGAACAAAGCCCTTCAGGGTAAGTCCTGGTTTGATGTTAAAAGCTCTGCAAATTATAAGCCACTTAATTCCTACTGAATGATCTCTTGTGGTGTCTCCCAGCACCAATCCCACTTTTATTCCCAGCAGTGCTTTCACTCTCTGGGGACACATATTTGATGCACTTACAGTCTCAGGATAGATTCTGCTCTTGGGACAGAGTTTGCTTTCACAAACATTCCACCTCTATCAGATCACCCGAGACTATAACCAGCCCCAGTGCACTGCTGCCAGGGAACCTACTCTGGGAATAACACTCAGGATCCGGGTCCTTTCTGAACCCCCAAAACACAACCACAACAGCAGCTTGCTTGTACTCACTGTTATATTAGGAGGTCATCATTCCAGGCTGGGCCACAACCATCACTGGAGCTCCACGTAAGGGAATACTGGATTGCTTATAGCACTAGACTTAAACCAGATGCAGGCTTCAGTCCCAGTTCTGGCGACCAGCATTCCCTCTAATTCTAAGCAATTCCCTTAGGGGACTAGTAATAACAGTCAGATTTACCCTGGGAAGACATTCCCTTTAACCTCAGAGGGGAGGATGAGGCATCTCCTGGAATCAGTTAGAGCAAATCAGTTAAACTCCTGCTCAGAGTCTCCCTCTTTGCATCCCTTCTCCCCCACTCTCTCCTACACTAGGAGACCAACTGCTTTGGCTCCTTTTATTTTATTTTTATATATATATATTTTAAACACTTCTGTAAATTACAAAAATTGATCTCTTACAGGAGGCTGGAACACTGTAAGTATTTAGAAGATGCTACAATCTGCTGCCCTTGTGGCCAACAGCACACAGCAATGGACTCTCTGGCACAGCCCCAATGTTTTCTGGGCTTTCTCCCCCAACCCTTCACTGTGCCCTACATCAGCTGGCAGAGAGCCCCGTGCTGCTGCAGAGAGATGATGTGGTGTCCTGTTCTCACTTGGGAAGAGCAACAAGCTGAAAGGGGGAGAGAAAAAGGCTGGATAAATACTGGAATAGAATTCTCTTGATTTAACAGGCTTCATTCTTCCACCTCCATGAACACATGCAGCTAGCAGGGCTCATTCACAAATCCAGGATCATATTTAGCAAAGAAAGAAAAGGGCAGCAGATAAAAAGTGACTGGAAGCATGTCATGCCATTTCCAGCCAAAGAATCTATGGCACTTGGTAAAGTTCATAGTCCTGAAATAAACTTATCATGTGAAATATCCATTTGCTTCCCTAGAGGAAATTAAGGATCTAATCAATCAGCTGGAAGAGGGAGGAAAGAGCATTCATGAGCTGCAAAAGAGACTGGAGATGGAGAAGGATGAACTGCAGGTGGCACTGGAGGAAACAGTCTCTTCCCTGGAGGTACCAGTGCTACAGATGTGAGCTGAATGCCAGAGTGGTGCCTCCTGCCCACATTTCATCAGATGGATTTGGGGTGAATAACCCCACAAAGGGCATTTATTCACCCTTCTGTTTCCTTGCAGGCTGAAGAAAGTAAACTGATTTGCATTCAGCTTAAAGTAGCTCAGGTTAAAGCTAAAGCCATGAGAAGGAAGGATTTGAAACCACCACGTATAGCGATGAATGACGTTAAGCCACAGGCAGAGGCTGCAGCACGGAGGTTGGAAGTTAGACACAAGGAAAGTTTTATAATCATTAAGGGGAATTACTCCTTGGACCAGATTGTCTGGAGGTGGTAGAGTCTCCACTATTGGAAGTTAAGCACAGTCTGGTCACATGTTGTCTAGTGGGGCTGGTTTAGTGGGAGGTGAGCCAGATTTTACACGGTAGTTTAAGACGACCTCCTGAAAGCTCTCCTGGCCTCATCATTTAAAAGAAGGTTATTCATAAATGGCTTGGTGCAAAATCCTATCTCAGTTTTAAACAGGTTTGAAAAGTTCCTGTATTTTTATTACTTGGTGGGCAATAATTTGATACAAAGGCTGGATCAGCCCCAACAGAACAGAAGGCTGGACCATATGCTTCACTGGCCGCTGCAGAAATAAGCACCAGCGTGCAGCTGAGTCTCTGCAGGAGAGTCTGGAGATGGAAGTGAAGGGAAGTCCTGAAGCTCTGAGATTCAAGAAGATGGACACTGCATGGAACTGCAAGTAGATTGTGCCAACAGGAACAACAGGGAGCTTGTCAGGACACCGAATAAACTGCAACAGCATGTTCAAGGTAAACTAGAGAACGTGGAAGCAGGTCCCTGGGTGGAAAAGAATACCATGTCTATTTGATAGCACAAGCAACAAAGCAGGAGATTATGTAGAGAGACATCTTGAACAAATGGAGAATTTCTATTCCAAAGCCCTGGTTCTCCCCCTCATACCATTTCTATATGTGGGACTTCCAACAAAGCTTATACAAAACAAGTATTCCGATCAGCTCTTATCAACCCAGAAACCCAAGGAACTATTCACATGTAATTACAACAAAGTTCTGCTTTTAAGAGAAGTTGTAAGTGCTGTTTTAACAGGATAGCCTAGAAATGGGCTAGAAACTAAGATGTAAAACTAAGGAGCTTCCTTTGGCTCTTCAGTTCTAAAATAAAGCTAAGTACATCAGTAAAAGGCTAGTCTCTTTGTTGGAATAAAGAGATACAACTACTGCCAAGAATCCAATTTTAGTAACTTCAAGAGTAACAACAGAGATTCTTTCTCTATATACACATGTATATATATACACAGTCAAACATAGTCAGTCTCAGTCAGAAGTAATCCTCTTGAAGTCAGGGTGGCTACAATGATACGAGACAGGCACACGTGCTGATGGGTCCTGTGCTGGGGTTTTGTGGGGTTTGGTTGGGGGGTTTGCCTTGTCTTTTTAATCTCGCATCACCTTATAGAACAGCTTTGCAGAGAGACCTCTTGCATCTTTCAGCTTCCCCTCCTTTCCTTATCCACATTCATCTTTCATCTGCTTTTTCAGGTCCAAATGGATGAGGATGCTCGGGAGCACGAGGAGCTGCAGGGGCACCATGTGCCACCTCTGCCTGCTACAGATGGAGCTGGAAGTGCAGATGAGCTTGGAGGGCAGTGGGCACCCTCACAAACCCCCAAAGCAGCCAGAGGTCAGGGAGAAGACAATGTCCATGCACAGAGAGAGTAGAACTATTTATGCAACAGCTGTCTCAGAGTTTATGTCCACGTGGTTCAACGTTAAACCTTAACTGTGGGTGACAAGTGCAGGATTAGGCCAGTAATGGATAAATATAACAGTGGCCTGCAAGACAGAGCTGGTAACTCTACAGAACACAGAGTTTAGCCTTTAGAGATATTACACTGGCAGCAGGACTTTTGTAAAGCACCACCTTGGCCCAGCTTTGCTGCTGGCAAGGTCCATGAAAAGACTTTTAGCAAATTTGGTGGAAGAGTTAAGACAGTGCCGAGCACTTTTGAAAAACCCACCTCAAAAGAGACCATGTAAAACTCTGCCCCCATTGAAACTATCCTTTTACTGGTTGTTTCCATGGTGCTCAGATTCCTTCCATAGAGTGTAGCCCACAGTGAGCTCCATCTTAGGGAAATTTTAAGCCTCCTTGTGTTACAGATTGCAGTATGAAACAACATACCTGCCATTTCATTTTGTGCACAGATTCAAGCAGCTCCTTTCACATTCACCACTACAGTCTGTGGTTCTTTTCCATAAAGACCACACACGCTGACATTTCCAAGGAGAAGAGTGTAACTTCTGGAAAGGACTGATAATACAAGCAGCATTTCTCAGCTGCGATTACAGGACATCAGTTCGAAGAACCGAGTTGTAAATGTGACTTTTATTCAAATAGGTTTAAAAACATGCAACCAATACATTCACTTCCAATTGACTGATAGTAAAAGGATGCATTTTCAGCAGGTGAACTGCTATCTCCATACCAAATTTGGTGTTTAAGGCTTTTTGCTACACAAAACCTATAGAGCAGAGAACTTGTGCAGCATTCTGGAACACAACGGCACATTTACATGATGTTGTTTTGCTGAAGAGCAGCTCGTGTTGCTTGAATGTAGTTTTCCTCTTAAAGCCTTTGTAGTTCTCTTTCCTTAGAGTATGGTTTTTGTATTATTAGTTTTACAGCAGCAACAACAACAACATTCTCCAATGATTCATATCAGCAAACAGTAAGCACTAAATGAGCTGTAAGGGTCATATTTTTCCAGGAGATAAAAAGAACCATACATACTGTGAACAGCGGAGCAGAGACTATGTTTGTTGAGATGCAATCAAATACAGCTCCAGTTGGGTCTAAAGCCAGCTGCTGCTACAGCAGCATAACTTTGGGATAAATAATATTGGCATATAAATTCCATACAAACAGAAATTCAGGGAAACAGACTCAAGGCTTTCATAAACAACAGGGTCTATTTCTGCCTCTGAGGTGTATCATTGTTTTAGCTCTCATTTAGTGTGCAAGTAAATACACAGCTCCTAATGTTCCCTAACGCAGCTCCAGTGGGGCTGAATCCCACTTGGCTTAACAGGGCACAATTTTAGAGAGGAAAAAAAACCAAACTCTACAGCAAACTGATGCACAAATTATCTCTTTTGAGAGCCAAATGGGAGAGCTGAGCAGATAAAATATTCTGGGTATCTAAGACTTTTTCTGCCCTCTAGAATCAGTCTGCCTCCCGTTAAATGAAAGCTGGAGGCTGACCTTCAACACACTATTAATGAGCATGGGGAATTCATCAGTGAGTATGGAGAAGCTGGTAAGAGAGCAAAGCAAGCTATAGCTGATGCAAGTCACCTCCCCACCTTTCTGCCCTTTATGTTGTAGCTGGAAACCTTAAGGTATATATTGCATTATTTCTCTCCAGTGCTGATCTGAAAGCACGACTTTAATAATACATGTTAGCACTTGCATTGCTTTTTATGATCCTGAAAAGCAGAATGCATGTTAGCTCCCTGATTGCAGCCTGGCAAAATTAATCCACAAAGAAGAAATCCACTTCCTCTCTGCCTCCCTGGTAATCTACATCACAGATGGCACCCTGAGGAATTCCTCCATTTCCTCTCGATTCGTCCTTTCTTTCACTTATTACACAACTCCACTCCTCACACCTATCAGGCCTCCAACAAAGAGTAGGCTGGCTTCCCTCTCTAGCTAGTCAATGGCATTCATAATTGGCACAGAGGGGAGAAAAGTTGCCAGGACTGAGCAGATTGCTCCTTTGGCACTGTGCTGACAACTGGCACCTCAGAAATATCATAGCTAGCTGTGGATTTAATGCAGAGCACTTCCCCCCAGAGCAAGGCTGAGCCTTCTGCCACCTTCGGGCTTCCAGCTACTGCATGTTCAGACAATATCTTCACCTTCCATCTACAGCACAATCTCAGCCTCCCTTTTTCCACTGAAGGGTAGAAATTAGAACTAAACCTAATGAATCAATAATAGGTGGGGATAACACCTTTGACTAATCTGGTGGTACTACACAAGCATAACACCACCTGGTTTAGTCTGATCCTGAGTTGTCCAAGTCAGCTGGGATTACTCCCACTGATTTCAGTGCATTGTGGATCCAGCCTTTAGAAAAGCAGCTTATGATACACAGACAAATTAAAGCTCTGGCAAAATTTATCAGAAGGTAACATACAGACACAGGCTTTATGTATCCTAGCTGTCAAGGATCTGTATAAATAGCTGTGCTGTCAATCTGTTTCATACCTTCCTCACAAGCATCCTGTGTGGCTGCAGATATGTCAGGAGCAGGATCATTATGTGCACCTGGAAAAGATTAAGAAGAACTATTAAAATGCAGTAAAAGACCTGGAAGTCAAGATGGAATAGGCTGAGCAGTTAGCCCTGAAAGGAGAAAACCCCACCATCATAAAACTCCAGGCTAAGAAAAACATGTACAAATCTCACGAAATGAAAGATCATTCCAACAGAGCAGCTGTGAAACATTTTCCTGCACCTGAGCTTCCACATTCAGCACAAATACCTGAAAAAGAACATTTTCATTTACCAACCAACATGTCCCAAAGGGAATGCACTAATTTAAGGAACTCCAGACGAGGCAGAAAAGATGCATGTAGGACACTCTCTACCCACTGGAGCACAAGAGAACTTCAGCACTTTGCACCCCGTGCACAACTCATCGATCAGGATCTTTACGGTGCGTGAGTAGAGCAGGAACAAGCTCCTGGTACCAGGAGCTGATCTACACCCAAGAAGGGGAATTCACAAGGTGTAGTGTTATCAGCAGCGTGACTTGCCATTTATTATTCAACTGCAACAAAACTCTAGAGCTTCAAATTCCTGGGATAGACAGTGGAAGGTGTCCCTGCCTGTGGCCGTGGGGGTGGAATTAGATGAGCTTTAAGTCCCTTCCAACCCAAACCAGTCTGGGATTCTATTATGATTGATGAAAACTGATTCTTAATGACTGTGCTCTAGATGACAGTTCTAGAGAAGCAGGGAATACAATGCAGGGGGTGGGAATTACATATGTGGCATCTTCCTTTTAAACATCAGGCAAAATATGACACTGTTCTGGAAACTGCTGTATTTTCAAACACTGGGATGACCAGCACACATCCAGAACGCCTCTCAGGGCAAGTACTTTCATCTGCAATTGCCTGTTTGCATATATAAAAGCCTGCTTTCAATACACCTCCTTTTTGACCAGTTGCTATGCATCTGCATGCATTTGCTGCACAAAGATGTCCCAGCTCTATTTTGTTTATATATATATATATATTAAGGTCTGAGTGCATCCAAACTACTTTCACTCAGATCAATTCAGTTTAGCTTTGGAAGCCCTAATCTCAAAACCATGGCATCCTTTCTGGATTAGTACAGCATAATTGTATCAGCAATACACCAGGAACAACAGTGGAAAATTCTCCAGCAAGCTTCACTGGAGGCAGGGCCTGAGCTCGTAACGCTTCAAAAGCTCTGCAGTGTTCCTCATTTAGATACTTTCATTCCATCTGGTGGAAATCATTTTGTAAACATAAAACCATACTTAAACGTCATTGCATTCCCATTACGTAACTTTACTTGGCCCAGTTGTGTATCTTTAATCTCTGCAGCTGATCTAGTTTTATCATTGAGCCAATAAGGGCTGCAGTGATTACATACCTCAGTTTCCAGCCATGGTAACAGAGATTTCCTAAATCAGCCCATTGACTCCAGCCTCCTTCCCAAATGCAAAATCTTATACTGCACTTTGCCATTCTGACAAATATTTGCCTGCTCCATTCTTAACTCCCCCCCAAGAGGAGCCCTTCATCCTGTCAAGTCAGTCCAACACAGGGCTTGATGACTTCAAAGGAATTGCTGAGTTTTTTCACTGTAATCTAGATCTGCCTTGCTGTTATCTTAGCTTCTGACTCCTCGCTCTACCCACAGTGGACACAAAAGAACAAATTGTTCCTTCCCTCATAGCAGCAGCCTTTAATCTATCTGAAAGCTACCCACATCTTTCCTCAGTTTTCTGTCCTCTCAAGAAGTCATGTGTTCAAAGACTCTGATCATTATTGACACCTTTTTCTCCAAACCATCCCTATTTCTCTTGTGCAGAGCTCAGGACTCGACACACTCGTGTAGCACAGCTCAGCAGAGCAGGACTCCTGCGTTTGCCTTACCAGCATTTTCTCACCTCTAGGGTCCCACATGGTGTTTGCCTCTTGTGCAACAGCAAGATGTTAGGCTCCCAAACCACTTGGGACCCACGGCAGCTCCCTCCATCCTCTCCTGCAGCACAGCCAGCTGCCCAATTCTTCCCAGTCTTGTAATTCCAAAGCTGATTACATCAAAGTGCACATCAGTGCACCTGCTACTGAACTGCATCCTATTTTTTTCCCAGAGAGCTCCCATTTCGAATCCTAGTTCTACCACTCTGTTTATTCTGCCTTCAAACTCAATCTCATCTCCTAATGCAGTAATTACATTCTGTATTTCAACATGGATGAGTAATGGACCCAGGGTAATTCCCTGTGCAAGCACTGAGTGTACAAACCAAGTACATTTTCCCCTCAACCAGTTTTGCAACTCCCTTAGAGCAGTATCATCTAGACTCGGTTCCCAGTTTATTATTAGAATATCCTGCAAGCCAGTGTCAAAAGCTCTACTAAAAATCAAGATATATGACACATACTGCTTTTCTCTTATCTGCAAGCCTTGTTATGCTGCAAGGAAAGGAAATTAGATTGGCTCAATTCATTCACGACAAAGCCATACTGGCTCCCATCCACCTTCTTGCTTCTTTCTCGATGCTTATAAACTGCATATTTTCCCTCAGACTCAAAATTAAACTCACCACTCTACTGCTCCTCAATATATCTGTGAGTCACTAATCTCTCCCCATTCCCTCAGACTTGCCTTTTGTTGTACTAGAGCTCACAAACCCTCACAGGTAATGGAATCTTTACATTCTAGAGATCCCAAACAGCAAGCAGCTCCTCCAGGGGATTAAGTGTAGGGCAAAGAACTGCAAATACCTTTCTAGATTCCATCCAGATAGCAGGGAAGGTCCTACAGCATCTGAATGAGTTAGGATTGTTATCCCTGAACAGAGAGCACCTTGCTTCCATCCTCCAAAAGAGAGGAAGAACACAGACTCAGTGTGATAGTTCTCCAACTCTTTGTAAGTCAGCCTACACCGAATAAACCCAAGTGATCCCCTTTCAGCTCCTCACAACCTCCTCCCTGACTCCACCTCAGCAGACCTCAAACAAACCAGCCCCTCCAGCAGCGCTTGGGGCCTCCCCAAACCCAGAGAGCCCACAGACACTGCGCTCCTGCCCCTCCTGACAGCAGCCACCTTCACCTCACCAGGCTACAGAGAACCACAGATTGGAAAAGACCTTTAAGATCGAGTCCAACCATTACCCCAGGACTCACCACCACTAAACCATGCCATTAAGTGCCCCATCTGCATGGTTTTTGAACACTTCCCAGGATGGTGATTCCACCACTGTCCTGGGCACCTTCTTTCCCAATAAGGTTTTGCCAAGGCCACCACTAACCCATGTCACTGAGGGCTTCATCCACACGGTGTGTGAACACTTGCAGGGACGGTGACTCCAGCACTGTTCCGATGCCTGAGCACCCGCTGGGGAAGGAATTGTTCCTAATATCCAATCTAAACCTTCCCTGGTGCAGCTTGAGGCTGTTACCTCTTGTCCTATCACTTATTACTTGCGAGAAGAGACCAACCCCACCTCATTACATCCTCTTTTCAGGCAGCTGTAGAGAGCGATAATGTCCCCACTGAGCCTTCTCCAGACTAAACCCCCGCAGCCGCTCCTCATGACACTTGTGCTCCAGACCCTTCACCAGCTCCATTGCCCTTCTCCAGCCCCGCTCCAGCACCTCACAGACACAAGAACAACACGAACCCCCTTCTCCCCCCTCGCACACCCGCACCTCGTCGCCGCTGAGGCGCCGAGCGCCCCACCGCGCTCCCGCCTTTGTGTGAGGCGCGGGCACGCCATGCGCGCCCCCTGCCCGCCCCAGCCCAACCCTCCCCGCATGCGCGCAGCGGCTCCCGGGCGGCGCCCATGCGCAGAGCGCGTTTCCTGGCTCCCTTGTCAGTGCCGGGGTACCCCCCCCCCATCCCCTTCCCTCGGCCTCCGCCGCCGGCCGCTCCCTGTCCCGCCGCCCCGGAGCGGAGTCGCGTTGACTGACCAGAGTCCGCGAGTCCCGCTCCGCTCCCGCCGCCTCAGGTGAGTCCCCGCGCCGCTGGGAGGCTGCCCGCGGTGCCGCTGGGCCCGCCGGCCCCCGCCCCGGGAGCGGGGGGGTGTGTGTGTGTGACGGGAGCCTGCAGGCCCGCCGGTGCGGAGGGGATGGCGGCGGCGGGGCGGGGGGGAGGCACCCGTCTGAGGGGTCCCTTCGGCCTGAAGGGACGGGGCTGCACCGGGGGATGGAGGGGGAGCGGCTCCTGCCCGTCCTCATGCCCCGCCGAGGCCTCCGCACCTGGGTTACCGGCGTGGGGCAGGGCCCGCAATCCATCCCGCACTTGCCGGGTTGGTAATGGTGTCCTGGGTCAGGAGGCTGCCCTGAGAGGAGTTACCCCTCCTAGGAAAGCCGCCGGAGTGGCTTTAAGGGAATGACAGCAGCAGGAGGCAGGCCTGGATTAGGGGCACTTCCAGGTGTTTGGAAGGGATGTAGGTGCTCTGTAAACAGGCAAGGATTGAAAGACCCTGTTCTCTTTCAGACAGCACTCGTGCTGTATCTACTTCTGAGTCCGCATCCTTGCTAGGTGCTTGGCCAGCAATGGTCTGCTGTGAGAAACAGCACATGTTTCTCACCCCATTGAGAGAGAACAGCAGCTGGGTCCTGTACTGCCCAACCTTGACCATTTCATGCTGAAAGAACTGCTGCACAAAGGTGCAAGTTTCCTTTTCTTCCCCTCCTTTTTAGGAATTTGATTGAATAGGACAAGTTTGGTTTCAAGGACAGTTACTTTGCATTTGAGGAAGAAAAAGGTCAGAGGTAGTTGTGTGAAGTACTTGGCTAACAAAGTTATCATAACAGTATCTTCCCTGTTTGACATTCCGAGGTTACTGACAGGGAGGCATTGAAGGGTTTCCTACATAGGAATTACATCAAGAAGTGCCAGTTGCTTTTTCTCTAGTGAAATATGAGTTTGATTTTTGTCTATGTATCGGTAAAGAATAAATATAACTGGGAAACCTCATTAAGATTTATCTTTTCAAAGCAAATAGCAACTATCAGATGACAGAAATGAGTCCCTTTCCAAAATGGAAAGCAGTCACTTGCTACAGGTTACACTTCTCAAGAAACCCAGTCAATGGGAAGGAATGGATCATGTCACTTGTCTAGGCTGCCTTTGGGAACAGCATCTAGGTTAGGAAAAATCTCTGAACTCAAGGTTAGGATGGGACCACATTGTTTATAACCAGTGCCAAGCTGTGGAGAAAATACCAGGGTTGTATTAGAAAATGTTTCAAAATAGCTGCGTTCCTTGGGGAGGGGGGATTGGATATTTTTACATTTTATTACACAAAGAGTAGAAAAGGCTGAGCATTCCTTGTTGGTAGAGCAGCTCCTCAGCTTTTCCTGTATATGGAAATGTCCTGCTACCGAATGTTGGCATGGACGAAAGCAAGATTGTGGAAAAAGCAATTTGCAGTTGGGTTTTGCTTATATTAACGCATGGAATCTCAAATGATGGTTTTCCAAGGGCAAAGGTAACTCAGACTCTGTCAACATTTTCACATTAGAAAAAGCAATTAATTATTTTGCTTCGGACTGCACATACTGAAGAGCTTCACTTGATGGGTAGAATATGATTGTTCAAAGAACCATGAAAATCACAAACTAAACTTAAAGTTCATATAGCGAAAGGTTATATTTGAAGTGCATTTGAAATGTAACCAGAAGTTCTATTTCTTTAAAATAGCAGTGTTTGAGTCCTTAAATAAAAAGGGTAAAAGGAAAAGTCTCTCCAGTTATTTGAATTCCTGAGGTACTGCATGATCTCTGCTCCAGGATTCAGCACTTTCGGTGTACGGATTCAGCACTTTCAGTGTGTGTGTTAAGCTAGTGGTATGATAGTAATTGCTAAGCTCCATCAGAATGTGCTCATCTTCCATTCAGTCCCGAGCTTCTGTTGGACTGCCATTCATTTCCTGTTTGCTTCCAAATTCCTACCTTGTCCTCAAGTCTCCACCCTCTGCTAACATGGCCATACTTGGGTATGTTGTAATTTCAGGCTATAATGGGTGTGGATGCCTTGGAGTGACATCACAGAGAGGTTTCTTTTTAGATGGATATAGAGGGGTAAAAAGCCTTTGATCCATCAGCCAAGGATAAATTACTGTGAAAATTAGTGGAATACACGGAAGGAATTGACAAATCCCAGTTGTGGTTATTGAACTATGCACATTTCAGTTAGCACAGGTGACCTTGAGTTTTTACAATGTTATCTTCCATCTGTTTATGCTGCCTTTGGTTAATACAGGACATAAAACCCAATATCGTATTTAAAACAACCTTCTATTTGTGGGTAGGTGCAGCTCCAATTGCAGCTGTCTCTTGTAGTAGTCAGAAGTTAAAGAAAAGACATCTAGGTTTTGGTTTTTAAACAAATTAAAATACATGATTCAGCTTGTTCTTTTCGTGTTTGAATCTCATGGGGGCGAATGCTGAACTATAAAGCAGTTCAGTGCTAGAATGAATCTGAAGAAGTTAGTAATTAGTTACTAATTGTAATAATTTTTCCCTAGGACACGTAGAAATGGCTGTATCAAATAGAACAGCAGCAGATTACAGTTACATCTCAATGTGCTGGGCACACCATTTAATCTCCTGGAAAAGAAGAAAAAGATGTTGTTGTAGTGCTGCCTGGGAGCCCTGGTGCATGTCAGGATTTGGGATCAATTCACTGAGCTGTGTCCCTGGATTATTATGTTTTGTTGATCTATTTCCATAGTAAAATTCCTAGGTTTGTTAAATTTCCCAAGACCCTGCTCTCTCATCTAGGAGGATACACTAAGCAGCAAATGGATGCAGCTTTTAGGGCAGTTGCAATTAGCTATAATAAGCAAGAAAGTTAAAATTCATCATCCCACTGAAGGTCTTGGGGTGAATGGCAAAGGCAGCTCTTTAGTGGCCTTAACGTATCTACTGAGTAAGTTGTGATCTTCTGTGAGTAAATTGTAATACTGGGCTGAAACAACCTTGCTGAATGTGGAAGGCTGATTTTGGTTTAATAATGATCTAATTTGGAAGAGCTTTGTTTTGTTTTCAATTTTGCACCTTTCAGCTTTTTCACTTTTTACAACATAGGAATCTCTTTAACTCGGAATGTCTCTACATCAGTTTTTACTGGAGCCAATCACCTGCCATGCGTGGAACAGAGACCGGACTCGTGAGTAACACGTTAGCTTTCGTTGTATTTTCCATTGCTGTTTTCTCCTTGTGATCTCATAATGTTCTGGATCATGTTTAGGGAAGGTATGGTCACATACATAGTGCTTCTTGTTAAATGTTCCACTTTGGATCCAAAAAGCACTCGTCTGCTAACTCTGAGCTTTACTAAACCTATTACTGGAACTCTGGCGTATGAGCAAATCTAGTCCTGCTGGTGTTCCAGAAAGCTTTGCCTCTTGGTTTTCACCTTGTGAGAGTGACCTGGCCTTTACCCTCTTAGACCCTCTATCTCCATATCCCAGGCCAGCCCTTTCTTTTAGTAGCCTAGTTTTCTGCTGTTCTGTGGTCTGTTATGTTCCAGATGTGTTGTCTTTCTGTGCAGTATACTCATGACCACGTTATGACCAGGGATGTCAGCCCTTAGTTAATAAAACCCATGTAATGCTCTGCAATTTGAGAATACAGGTTTTAGATTGGAAAGTCTTGCCAAGTGTTTGGTATTAAAAAGCCTTCTGTCCTATTGGCTTGTTTTATTTCTTCTTCAAGAGATTGCCATTAGCCCTAATAATCATGAAGTCCACATCTACAAGAAGAGCGGGAGCCAGTGGGTAAAGGCTCATGAGCTAAAGGAACACAATGGACACATCACAGGTAAGAGGAGATGGTGCTGTGCCAGACATTAAGTTTGCCCACCCCCTGTTTTCCCCACTCAAAATCCTGGGAACACTTACAACACTTACAAACAGGAGTAAATTGATCTTTTTGTAGGTTCGCATTCCCACTTCTGGAGAGCTTTGCAGCATTTTTTTCTGGACTGCATGCAATGAATGTTAGGAAGAAAATCCCTATACATGCTGCTTCCTTTCAAGTGCTAGGATTAAAACTTCATCAAGTGCACAGCTATTGCTTTGTTTTGTGGTTTCCAACAGCTGTAAATATCCTTCTTAGGGACTGCATCAAGACTTGAAGTGGTCATTCGTGGGCTTAGGACAGACCATCAGTGAGCACAACTTTCTGCAGCCCCATTGTGTAAATCCACACTGAAAATATAAGAACTGCCACCATGAGTCACAAGGTGTTAATTTTAAGATGTGATTGTCCTGTGGTAGCCTTTTATATTACTGTTTTGTTTGGAGCTTTTTTTTATGGTGATATTTTTATAAGGGCTTTATTCTCTAAGGAAAGGAAAGTAATTAATACAAGCACTTGCTCAAAACAGCAATATCCTTTATTCTGTTCTCAACTCAGTAACGGGCAGAAGTATCAGCTTTGACAGGGTTTTGCAGGAACTTTATTCAATTTATCTGATTCTTGCTGTCAAAGAGCACAAGTTTACGTGCTCTTTTGTGAAGAGTCACTTGGGCTCAATTTACAAGTGACATGCTGTTCCCCAGAGACAGCTCTCTGCATTTTACTTGTACCTGTTAGTGTTAGAAGCCAAATATTCATGACTTGGGAAAAGAGCTTTCCCTGCTCTCCTGCTCAGTGTATACCTTTGGAATACCAAATGCTGTGGTTGTAGTGAAGAGTAGACTTAAACTGTGGTTACACACAGGAGATAGAGTCATCAATCCGCTTGTTACCTCTGATGGGAGTGATTGAGCTGCTGCCATTCCAGCTTCTGATCACGAGGGACAAGGTCCCTTGTCTTGCCCTGTGGGTCTCAATTCAGAGATTCTGGTGAGCTGCTTCTGTTCGCTTCCAAAATGAGCATTATTCACCCTTTTTGTTGGCTTAGTTTTCCTCTAAGCTAAAAAGCTGATCTTGGGTCAGAAGAACATCAGTGCTGCATAAGGGAGGTGGTGGGCAAGAGGAGCAGAGAGAGGCAGGATGGTTCCCCTTTCAAAAGCAGTGCTAGATTGACTTGTGGAACTATGGTTTCAGACTACCAACTGCTTCAAAATTGAACTTTTTGAGCATAAGCCTGATTTGAAGTAGACCATAAACGAGTAAAACAGTAAAATTAGTACAAATTCTTTCTGTATCTTTTGTCCTTCTTTTCAGTTTGTGTGCTTAAGGAGTGTTTTTAATACTGAATGGAGTTATGGAAAACCATTGAAGTATGATTTTGGGGGAGGAGAGTTTTGCACTCTGTATCTCAAAGAGAACATGAAAGATAGTGCTGCTATAAGACTTTACAGTAGAGAACATCCCTCATTGCATTGGAAGGGAAAGAAGCAATGTCAGGCTCACCAAAGGCTTTGGTTTATTCTTTGAAATTGTTATTTTTGCTTGGCTTCTTTCTCATGGTACAGCTTAAATAGGCATGGAAAAGCTGTAAGGATTGTATCAGTACATAAAGATTGATAACTTCTGATCACAAAATTCCCCTTCCTAGCTCGACTTTCAGATCCTGACTGCAGTCTGGCAGCGAGCAGCCAACTGTCTTAGAGGTTTGTGCATCGGTTTAGAATCGCTGGGTTTCAGCTGTTGAAATGGGTCTCTTGTGGAAGTCAGTGGTTTGCCAGTCTCTGCCAGTGCAGAGCTCCACCTGTGGGCCAGCTGGCAGCAGGCAAATTCTCTGTGGAATCTGGAAATTTGGGAGCTGCAATCTGGATGAAAGCTAGAGGGAAAAACAGATATCCCGAACAGTTTAGAATGGTTCCTGTGTGCAGGTCTGGTGTCCTCAGCTTAAGAAGGACATGGAGCTGTTGGAGCAAGTCCAGAGGAGGCCATGAGGATGTTCAGGGGCTGGAGCACCTCCCGTATGGAGACAGGCTGAGAAAGTTGGGGCTGTTCAGCCTGGAGAAGAGAAGCTGCGTGGAGACCTCAGAGCAGCTTCCAGTGTCTGAAGGGGGCTACAAGGATGCTGGGGAGGCACTCTTCATCAGGGACTGTAGCGATAGAACAAGGGGGAATGGGTTTAAGCTGAAACAGGGGAAGTTCAGGTTAGATACGAGGAAGAAGGTCTTTACTGTGAGGGTGGTGAGGTGCTGGAATGGGTTGCCCAAGGAAGTTGTGAATGCTCCATCCCTGGCAGTGTTCAAGGCCAGGTTGGACAGAGCCTTGGGTGACATGGTCTAGTGTGAGGTGTCCCTGCCCATGGCAGGGGGTTGGAACTAGATGATCTTAAGGTCCTTTCCACCCCAAACCATTCTATGATTCTAAGGGAAATACTAACCCAATAGTAATAACTGTGGTAGAAGGCTCTGAGATTGTCTCTCTTCTGGTTTACTGCAAAGGGACAAGTTTATTACTGTGACCTCTGAATTGCAGGGATCGACTGGGCTCCCAAAAGCGATCGCATCGTAACTTGCGGTGCCGACCGGAACGCCTATGTGTGGAGTCAGAAGGATGGTGTGTGGAAACCAACCCTTGTGATCCTGAGAATTAATCGTGCAGCCACCTTTGTGAAGTGGTCTCCCTTGGAGAACAAATTTGCTGTGGGAAGTGGAGCTCGACTTATATCTGTGTGCTACTTTGAATCTGAAAATGACTGGTGAGCTGTTTGAGTTGATTTCCATTTTCACCTTTAAGGTCATCACGGGAAAGCTAAAGCTTGGAGCTTAATGGTGGTAACTGGGTTACTATTTTACTAATCCCTAAAATCTTCAGGGAATGTCAGGGATAGGCCTCATCAGTTCTTTTGGTTTTTACATCTTAGAGAAAAGGTTTCCTCTTCTTTACTCTGGTGTAGCACCTAAAGGCCTTGGACTTGGCATATTCTCAGGTTCTACATGTTGGTGTGGATTTGTTCAGCTGACTGCCACAAACATATGTGCAAGAATGTCTGCAGAGTACAGATTTTTTTACCACAGCTGTATGGTTGGAAAAAGAGAGATGTTTCCTCCCCCACTTCCTTCCAGAGTGAATGAGGGAACCTTGACTTATGTCTTTCTTCCATATATATTATTTTGGTGCATTTCTTGTCACTAAATCGCTCAAGTCTGTCACTTATCTCTAGGGTCGTCTATTAGAAGACGTTCCAGCTTGTCATCTACCTGTTCTCTATTCTGTCATATATTTGTGTCCCAGTTTACAGATTTCAGACAGGACTATCACAGCTATTTCCACCACTAACACTTCTTTGGCATCGGAACTTAGTGCTTCTGATCTTTAATGGATCTCCATCTGCAGCTGAACATGTAAAGCTGCATTTACCAAATCATCCGTAGGTGAAATCAGTATGTTGAGGCTCTGTTACCTTGAGTTGCATAAACATGCATTAAACCACAGGTGTCTGTGCCCATGGTGTGCAGTCTTTCATGTGGAGATGATAAACAACAATACCACCTGCAAAATACATTTTAAAGCTTGTTGTGGACTTTTATGCTTTCCAGCATACTCAGTTATTAACATTTTCTCTGCCTCACTTGTCTGCAGAAGAATCAAAACCTATCTGTTGAAGACAAACCATTTAGTGTGATCCTTAAAACTGCTTTTGCCTGATGGAAGTAAATTGAAAGACATAGCACCATCATCCCAAAGGCCATCAAGTGAATAACAGATTTCAGTACTGTTTTGTAAATAGTTCAGACAGACTAAATCTGCTGAGACATATTTAGGCTAATACTGATGCATTCAACATCAGGACTGCTTTTCACTGTACTTCAGATTATGGACTGGTCATATCATTGGCAGTTCACCTATTACTTGTTGCATTTTATAGTTACTGTGTTATAAAACAGTAGAGAAGTCAATAGGCAAGAGAGGTGGCTGTGAAACTCATTGGAAGGAGCTGGAGAGGAATGGTGCTTAGCGAGCAAAGAAAATAGTGCTGCTTAGCTCAGCTTGACAGGCAAAGCTGAGCTCTTATTCACAGGATGTAAAGGACCAGGCAAATACTGCACAAAATGCACACTATGGAGTCCTGTCTGATGTATTACAAAAATTAATTACAAGGCGAATAAGGCTCGGGTGAAGAGGGAGTTTGTTCATAGTATTTAACGTTTGAATGAAGATAACCAGATAAAGTTCACAGACTACAAGGGAATATGCAAGTTTGGGGCATTGTGTGTTTGCAAAACTCATGTGTGTAGTCATTGGCAAAGGGTGATCTTTTTGAGAAGTACTTCATGGAATTGGGAGAGTCTGGTAAAATATTTCCATACTCATTTTATATCTCTCTTTTATTTCTCTCCTTAATTCAGGTGGGTGAGCAAACACATTAAAAAGCCCATTCGTTCCACTGTCCTGAGCCTGGACTGGCACCCCAACAATGTTCTGCTGGCTGCAGGATCCTGTGACTTCAAGTGCAGGTGAGAGAGAAATAAAGCATCCATAAATCACTGTGGATTAGTGTTTCCAGTTAGTCAGTACCATGAGAGTGCTGATCATGCATTTGCTGTCAGAATAGAAGATGGCTCATTGCATTGTTGTTGTTACCACAATAAAACATCCAGCTTGAGAAACCTTGGCTTTGGTGCTACCACATGCAGACTTTGGACTGGTAACATGTATCTGGTGAGGGACATGCCTCAATTTAATGAACTAGTGGGTGTCTTTACTAGTACACAGAAGTAGTGCTACTGCACATGCACTGAGTGCTAAGGTCTAGCTTAAATTAGGCTAGGAGGTGCTATCTTCTAAAACACCAACATTGCTACTTAAGAGTTTAAAAAGCAATATCCTATCAGTGCAGTTCCAAAACTCAAAGTAACATGGCACTTCCAAGGGCAGAATCTCACCTTTTTCTTCCTTGAGTCACTTGTTCTCTCCCCTTTGCCCTTGCCTTAACACTCTTGCACCCCTGTGACGAGCAAGGAATTGCTCACCTTGAGCAAAGTGGTCAAGGAATTGATCCACCTGAAACTCAGCACAACAAACCAGAGCATTAAAAAACCCCAAGGCTGGTAAAACCAGACTGGGATGTGAGATGGATGGTGTGGTCTTCCAAACTGATTGTGAAGTTACACAGCGAGGGATGGATAGGTCCTGCACGTTGCCCTGTGCTGAGTGGTTGGGGCCGCTGCAATGAAGTCTGCATGGGAACTGTCTGCAGAGTGGTTGACTTGAATTCAGCTTTTAATTAATCACTTGTACCATGAATTATAATGAAAGCTTCTTTTCTTAAGTTCTTTATGTAATAGGGCAATTTTTAAGCTTCAAAGTGTGTACTAAAAATGACTAAGAAGGAGTGGGAGGGGGAGGTGGGACTATTACATTCCGTATTTCAGAATGAAACCCAGGCATCTAAATTCTATCTTTTGATACCTTTTTATGTAAGGAGAGGTGTTAAATGGAAGCTGGGAAGAAGAGGAGAGTTGTCTCCCCTTCCTGCCGTAGCTCCAGATTTAATGAGATAAACTATACATGTTCACTTCCTTTCACAAAAAAAAGGGATGTAAAATGTACTCATTCATCTTCCAGAGCAACTGCTTTTCACATATGGGAACTTCTTCATGTTCATAAAGCATTTTAGGACTTCAGCATTAGGTCAGCTAATACATAGATCTCTCTATCTGTTACTTTGCACTTGAGCTCTTTTGTCTCCAGGCTTTGTTTGGTGCTTGTTGTGTACATTGCATCCCTGATTATCTCCTCTTCCCTGTTTTGGTTGAGAAGATAGATTTGCATCGTTTTCTGTTCACTGTGGCTTGGGTTTCTTGGGGGGCTGCGTGTGTGTATTTGGGGTTTTTTTTGTTTTATAAGGAAGTCAAGGTGGTGTTCAGTCCATTTCCTAGGAGCATTCTCTAGAAGACTGACTTAGTCTTTTGTTTCCCATCAGAAAACTCATTGTCCTGCATCCTACTTCTCTGAAAATGGGGTGTGTTTTGAATGCCCCCCCCCCAGCTCTTGATTTAAAACATTTGGGAAACTTTCTGCTCTTCCTTAACATTTTACTTTAGGATGACTCATTTCATCATTTGGCTGCTTTTATCATAGAAATCTCCATATAGAAATATTAAAGAACAGGAGTAGAGATTGGTACTAGGTTTCTGTTTCTTCCCCAAACCCATGAAAGAATGTTCTCTTTGGTGAACAATGAATACAGATCTCTAGAATTCCAGTTCTAGGGAATGTTCAGTAATATAGTAAAGATAATGAAGCTGTCTGGGCCTCAAGTGTGCATCTGTTCTGATAAGTGGCTCTGAAGAGAATAATGGAATGGATCTGCCAGAGCCACTGCCAACTAATAAGCAGCAGAGTGGGAGACATTTGGGTAAAGAATGGAGCACAAAGAGGCTCCAAGCTGCTCCGTATCAGCAGAGTTTCCTTGGTGCCTGGCCTGGATGAACTCCTCTTACATTTGCCTTTAGAAATACATCTCTAGCTACCAGCACCACATAGGTGTGAATTTTATATTCTTGTTGGAACAATGCTGCTGTGGGAATGAAAGTCATTTCCCAAAATGTTCTTTGAAGGCTGAGGCCTTCAAACTGAGTTGATTTGGGCTTTAAGAAGAGAGGGAGACTTCAGTAAAGGAAAATACTCTTTTTTTCTAACAGTTATCTTCAAGGTCTTTCACTACAGAGTAATGATTTTTCTGCCTTGTGTTAAAGGCTACTGCTTTAAACATCTTGTTCCATTTCCATACATTAAGAGATAGGTCCTTTTAGATGTCTCTATAAAATTAAGTTGGTTGAAGGATTATCATTAGATTATATTTGAACTGATAGAGCCCAATATAAATTCACACTTAATGCTCTGAAAATCTCTACCTAATATAGCTGCAGTTAAACCCTTCTTCTTCCAAATGATCAGCTTTATTTGAATAAGCTGAATATAGAGACCTTTTGAAGTGCATACTCCACATGTGTAAAAGATTTCAAACAACAGGGAGGGGGGAGCAATGTTTCCTTAAACTCACCATATATATATATATTTTTATATATATATATTGTTTGACTGCAACCAGTTTTTGATCACAGGTTTTCATTTATACTGGCATATTTCTCTGGTAGTAGTATGTCGTGGCTCACTTGTTCCTCCTGCTCAATGGACTCTTATCCTATGCTTGTGACGTCCCGGTAACTTCCATGGCAACAGTCAAGAACACCATATTGTGGCATGTCTGAATCATGCAGAAGGAATTTGATGGAAGGGGGAGGCTTTTCTATTTAAACATATCTTGAAAATTGTAGTGCTGGCATTGGAACATCAGTTTTCTTTCTTTGAAACCTGGCTACAAAGTGAATGTTCTTAAAAAGTGGGTAATTTTGTAGGTGTTTGTAGCTGCTTCTAATTATACAGTGCAATTTGTGGGTTTTCTCTAACTGAAGAACCGACTCTCAGAATTATTAGGACCTCAAAAGGATGAAAGGAAAATCTCAGCACAGGGGAAAATGCAATGACAATGTATGTGCGTGTGCCATCTTCTGGAAAAGAAGGGGAAAGATACAAGAACAGAAACCTATATTCATTACACCCTTTGTGCTCTTGCTTCCTCTCTGCATACTGAAGCTTCCCAGCCACTAGTGGCTTGTTGTTTGAAGATAGTCTGTTATTTTGGTGGAATTAGAATGCATCTATTTGCTTCCAATACCAAATGTACATGAAGCTCCCAGGAGGTCTTTTTCTCTCTTTGTTCATACTGAAATCTTTTCATTTGCAGGGTGTTTTCTGCTTACATTAAGGAAGTGGATGAAAAACCAGCCAGCACACCCTGGGGCTCCAAAATGCCTTTTGGGCAGCTGATGTCAGAATTTGGGGGTGCTGGCAGTGGTGGATGGGTGCACAGTGTCAGTTTCTCTGCCAGTGGTAACCGCTTAGCCTGGGTCAGTCATGACAGCACTGTGTCAGTTGCTGATGCCTCAAAGAATATGATGTGAGTATGTTCTTCTCGCCAGTTTGACACAGAAGGGTGCAATATGTGGAATATTGTGCTCACAACAAGAGCTGTTCCCAGTTGTGACAATATTACTGTTGATTCCAGGAGTCTCTTTGAGGCCCATAAAAATAAGGCAGACTCTTGGAATTTTAGATGAAATAATTGACATTTCTGATAGGAATTCTTCAGTGAGGGTGCAGTCAGTTTACTCAGGGTGGGAGCATTTGAAAGAAAGTATGTTCCACTTTAGAGATTGGGGAAAACCAGTATTTCCTTGTAAATGGATTCAGGAGAATCCAGAAACGTGCTCACTCTGTAACGAAGACCCTATTCCCAACCAGGATCTGGAAAATAAGTTGGTTGTGTCATGAAATGTTAACTCCAGCCACTGTCCTTATGACACTGCTGCTGCAAGGTTTTAACTTACGTCTTCCAATCCAACAAAATAGTTTATTAACAATTCATAGAACCCCAGAGTGGTTTTGGTTGGAAGGGAGCTTAAAGCTCATGCAGTTCCAACCCCCTGCCACGGGCAGGGACACCTTCCACTAGAGCAGGTTGCTCCAAGCCCCTGTGTCCAACCTGGCCTTGAACACTGCCAGGGATGGGGCAGCCACAGCTTCTCTGGGCACCCTGTGCCAGTGTCTCACCACCTCATAGTAAAGAGTTTCCTCCTAATGTCTAATCTAAATCTAATGTAATTCCTCCCTCTGCTCCTCATCTGCATAACTTCTCAGTGTCTGTGGCTTTCTAACCAAGAAGGAAGAGGTTCCTCATGCATTTTGGTAGCAGAGATCTCTAGTGGATCAATCTGGCATTGCTGTGCTTCAGTTTTAATTATGGTTCTGATGGCTGCAGCTGTAGAAGTACCTGGCTGGGGACATCATTTGTGTATAAAGTGTTCTGGAATTCCTCCCTCATTTGTTAGAACATCACAAAAGTTGACTTAATTTAACACACAGGCTTTTTCCTCCTGAAAAGATGATGTCAAGCACTAAATCTTCAAGTGTTTTTATCCAGCAATGAAATGAATAGCTTCATTAATTTGGACCTTTTTTGGAGGTATTAATTCTTTTTAAACACTGTTTACACACACCACCAGATAACTCCAGCCTTTACCTGGAATACTTCATATTTAGTATAGATCTTCCAGGACACTTCCATTAGATTAAAACATTTTATTACAAATTACAACCTTCTCGTGTCACTTTGGGACAACTGAGCTACACTGACTTCTTTTCCAATAATCCTTGTGTGGGAATGGTCTCTAATTTTGGTTGGAGCCAAAGATGGGAGGTTTCAATGAAGTCCTTTAACAAATGTTCTTGTGTTCAGGGTTTCACAGCTGAAAACAGAGTTCCTCCCACTCCTGAGTGTCTCGTTTGTCTCCGAGAACAGTGTGGTGGCAGCTGTAAGTGTCTTTTATCTTCTCCTTGTAGAGTGTTGTAGTGTTTTGGAGAGGGAGAAACATCAAAGTTACTCCTATAACTTAACAATAAGCAAACTCTTCCATAGTGTCAGTCTTTGCATTTCTGCAGTAAACAGCAGCAGCAAATGAGATGGTGATTGTGTTTGTTTCCTGACATGCTTTCCTGCTGTTTGGTTGCAGGGCCATGACTGCTGCCCCATGCTCTTTAACTGTGATGACCGTGGCTTGCTGACCTTCGTTTCCAAACTAGACATTCCAAAACAGAGCATCCAGCGTAATATTTCCGCTATGGAACGCTTCCGAAACATGGATAAAAGAGCCACTACGGAAGATCGTAACACGACCCTGGAGACACTGCACCAAAACAGTATAACGTGAGTGTCCTGCCTGCCCTTCCAAGGGGAAGGAATTCTTTCCTCATCACTTTGGTTTCCCAGGATGTACTGCAAACCGATGGGAGTTGCACCATCCGGGTTTAGCTGGTGTCCCCTTTTAGCCTTTTGCTACCAGCTGTCTGTATCTGGGATTTATATGGAAGCTGGTGGAGTTAATCATTAACGTGGCATGCATGCTATTGCTGTTTGCTCATGTTTAATGCGCTCTGGAACTTCAACACAGCTTATATCTTATCAAATATGTAGCTGCTTCACAGGATATTGGTAGCACTGTGCAAAATCTAGTTGGCAAAATTCACCTGGAGCAGGAATTCCCATAGCACCTTCCCATTGCAGAAGTTCTTTCCAGGTGTATTTATTCATCACAAGGATCAGTTCAGGTTAATCAAGTACAATATCCTTGCATTGAAAAAAATATGTGAGCCTGGAGGATGCTGTTATTCCTGAAGCAATTTATCCATTCCTTTATCCAAGGAAAATGTTCAGGCTGCAGCCACAGAGCAGTGAAAGAGCTTTCAGCATCCTATTTCTGTGCTTATTTTTCTGAAGCATTGTACCAAAAATCTAACATAAGCTCTGTTATACTCATGTCTCCCTTGGAGAGAGTAGGAGTTGAATTCAACCCAGGTTTTCCAGCTTTTTGGCTCTCTGGAATGGGTGTCTGTTACCAGCTCTCACTCTCTGTTTTCAGCCAAGTGTCTATTTATGAGATAGACAAACGAGATTGTCGTAAATTCTGCACCACGGGCATTGATGGAGCAATGACCATCTGGGATTTCAAGGTATGCTTTTACTACTGTGTTTATGTGGCGAGGGGGGGGTTGGTGATCTCTAGTATTAACCTCTGAGGCTCAGCCCTAATGCAGGTTTTATTAGCAGCAGGAAATCCAGGCTGGAATATTCAAGACCGTTAGTGAGCTCCATAAGGAAGACAGATCCAAGATTCCGCATAAATGCAGATAGACTTTGTTTAGCAGATGGTGCTAATCCAGACTTAATTTTTTCATGGAATTATTTAATGTCCCTGTAGGAATCCCACTAATTCCTCCTCCAGCCTCTACCTCAGCCACCATCAGGCTCAAACAATCACTGGTACAACACTTCCACTACATCTTGCTCCCATCCCTTTGAGCTCTGTTCACTGTCCTTCTGCAGAACATGATTCTCTCCTCTCATAATTAATTTACCAAAGTAGTAAGAAGTTACCTCAAGGAGTTACAAAATCAGTGAGTCCTATATTGAAAACCCTGAAAGGATTTGTGGCTGCAAGTGCTTGCTTTGCTGAGGGCTGACCAACAGAGGTCTCTGCTCGCCTCCCCCAGCTGCTGAGAGCCTGCTCTGCCTCTTCGGGAAAGAATAGCTTGTCTGTTCTGTAACGCCAGAGATCTCTGGTGGGGACAGGAGCCACGAAATTGAGGTGATTTATAAGCTGCTTTAATGCACTTTCAGTATGGAATCATTGGTCTATATATGCATGAGTTTGAAAGGAATGGCTGTAGTGGTCTCTGGCTCTTCAATCTGAGTCTAATCTCAAATATCCAGGGCTTTTACTCGTTCTTCTTAGTAAAAGATGAACTTTTACTCCACTGCATTATTTACCACAGGAAACCGTAGCAGACTGTGATTAAGATTTTTCTCTCTTTCAAGACCTTAGAGTCCTCTATCCAAGGTCTACGAATCATGTAAAGGTGGATTTCCATCATCTAGCAGGACAAACTGCTTGACAGAACGCAGCTCCCACATCTGCACAAACCCGAAAAGGGAGGAGGAAGGTGGAATAACTTGGAAACACTGAGAAAATACAGCTTGGCAGATTTTTCTTTTGGATATCAATTTGGTGAATTGTGTTGGTTTCAAAATCAGCTGTGATTGTTCTTATATATTTTGTTTTGGTTGTTCTTTTTGTTTTCGGTTGGTTGTTTCATTCCATTCTTTACCAAAGCTGCTCCTTAAGTAGTTTATTGCAGGAAGTTCTGAATCACTAACTTAAAAGGGGAATTTTATGTAAATTGTCTGCTAGAAATAATAATAATAATAAAAAAAAGAAAAACTGGTGCTTTGTTTGGATGCTCATTGGCAGAGGTTAAAAAAGGATATTAAGGGAATTAACTCAAAAGGAGTGGGGAAAACCCCTGCACTGATCTTTTATGGCCTTAAAAGAGGAAAAGTTCATCTTTACTGAAGGTTCTTAGTTGACAGATGAAGACCTGGAGTTGGGATGATCTGGATGCGAAGATTCAGCTGTGGAATTGTTCCCTTGAGGTGATGATTTTGGAGGCTGAACAGAATTACTCCTCTTAATTCTGTCTGCGTTGAATCTGGTAATAGAGCAAGTTAACCTGAATGTCTTTCTTGCTGTCCATTCAATGGGTCAGAGTCTTCCAAAGGTGAATGACCAGAATGATTTGTAGGTACCTTTTAGGATCTGCACAAAGACTTCTCACAGTGTTTAGAATACAGGCTGGAAACTACATGTGGAAAGTGAGACAAAAATCTATTGAGCCACATCTTAGGAGGACAAATTAAAAGCAAATCACTGTAAGTCCATGAAGCTACACAGACCTACATGTCCCGTTAGAGCCAAGTGCTCAGCCTGCAACATTCTGTGTTCATAAAGGCTGGTGGAAACATGCCACACGTTTATGAGAGGTGTCAGCATGGGCTGGCTTCTGTGCACATCCTTTTGGGAAGGTCAGTTCTGAGCCTTAGTAGCTCACGGAGGCGTTTGCACGTAGCTTGTTTTATTCACATGGTCTGGTAACTCTTAACTGCATTGCTGCCTCGAGGCTCTGGAGGGGATTATCTGCCTCACAAGCTTTACAAGGTTGAAGGCTTTGTCTGAGAATGCAGAAGTGTCTTACAAAAAAACCCCAATGACTAAATTTACCACTTCCTCTGGAACCAGAGTTGCTTCATACACTGCTCGTCTCGGCTCTGAGTGATTGAAAAGGGAGGGTGGGAAATCAGCTCACCAAGCTGATGGCTGCTGCTGTTCCACTGCAAGAGCACCCTGTCCACCACAGAGCTGGGGCATTTTCAGGTGCAGTGTTGGTTGTGTGCAGAGAATTGACTGGTTTTCCTGTTCCTTCTGGTCGCCTGGTGTCTCCCACCTCCCTCCCCTGGCAGTCAAGCGTGGCTTTGCAGTTTCCTGTCCCTTCTAAACATAAAATAATGACTGATTAACCTTGTCATCTTGCAGCCTGGTGACCTGATGTGTACAGTGACTTGTGGTGAGGTTGGCTTTATCAGCTAAACTCCATCAGTGCTGATGGAATTAAGTGTCTTCTGGATCAAAGTGACCCTGCCTGCCTTGGTGGATAGACAGAGGAGCATGGATTTGGCTTTGTCCATCTCTGTATGTACTAGAGATGCTTGTATCTCACAGACAGTAATGATTTTGTTTCAAAAGTCACTTCTTGAAAGCATGGTGGTTTATTTCCACTTAACATAAAAGGAGGGGGGGGGAAAAATCATTTAATGAGAGAGGGGAGAAAATGGATCTCTAAATGTTTATGCTTTGTTCTTTATTCTGTGTGGAAAAGCTGGAGAAGGTTAAAATGAGCCCATTTGCTCCAAAAAGTCAACAAACTGAGGTGTGATGAAACTGCTGTGTGAGAGAAACACATGTGCTACAAGCCTGACATTAAGAACAGGTTAAAACCACCCCACGTGCAGGGGCAGGGACAAGCTCTGTGTCTTGTGCACTGCCCCACAGTGAAGAACAGTGGCTCTGGCTCTCCAGGCCATGGCTCTGCTCAGGGAGGACATTCTGCTGCCACCCCTGTCTCTGACACTGTCCTTTGTGTCCTGTGGGGGTGAAAATTCACTGGTGTATTTAGCTAACCACAGCACCAGGCTTCTTGGCACGGGCTTGTGTGTGCTTGGGTTAGTGGTGCCTCTGAAAGCAACTCACAGCTCGTGGTTGCAGTCTTAATTACAGGATAGCTGCTGCCTGCCTGTGCTCAGCGTTAACACTGCAGCTAACAGACTGTTGGGAGCAAGGAATGGAGCTTGGCACAAGCAGGGATGCTCACTGGAGCTGCCTGAAAGTCTCCCCAGCCTCTAAATGAAAAGGAGCTGCTGCTTTTCATCCCCCTTGTCCCACCTCTAAAGAAAAACCCAGCAAAAAGCTGTTTTGGTGTCCCCAGCATCTTTGCAGCGGGATAGTTCTGCGGGAGACCTCAGTGTTACAAGACGTGGATGCAGGAGGATCTTTGTGGAAAACAGAGGTAAAAGCAGGTGAAGGATTTAAGCCAAGCCTTGAGTTGGATCTGGCAAGAGACCCAGCAGGGCTGAGCCTTCATCCCTACCACAGCACTGGCTTATTCCCACATGGGCTGTCGGAGGCAGCTCCTGTGCTCATTAGTGCCGGCTCAGACTGGAGCCGCAGTGGGAGCCATGAGGGAATGCGATGGCTCAGCAGGCAGCGCTGGGCTGAGGCTCTCCTCTCCCTTGTAGGAACATACCCCAGTTCCTGCTGCAGAAGTTAAACTGGTCACCATTGATTCACATCCCTGCCTGGAAGGGAGCTGATGTCAAGGAATGAGCAGATGGTCTCTTGTCCTGCATCTTCCCATCCCACATGGATGAGATCTGCTGGTCTTGGTGCAGAAGGCAGGGGTTGGATACCGGGGAAGCCTGAAGCCTCCTGGTGAGGAGCAGAGGCAGAGCAGCTCGTGGCCAAAGGAGGACTGAAGAAAACGTGCAGGCAGCAGGAAAAGCTTCCAAAAGCCACTTTCAGCCCTGTGGGAGCTGCATCCCTTCTGCTGCATTTGGGGAGCACTGGGTGCTGCAGTCACTGCTGGAGGCTGGGGCAGCTCATTGCTTCCGGGAGGGACTCTTCCCTGTGTGGGGATTCACTCCGAGCCATAGAGAGCCACCAGCCTCCGGGGACATCTCGGGATCTCCACGTGTGTCTGCTGGGATCACAGCAACGTGTGTGAAGGGAAGCATGGCTAATGGACCTGAGGACCAAAGAGCGATGAGCTGCCTGCTCAGTGCCACCCCCATTGCCCTTATCTACAGCTGGCCCCTCGTGTGGGGGTTGATTCTGCAGCTCGAGAAATCCAAGGATATTTTATCCATGTCCTGCAGCTGAGAAGCCCCATCAGGGCTCTGCTCTCCCTGGAGGAGTCCTCAGTGTGCTGCTGTCCTGCTTCTGCAGTGTTACCTGGTAGGAGACGGGATGGGTGCATCCCTCCGTGTGTGACTCTGGCTCGCAGCAGCGGGGTGAGAAGCTGAATCCCATCTCTCCCATCGCTTCCAGCAGGAGCTGAGCTCCTGGGAGTTACCCTGGGAATGGGGTAAAATCAGTTGTTCTGCAGCAGGAAGGACGGGAACAGAAGGGTGCACACATGGTGTGTGGGGTGAGCAGAGCTGTGACTGCACCCAGCCTGCGCTTGGGTCCCAGCGGGCTCAGTGGGATGCAGGAACCAGCAGTTGCTGCCCAGGGCGTCCAGATCCAGGCACCGCAGGGTCCTTCCAAGCTGTGAATCCCCCTGGATGCGGGAGGCGATGCCAAAGGATGTCTCACCCCGGGTGGGCTCCCACTGCAGCTCCCCCTGCTCCCTTCTCATCCCAACCCCACCACGCATCGGGGACCCAGGGTGGCGGGCGAGCAACCCTCCCGCTGCCATAGGGAGAGAACAGGGATCCTTCCCTGGAGCAGCGGGTGCTGCCGGGAGCATCCCGGCCCATCCACGTGCGGCGATGGGGAGAGGCCTGGCTGCGGCAGGCAGGGGCAGGGCGGCCGCCCAGCTTCGCGCTCCCCCAACGCCTACGTAAGGAAGTGGTTGCATTGCTCGGAGAGGAAAAGGGAAGTCGGGGCAGCCAACGGCTCCCGCCGCCCGCTCGGGGCTGCGTTCGTGTCGACTGCCCAGAGTCCATGAACTAAGCCCTGCCCGGCAAGGTAAGGAGCAGAGAGGCAGCTCCGACACCCCACCGAGGGGCTGCCGCTGTCCTGTGGGGGCTGTGGGTCACCTCTGCTGGTGCTCGCACCCTGCTCGAGGGGAGACGGGGACCCTTTGGTGGGGTTCCAGGGGGGTGCAGGCGGCGCTTTGGTGCTCTGGGAGTTTTGCTGTTGCTTGGTTTGGGCTTTTTTCCCCCGGTTTCGCAGCAAGTTTCAGTTTTATTCTCTTGCCCGAGGGTGTGGGGTGTTGGAAAGGGTCCCCCATGGGGGTCCCACAAGGGTTGATGCTGAGCCAGAGCTGACTGCAGTCTGTCCTCTCCTCCATGGGCATCAGTCGCCTCCTGCTTTGCCCAGTGTGAGGAAGAGGAGGGTCAGAGCTGCCCTCCATCTGCCCTGGGACGGCGACGTCCCCCCAAGGGCCAGGCTGGCTCCTGGGGTACCCCTCACCAACACTGGGGAGCGAGGGCAGTGATGGGATGGTGATGTCCCCCCCAGGCAGGCTGACAGGAGCAGGGGGGCTCCCGGCGGTCAGTGCTGGGGTCTTGGTGGTGCAGGAGGACAGGGCCACCGCGGTGACCAGGGACAGCTTTATGGGGTCCTGGTGGGACCATCACTATGTCCCTGTGCTGGTGGGTACAAACCAGGCTCAGCAAGATCCAAAGGGCAGCTCCTCTGGTGCACGGCTTCCTCCTGGGACTGGGAGGAGCCCCCGGCGCTGGCTCCGGCCAAGGGCTGGTGTTATCTCCTCCAAGGATGTTTCCAAGCTGCTCAGGGCGATAACGTTGCTGCATCGGGTCCCGATCCCGCCCTGTCTGCCCTCTGAAATACCCATTTCCTTCCCTTGGGAGCCTCCGTGTCCAGCAGGAGATGGCCACGGCCCCTCCGATGCTCTTCCCTGCTGGGGAAGGGGGTGCTGAGCTCCCTGTGAGCAGGGAACTGGCCATAACCCGGCTGCTGGGGAAGTGAGACACAAACCACCGCAGGGAGCGGTTGGAGCTTGAACGGCCCTTTAGCTCTGACCGCAGCGCTGGGGATGGCTTTTGCTCCCTGACATGATGGTGCCAACATCCCTTTGGGAGCTGGCATGGAATGGGTGAGCAGCAAAACACCCCAGGGAAGAGGCTCCGGGCATCCAAACCACCATCCAAAAGGAAAGCATCACTTTTGTCTTATCAAATATTGAAGGTGGAAAGTGCTGCAGATGGAGTCCTGCCTCCATCCCTCCTCCCTGGGAGCTGTTGCAGCCAGTTCCCATTTCAGATCCTTTCCTGCTCCTGGTCTATTCCAACGCCAACAGCAGCATCCCTGCTCGCTGGTGGTTCAGTTCAGCACTCGTGGTGCTGCTCTGGTGCAGGGCTCATGGTGGCAGCAGCTTTGTACCCTCCTGGTACAAAGGGTACCAAAGGCATCTCCCTGCTCAGCCGCAAGCCCTTGGCTGGGGATGGGTGTTTCAGAGGTTTGGCCATGGGGTGTGTGAGAGCAGGGTTGTGCTGTGCATCCACGTTGGGATTCCTTCATGTGGAGGTGATGGAGCTCCAGGCTGAGAGAGCTGGGCTGGGTCAGCCTGGAGAAGAGAAGGCTCCTTAAGGGGAGACCTTAGAGCAGCTCCAGTGCCTAAAGGGGCTACAGGAAACCTGGAGAGGGGCTTTGGACAAGGGCCTGTAGGGACAGGCCAAGGGGAATGGCTTTAACCTGCCAGAGGGGAGACTGAGATGAGCTCTGAGGCAGAAGCTCTTCCCTGTGAGGGTGCTGAGGCGCTGGCACAGACTTTTCCCAGAGAAGCTGTGGCTGCCCCATCCCTGGCAGTGTTCAAGGCCAGGTTGGACACAGGGGCTTGGAGCAACCTGCTCTAGTGGAAGGTGTCCCTGCCCGTGGCAGGGGGTTGGAACTGGAAGAGCTTTAAGGTCCCTTCAACCCAAACCAGGCTGGGGTTCTGTGGAGCTCCATGGATTTTCTTTTTGCTGAGGGACACAGATTCCTTAGGAGGGACTTTTTCCTTCCCCTGCACTGTTTTAGCTGCCAAAGAAAACGGGCAGCTTTCAGGGAGTTCCCAAAATAGCCGAGAGGCAAATTGTGAGTAATCCCCATCCGTGTCACACCCTGGTGAGGTGTTTCCCTACATCCCTGCATCCACATGGCCAAGGGGCTGCGCTGCTCCTCTGAGCCCTTCCCGGTCCCACGGCACCCGGAGGGGGTTTGTGGGGAGCTGCTCCATCCCGTGGCGCTGGTGATGGGTGCTGCGGGAGAGGTGGGAGCTCAGCCAGGGGAAGGGATTAGTCACCGGCTCAATGGGGCTGAGCACACATGGGATGGGATGGGATACCCCTTCCCTGGCAGAAGGGGGATGCAGTGGGCTGCAACAAGGGGCTAATCCCGGTGGGAGGGAATGGGGAATGCTCCATGGGGCTGGGAATACCACTAGAGGCTTGTCCCCATGGCTGGAACAGCATCTCCTGATGGCCACGGGGGTCTCTCCCCATTTCCAGCCTGCAAGCCATGGCCTACCACAGCTTCCTGCTGGAGCCCATCAGCTGCCATGCCTGGAACAAGGACCGGACCCGTAAGTACAACCAGGACACCCCATCCCAAAATCCCCAAAGCACCGGCTGTCCCGGCTGAGCATCCCCAGAGTGGGCTGGGTCGGGGGTGGGTTTGGGGAAGCAGATCCATGGCTGGATCTGGGAGCTGGGATGGCAAATGTTCTCCTGCATCCCCCCGGTCCTGCTGCTGGAGCTGAGCCTGGCGCAGGAGGTGCCAGCTCCGCGTCCAGCCCCGAGGCACCGCGGTGCTGGGAGGGACGGATGGAGCAGGGAGAGGGGAGGGAAGCAGGACAGAGCGGAGCAGAGCGGAGCCGGGTGATTCACAGCCGATGGCATTTCCCGGCCGCGGTGCAGGGATGTGGGAGAGAACAAAAAGGGCTTTATCTGCTGAGCCAGGCAGGCAGGGCTGGATGGGGCTGGATTGGGGCTGAGCACCCACAGCCAGCCCATTGCATCCCATCTCACCCCTCCAGCCCCATGGGACCTTGCTCTGCACAAGGACACTGGGCTGTGGGTCTGGGGAAGCTACTCCCTTCCCTATAGGGCCAGCTCCAGGCCAAGGCTGAGGGTGCAGATGGGGCTCAGTGGGACCCCACCGAGCCTGGAGCATGGAAGGGGCAGGTTGATGCTGGCTGGCCCCTGCTCCCAACCTAGCAGAGCCCATGACCCAGGGGAGAGCTTTGCCCCACTGCTCTTGCCCCACAGAGATCGCGCTCTGCCCCAACAACCATGAGGTCCACATCTACCGCAAGGACGGGACCAAGTGGAGCAAAGTCCATGAGCTGAAGGAGCACAACGGGCAGGTGACGGGTGAGTCCTGGATGATGGAGGGGATGGGGATGACCTGGAGCTGGTCCCAGCTCCACTTGGTTGCACTGTTGGCTTCTGGATGGGGTTTTGTGGGGTGGGTAGAGGAGAGGGAGCAGGTTGTGTCTATCTCTGCTGGTCCCGATCTAGCATGTCAGAGAAGTGGGATGGGTGGAAGTGGAGAGATGGGGAGGGATGAGATGGGATGGGATGGATGGATGGATGGATGGATGGGAAGGGATATGGACAGGTAGAAGACATGGGGTGAGATGGGTTGAGATGGAATGGAGCGGGAGGGACGGGAAAGGCTGAGGTGGGATGCGATGGATGGGAGTAATGGGGTGGGATGGGTTGAGATGGAATGGAGCGGGAGGGATGGGAAGTGCTGATGGTGGGATGCGATGATGGGGCGGGATGGAATGCTTTGGGGTGGAAGGGATGGGATGAGGTGGGATGATTTGGGGTCGATGTTGGAATAGCACAAAGAGGGACTTTGGAGCAGAGACCACCCATAGCAATGGCCTCTAGCCCCGAGTTTCCCCATGCCCACGGCTCCCCGGGGTCCATCACCCCCCTCTGCCCTCCAGGCATCGACTGGGCCCCTGAGAGCAACCGGCTGGTGACGTGCGGGACCGACCGCAACGCCTACGTGTGGACCCTGAAGGGCAACGTGTGGAAGCCCACCCTGGTCATCCTGCGCATCAACCGCGCCGCGCGCTGCGTCAAGTGGTCCCCCAAGGAGAACAAGTTCGCTGTGGGCAGCGGCTCCCGCCTCATCTCCATCTGCTACTTCGAGCAGGAGAACGACTGGTGAGGCTCTGCCGTGGGCTCAGTGGGGCTGAGCTGGGGGGGATGGAGGGAGGGAGAAATGGATGGATGGATGGATGGATGGATGGATGGATGGATGGATGGATGGATGGATGGGTGGATGGGTGGGTGGATGGATGGAGAGACAGAAGGAGAGATGGATGGAGGGAGGGAGGGAGAGATAGAAGGAGAGATGGATGGAGGGATGGAGGGAGGGAAGGAGGGAGGGATGAAGGGAAAAATAGAAGGATGGATGGATGGAGAAATAGAAAGAGAGATGAACGGAGGGATGGAGAAATAGAAGGATGGATGGAGGGATGGAGGGAGGGATGAAGGGAAAAATAGAAGGATGGATGGATGGAGAAATAGAAGGAGAGATGGAGGGAGGGAAGGAGGAAGGGATGGAGGGAGAAATGGGTGGATCGACGGAGAGATAGAAGGAGAGATGGATGGAGGGATGGAGGGATGGAGGGATGGAGAAATAGAAGGATGGATGGAGAGATGGATGGATGGAGAAATAGAAGGAGAGATGGAGGGAAGGAGGAAGGGATGGAGGGAGAAATGGATGGATGGATGGATGGATGGATGGATGCAGAGATGGAGAGATGGATGGATGGAGGAATGGAGAAATAGAAGGATGGGTGGAGGGATGGATGGAGAGATGGATGGATGGAGAAATAGAAGGAGAGATGGAGGGATGGATGGAGGCATGGAGGAAGGGAGGGAGAAATGGAAGGAGAGATAGGTGGATGGATGGACGGACGGACAGATTGGAAGTTAGGAAACTGGAGGAGGAGGAGATAGGAGAGCCAGAGAGGAGCTGCAGGAGGAGACATGTAGGGAGGCACATCCCATGCCCGAGCTGCTCCTGCAGCAGGTAGCCCAGGGCAGCTCCTGGGGTGCTTGGAGCCCTGACCACCCTCATCCAGCGCCCCAAAGCCCGGGGGGCGGGGGTCCAGCAGGGGTGATTCTCCCCCAGTGATGCCACCACCCTCCCCACAGGTGGGTTTGCAAGCACATCAAGAAGCCCATCCGCTCCACGGTGCTGAGCCTCGACTGGCACCCCAACAACGTCCTCCTGGCCGCCGGCTCCTGCGACTTCAAGTGCCGGTGAGGAGCAGGGGGGGATGGATGACCTGGGTGGGGGGCTAAGATGAGGAGACCCCAAGGATGGGTTGGGGTCCCACCTGAGCACGGCACAGAGGTGTGTGGGGCAGGCTTCACCCTGCAGGGTGCTGCTGGGCACAGGGGACACATGGGGAGGGCTGAAGGTGCCCTGGGGACCATCCGAGCATCACAGCACCTATGGGTCACCCCATGGGCTCTGCCTAAGGCAATCAAAGGGGGCAGCGATGGAGGCTCTTTCCCTTCTCCCCAGGATCTTCTCAGCCTACATCAAGGAGGTGGAGGAGCGGCCCAGCCCCACACCCTGGGGCTCTAAGATGCCCTTTGGGGAGCTGATGTTCGAGTCGAGCAGCAGCTGCGGGTGGGTGCACAGCATCTGCTTCTCGGCCAGCGGCACCCGCGTGGCCTGGGTGAGCCACGACAGCACCCTCTGCCTCGCCGATGCCAGCAAGAGGATGGCGTGAGTGGGGCTGGGGAGAGCTCGGAGGGGATGGAGGCATCTGGGCTGGGTTGGGTTGAGCAGACGTGGATGAAGGAGGCAGCGAGTGCTCTCCTTGTGGCTTCTACCTATGTGCTGAGCTGTGCCAGAGGGGTTGATGCTCACCCCCTGCTACCACCCTCATAGTGTCACCTCCCTGTGCACCGAGACCCTGCCCCTCCTCGCCGTCACCTTCATCACTGAGAACAGCCTGGTGGCCGCGGTGAGTCCGGGCTGGGGACACGGGGTGGGTGCTGCGTTGGGAGGGTGCTGAGCCTGGTTCCGCAGGGCCACGACTGCTACCCGATGCTGTTCACCTACGAGGAGAGCCAAGGTGTGCTGACCTTCGGGGGGAAGCTGGATGTGCCCAAGCAGAGCTCCCAGCGCGGCCTCACCGCCCGCGAGCGCTTCCAGAACCTGGATAAGAAAGCGAGCTCGGACACGGCCAATGCCACGCTGGACACCCTGCACAAGAACAGCATCAGGTGAGTACTTGGGGGGGTGACTGGGTCACCTCGGGGGCTGCTGGCACCCCCCCAGCATCGCCTGGCTGTGGTGCTGTCTGGCCCGGGAGCTGGGACAGCCCTGGGCATCTCCAGAGCATCCCTGCATGTGGATGGGAGAGATGGAACAGCTCTGGAGCACCCCCAGAGCATCCCTGGGTATCCTTGAGCATCCCTGCACATGGGTGGGAAAGATGGAGAGGTGCATCCCCCGGAGCTGGGACAGCCCTGGAGCATCCCTGGGTGTCTCTGAGCATCCCTGCATGGGGTTGGGGAAGATGGAGGGATCCAGCCCCAGGAGCTCTGGAGCACCCCTAGAGCATCCCTGGGTATCCTTAAACATCCCTTGGTACCTGTGAGCATCCCTACACATGGGTGGGGGAGACAGAGGGGTCCAGCCCCACTCCCACCCATGAGGGCTCAGCAGGATGTGGGGCTGACCCCCATCCACCTCTGTGTGCCCCACAGCCAGATCTCGGTGCTGGCAGGCGGGAAGGCCAACTGCTCACAGTTCTGCACCACAGGGATGGACGGCGGCATGAGCATCTGGGATGTCAAGGTGAGGTGTCCCCACAGCCCCCCCAGACCAGGAGCACCCATTGTGGAACCCCCATTAACCACAGCTCTAACTGCAGCCCCTCACCCTGCTCTGTGCAGTGGTGGGGCCCATTGTGCCCATGGGGGTCCCTCAGTGCTGGGTGGGATGTGCTTTAACCCAGGGCTGGGTGGGTGTCACAGCTCACCATCAGAGGTGGGTTGCCACCAGCCTTGCGCAGGGATCCAGCACCCTCTCCTGGCTTCAGCTTTGCCCACATGACTTGAAAAACAAGGTGAAACCAGCCGAATTTGGGATCCCAGGAACCAGCTTCCCCCCCTTTAGCTCCCCAACCACCTCCAGTCACCTTGGAAAGCAGAAAGCTGATGGCAAACACCCTCTGATTTCATTTTAGAGCCTGGAGTCGGCACTGAAGGATCTCAAGATCAAATGAAGGAGCCCTCCAGGAAGGGTGTCCCAGCTGCCAGCCTTGCCCTGCTCTGCTGCTCCTCCTGCTCTCCCCAGTGCCACACGGTGCCACCAGCCAGCCCCGGTGGCTGCTCTGCAAGAAAACAAGTCCCACTATTTTTGTTACCACCCTGCCCGATGCTGGTCATATGCTTCAAGAGAGCAAAATAAAGGAAGGATTTACCCTGTGTAATCATGGAATGGTTTGTGTTGGAAGGAAACTTAAAGCTCTTAAAGCCACGGGCAGGGACACCTTCCACTAGAGCAGGTTGCTCCAAGCCCCTGTGTCCAACCTGGCCTTGAACACTGCCAGGGATGGGGCAGCCCCAGCTTCTCTGGGCACCCTGTGCCAGCGCCTCACCCATCAGGTGTGCAATTCCCCACCCTGGGAGCCAGCTCGGAAACCTTGGGCTGCCAAACCAATCCTGCTCCTTTCCAGCCCGTCGGTGCAGGCTGCCAGGCAGCTTTGGTCAGAGCACCTTCCTCATCTCTAACTTGGGGTAGGAGCAGTCCCACCTTGCAGGCCAACAGGGAGGACAAAGCTGCTGAGGAGCCTTGAAGTGGATAAATCTGTGTTTTGGGGTTTAATTCCATGTGGCAATCAATGGGCAGGGTCACAGGTTTCACAGAGGGTATGAAATCATGTTGAAGTTGTTGGTAAGGGCTTTGGCAAAGGCAGAACAACCAGTCCCTGTGCAGGTGTGGTGGGCAGGCAGGATGCCCAACCACTCCTCCAGCATCTCCCTGTCTTAAACCAAGTGTCTCTGCAAGGGAAGTCCTACCCTGATCACCACAAGGGAAAGGACAATGTGGTTACTCCTTCCAGGATCAGCCCTCGCTGTGACAGCTCAGGTTAAACCCATCAAACCCTGCTCCTGGTGGTGCTCCTCAAAGCAGCCCAGCCCTGACCTCAACCACGGCCTGAAGGGCAGTGCTGGGGAGCAGCTCCAGGGCTCACCCCTCTATCCCTGTGCAGATGTGAGCAGGAAAGCAAGTTCCTCACCGTGGTTTGAGCAAGCAGCTCACGGCGACGTTCCTGGAGCACATCCCTCTGTCCCGGCCAAGTCCCTGCAGCCACAAGGACAGGATCACACAGAACAAGTGGCATTTGTCACCCTGCATCTCTACAAGGGTCACCTCTCTGGTGGGGACTCCAGAGCACTCTCATCTCACCTCTGGGACTGAATCTCCTCCAGTCTGGGAAGTGCTGATGTCGCTGACACAGAGCTCCATGGACCTCCTGCTGCAGAGCAGGTCAGAGCATCCCCTGCTCCAGCAGACAGGACATCTGACAGCAGTGACAGCTCTGGGACTGGCCTCCTGACACAGTGACCAGGTTGACCAGGTTGGCCAGCAGCCCGAGGGAATGGTTTTTCTCCACCTCCATTGTGCAAGATGTCCACCAGAGACAGCAGGAAGAGCTTTCTGCCTTCAGGCTGCATCTGCTGGTGGAGCTCCTGAACCTCGAGCCCAATTCCACACCACAAGCACCACCAAAACAGCAAAGAGCAGAGGCAAGAAGCCACCACAGCACCAGGTTGGTGCTGCACTTCGGGATCACTCACACACACACAAGGTGAGGACAGAGCCCTTCTGATAACTTACATTTTAATCAGCCAAATATACAAGTTTGGTTGGTGTCGGGTTTTCAACTTTATCAAGTGTTTTGTTCCATCTGATACAATTTATGTTGGGTTTTTTTTCCTTTAAACAAAGGATGACATGGTTAAAAACTGGCACTATCCCTAAGGAGGAGAAGGAAATAAAAGTAAAAATGAAGAGGAGGGAAAAGGGGAGACTGGCTGCAAGAAAAGAGGGATGAAACCGGGAAGGAACGGCACTCCAGATGTCCATGAAGTCAGGTTCCCAGCTCATACTGCAACACCCTGCAGCAAAATTGGATGGGCCATTTGCCCCCCAAAAGATTCCTCAGATACATTATCCTTTGGGCTTTCACTAGCAAGTCAAAGTTCCCCACCCCATGTCCCCCCCTACAATGACCCCACAATCTATTCTCTTGCAATCTAATAGTTGAAGCATCTCCCTCCCACCCTGACCCCCACCCCAATGAGTTTTTAACCCTAAAACCAGCAAAAAACATTCAGGTTTCCAAACTGTTACAGAGAATTGCTGCTCAGCACAGCTCTGCACCGAAGATAGCAGCTGCCCCTAACCCCAAATGGAAATCTGTGCCAGGATGAGGACAAACACATCGTCAGTGTCTCTTGGAGGTGAAGGTGACTTCGATGCCGCAGTAGACCCTACGTGGTATATGCAACACGACAGAGGTCCTGCCAGGCACCAGGCACAGTTCCCTGGTGTTTCCTCCTCTTGCATGTCCTGTGCTTACTTGTTAAGGGATAGTGACTGCAGTCTTTTACCTGCCATGGCCGCTTCGTCTTTTGCTGGGGGAGGAAAACAAACAGGTTTCATCATTTCACAGGGCACATCAGGAGCTGGGGGTGGCCTCACAGCCCCAGGGACCAAAATCCTGCCAACCAGGTACAGTGAGGTAATGAAGAGATCCAACCCTCCCCAGATCCCTCCAGGGTTAACAGCAGGAGCCCCCTTGCTCCCTTCTGTCCTTGGCCTCTCTCCAGGCATCCACCAATTATCCTGGTGCTGATGCATGAACTTCCCTGTGGAATCCACTGAGAAGACGTGCTCTTCAGCCCTCTGGTTCACAGGAGAGGAAGACCAGGCAGGGAGGAGTGCTGTGAATTCCCTGGGCAGTTTGGATCCCCTGTGTGCAAAGCAGGTAACTCCCACCCAGCACAAGGAACCCACTGAACCCCCAAACTGGAGCAAGCATTGCCTGTGCAGCTGAGGACAACATGGATATCAAGGGCCATTCCCTTCTCTCTTTCCCTGCTCCTTGTTCAGATGTCCCAGAGCTTTATAAAGCAAGAGCTTTGTAAGAGTGAAACATCTGAACCTGGTTTTGATGAGGGCAGTTGTGAAGACACAACTGTCTCAGGGGATGAGGGATTACTATGTGTGACATGAGAGATCATGCAACCATCACAAAGAGGAATAAGAGGGTTATGATTAATTACTCTCTAACCTTTTCTTTCTTCTTCTTTCTTTCTGGCAGCTTCTTCCCTTTGCTTCCGAATGATGGCTAGTCGGGCGAGATCTGCCTTTGCTTGTTCTGTTTTACCAGCTAGGTGCATTTTCATGTATCTTTCTTTTGCCTTTTGTTTCTCTATTTCCTCCCTGTTTGGGTGAAACGCATCAGTCACCAGAGCACCCACGAGCAGGCAGGTACAGGCAGAGTGGGGGAGGCTTTTGGACTGGGAAGGATGGGGAGGACAGGGACTGGGGAGCCCTGACACCAGTTTTCAATCACAGGTTTGCACAGGGATGAGGTGAGAGATTACTTCTACCTTTGTTCAGCTAAATAAGGACCCTGACACAATGAGGTCAGATGAATTAGCCCCAGACTGCCCAACACCACGAGATGCTTTTCCCAGCTTTACCCTCAAAGGAGTACTTCTGCCAAAGCAATCTAGCCCAAAGAAGAAAGCTTAAATCTTTCACTCTGCAACTCTCCACTGCTAAATGGAACTGGAAGATTAAACTCTGGTTCTCATCTTATTCATCTGCTCACACAAAAACGTCACCATGATGCCTGGTGGCTGCAACCTGTCACTTGGGCACCTTCTGTAGCAACATTAAAGTGGAGCCCACGGTGACCTCTGGGTAATGGAGTTCAGTTATGTCTGCTTTTTGGCATAAAACTTCAGGAAAGGAATGGCCTAAAGCTGCTTCACAGCAACAAACTTCCCTGGCCAAGTTGCCTGGCTCCAGGATGACTACAGCTACTCCCAGAGACAACCAACTTCCAAAAAGTTTGTAAGGAAAGACATTTGGAATCCCAGTGAGTCCCGCTTGACAGTTCAGTGTCTGCTTTAGAACACCAACATATTGAAAGGGCTTCCCTGAAACACATGGGACACGGCAGGGAAACACTTGGAAGGGCGACATTCCAGGAATGCCACAGTTCCTGGCGGGGCAGCAGGGAAGACTCACCGCTCTCGTCGTGAGAGTTCCTTAGGTCCATCCAGGTCCAGCTGAGTTACTTTTTTGGTTGTCTGAATTACACGATTGGGATTCTCTATGTCTATCAACCCTTCCACTCCTTTGCGCTTTTGCTAAGGTTCAAGAACAAGAGGAAGGTTAAGAAGCTCTCTCCTACCCAACGCTGTGTTGTAGCAGAGCTCAGAAACACAGTGCAACACACCCCAAAAGCAGGATTCAAGACGTTTCTATTACCAGACAGCAAAACCATTAATGAACCAAGATTTCTACCACAAGGGATCTTCAGGGTTTTTTGAGATCTCCCTGCCTTGGCATTTCACTTATAAAAACATATTCCGAGGACAAAATGCTGTCAAGGAAGTTTTTTTGGCTTCTAAAAACAGCTATTCCATAACAAAATTCATTATAGGTGGCTCTCAGAGAGAACCTGGAGTCAGGAGCATGCATTGCTCTTTAGCCCCAAGGATCTGGGAGGTGCAAATGCATTAAGTGCCCTGAGAATGACAGTACCTGATAATCCTCATCATCTTCATCACTCTCATCTGAATCTAAAGACTTCTTCTCCTTTTTGGGGTCTCCTGTTGCTCCTTCGCTTCCCTCTTCTTGCTCTTCCTCTTCCTACAAAATCACAGGGAACGAGAGGAAACGTGTGTCAATAAACATCCCAAATCCAACAGTGACTTTTAAATGAGATCATTCTGGAAGGATGAGAGACAGCCCTGAGAGCGCTGGTGTTCCTGCCGTGGCCCTGTGACACCAAAGGTGCTGTTACAGAACAAGAGCTCATCCTCAGCATGGAAGTATCCATCACCTGCCCCAGCAGATCACCTCTAAACAGCTCTGCTGCTCTCCCTGTGCAGCAGGCCAGGAAAATGATTGTCAAAGACAGAACTGGCACTTTGCTTTCCCCAAATGAAAGATCTCCAGGAGACGTTTTGGCCCAGGTTTCCAGTGCACAATAGCTCAGGGACAGAAACTACATGGATGTAGAGCTGGGTCCCAGACTAGATCTAGATAAAAGAACATTGCTAGAGAAGAGCAACTTGACAACCATCAACCAGGATATTATTATCCAAGAAATCCCAGCCTTTCTAGCACAGCTTATACCAGACAGAAGCCTAGGAATTAGATTAGAAGAATCACCATGGGGGTGAAGTTTGCTTTAACCACTGCCAGATATCCCTCATCCCAGCAAGCGGATGAGCTATGGGCAGTAGAGGAGGAATTCTGTAATTGTTTGGGGTTTTTTAAACTTTCCCTAACAAAAGTGTTAAATGTAACCAAAAAGAGAGAAATCCTTCCCAAAGAGCAGTTCTCTGGTTTGTTGTGAAACCAGACAGACATTCCAAGCAGGGTCCTGCATGTTCTGTTCCATTTCCAGTGGGTATTTTTATCAACAACTCGGAAGTAGAGAACACTCACAGAGCTTGTGAATGACACTGCACTGGTAGAGTTGGAATCATTCTGGAAAACAGGATCAGCCCCATAAATGGCTTCCGAATTTTGAAAGATGGCGTGAAACCAAGAAGGTGGAATCAGAAAACAAACCAAGAGGAATTGTACTTTGGAAGGAGAAATCCAACCCAAAAGTTGGAATATGTGGCTAAGCAGCAAACCACAGCATCATCTTGAGTTACAGCTGCTCAGAGCATTAAAAGGAGTCAACAATCTGGCTCATGACTGCTTGAAAGTCATCTTCTCAGAGGTATTCATCAGTATTTCCTATATGGGGTGTAATTATCCTGCTGTAGTCAGTGCTAGGAGGCTTCAGCTGGAACAGTGTATTTGGGCTTAGGCAGCACTTTCAGCAAGTCACAGAAAATCAGCAGTGAGATAATCTGGGGATATAAGAGAGCAAGTGCTGCAAAATGTAGCCATGCCTTTTATAACACCAGGCAGGTAGTTGTGGAAGGTGGTGGAGCTGTTACAATCCTCTGTTGGGGCACAGAAACATGCCCTAAAAAGGACTCAGGCCAGAAAACTCTGTTATCTCTCTCTACAAGTCAGAGGCAAACAAGAAAATCATGTGTACAGAAAGAAGCCAAAGGAGTTTGGTCTTTTAAGTCTAGAAGAGGGCAAATATAATAATTTCAATGATAAGATGTCAAGACGTGAGTCCTTTTTCTCCATAGCCAAGCTGTAGAGTGTGGATATAAAAATGAGCTGACACTGGAGACCAGAATGATGAAATACAGGAGGAAAAGATGTCCAGAGCTGCTGTGTAATCATCTTCCCTATCCATTACCTTTCCAGATGTGAGCTGGATGGTCTACCTGGCCTCACATCTGTGAGGAGCCAGCCTGGATGACACCTTGCAGTCTCCTCAGCCAGAGCTATTGAGAATTTACATTGTGATCACTGACAGAATGATCTGCAACTCCTGACTATGCTGATTCCTCATGCGCTGCAAGTGAAGCCAGGATTTAGGACCACAAGCACATAACGTTGGCAAACACATACCCTTGCCTTCTGCTTTTCTGCTTGGAGCTGGGCATCGATCTCTTCAGGGCTTGTGTACTGTCTTGCTCGGCCTTTGTGGCCTCCTTTTCTACCTGTATAAAAGAGTAAAGTTAATAAATGGTTTAGTGATAAGCTTCCAGAAAGGTTTCATCCTCCTGCAGCTCTATGTGGACTTTCAGTGCAGACAGGACAAACCAAACCAGCTCCTCTGATAGAATCTAAACTACAAAAGACACACTGAACTTGCCTGCCTCAGTGAAACACACCAAGATTTTTGGGTAAGTGGCACAGAGAACTGGGATTATTGATCCATAGAAAGACACGCAGAGAATCAATTCCCTCAGTGGTTGAGTCCCACAGCCACTCCCTGCGTTTCCTGCACAGGAGGGATCACAGCATGTTCCTGAGGCAGCAGCAGTTACAACCAACCCTCCAACCAGCTTCCCTCCTTAACCCCTCCCCTATAGTAAAGCTGTGCCAAGAAAAAATAGGAAGCTAATTGGACAAAAGCTTTGGGAATTGCAATGAGAGCGGAAGAACTACTAGAAGAAGCCTCCATGTTTTACTGCTTTATAAGGGAAAATCAAAACAAGGTCTAGGAACCAGGAAGAGGAGAGATGCAGCTTAGCTGGCTGGGCTGTGGGGCTAAGATCTGCTCTCAACCTCAGCAGTTCATTAATCCACAGAACTTTGAAGCCATTAATGCCTCCTGCAAGTGACTGCTCTCTTTGTGTTCTTGCAGCTCAAAGACCTGCTGGAAAGCAAACTGAACAGAGTCAGTCTCTAGCCTTGAGCTGGGGAGCTCAAGGTACAACTGGTACACAAGATTGGCACAAAGCAAACAGCTCAGGCAAGGAGCTCTCTGCTGCTGCAGGAGGCTTTGAAGGAGCAGGAAATCTTTGCTCTCACCCTCCCTGCTTCACCTGCTGAGGACAAGGCAGTGGGGATGGCTGAGAGGATCATCCCTCCTTCCTGAGGGGGAGATCTGCATGTGCCATGGTCCTGCCTGGCTCCACTGTTGGACTTGGAGCACCAGGGAGGATCAGCCTCTGTGGGATTTAGGGAGTCAGTGTTTTCTGACCAGTCCTCCTGGCACAGCAGAGACAAACTCTCAGACATTTTAGCTCAATAAAAACTGAGCTTTGGAATAAGTGATCTCAAAACCCCCACGGTGAAGCCTTAGAGGCTCCAGAGACGTTTCCCTCAGGTGAAACAGGGAAGCGCAGGGATCAGATTCTTCTCCCCAAACTCAGCAATGGAAACTCATGGGCACTCAAACCAAAAGCTCTGCTGCACCCCAAGGTGTGTGTTTTCCACGTGTGTGTTCCCAGCCATCCCACGTGGCAATACTGACACCCTCTGGGAACGCTGCAGTCCAGGAGACGTTACCTCAGTGCCCAGCAATGACATCACTCTGAATGGAACAGGAATATCTTTGACACACTATGTAGCACCAAGAAAACCTAAATAAACCAAACCAACGTTGTGCCACCGGCTCAGCCGCTGGCGGGCAGCTTGTCATCCAGCTGGGCTTGGAATTTCACAGAGCTGAAGGACACAAAAGCCTTAATACTGCAAATAAACAGCAGTAATAAGAGGGGGAGCAACTAAGAGTACTTCTCTTGCTTTAAACGCCTAAAAAGAAGCAAATGGAAGAGTGAATCAATCTCATTTATATTTGAGCACATGGAGAGGTAAGACTGAGCTGTGGCAGCCGTGGGGAGCTCAGCTCGGTGCAGATGGAGCCCTGCTCTTCCCAGGGAGATCAAACCACCCCTGGCACAAGCAGAGTGGTCCTACATCTGCCACTGACCTGCTGCATCGTGCTGCACAACGCACTTGAGCTCTGTGCCTCACTTTCCCCATGCGTAAAATGGGGATGATGATTCTGCTCCTCCTTCGTGAGGCACTTTTAAACCAGAATCACCTGCAGGAAAGCCCATGGGTGCCGAAGGCAGGATTGCTTCTAAATACATTTGTCTTCAGCTTCAAACAGTGTAATTTAAATCAAAGAGAATGGAAGGATATTGAAGGAATCGCCTTTTTTTCAAAATCAAGGGATTAAAAAAAGCCCAAATCCAAACAAAAATAATCAGAAATAATCCTATAACAAAATGTATTAGTGGCTGGTTAACCCCCCCCCCAATTTTAGATTAAACAGTGAGTGTAAAAATCCACTCTTCTGCTAATAATACAATAACTCCTACTAGGAATAGGGCTTGGGGGTGGGGGGTAGGTGAGAAAATATCCCTCTTTCCCAAGGACCAAAAGGTCTGAAACATTTGAAACTCTACAATTAAATACAGAGAAGTAAATCCCAAATCATGGAGCATTTAAACACAGCACCCAGGGTTACAGACCCCCCACAGCTCTTTGCCTGCACAAAAACCACGTGAAAGCTTCAACCCTATTTACTGGCATTGCGCACATGGGACCCAAAATAAATGCTTAAGGAAAACCCAACCGGCGAAGCAGATCCGGTACAAACAGCTTGGGAAACGCTGATGAAATCAACTGGAGCAAACTCAGGAGAGGATGAATGACGAGGGCTGCTTTACGTGCCTGTCTGTGCCTGGGGTTTCACCGACGCTCACCCAAGAGCCAATTATGCAGATGGTGCATGTGGAGAAGGTTCTGGGTGGATCCAGCTCCGCCGTGACAGCCCCACCAGCCCCTCAGGACTTCTGCTTAACCACCCCCCAGCAAGTCGGTACCCGCTCCGCCATGTGCGGAGCTGCCGGACCCACATGAAAAGAATGTGGGTCCCCGCTCTGTGAGAAAGGGGGGAGAACCCCTTCATCGCAAGGGGGGGACCCCCCAAAACCCTCCAGGAGCGGGATGGGCGCGGAAACCCAGACCCCCATCCACAGCCGGAGGGACCCCCCCACAAGCACCTCCGCGGCCGATGAGGGGAAGGAGACCTCCCCCCACCCCTGAGCTCAATACCGGGAAGGGGGGGACGAGGCTTCCCTTCAGAGCCGCCGCCCCCCCCCACAACCCTCCCCACCGGAGGGTCCCGAACCCGCTTCCCCCCCCGGCGCGGCTCCCACCTCCTTTGGGCATCGCGGCGGCGATGGCGGCTGCGGCGAGGCGCCCCCCTCCCGGCCCCGAGCCGTGACCCGGCACCGGAACGCGCCCCACCTCCCCGCGCACAGTCACGGCAGCCCGCCAGGGCCCCCGCCGCGGGGCTGCCCGCAGCGCTGCCGGTCCCCGCGTCCCCGGGGTGGAGGAGGAGGAGACTGGTCTCACGGAAGAACGAGGTCTCCGCAATACCCCTGTGCGGGGCGGCGCGGGGCGGCCGTGTGTTCGTTCAGGCACCGAGGAGGGCAGCCCGGCGGGGAGGAGCCACGGGGAGGCTCCGGTGAAAGAGGGAGCCGCGGCGGAAGCGCGGAGGCTGCGGCCCGGGAGGGTGAGCGGGGTCTGGGGCTGGGTCTTCGGCTTCCCCCCCTCTGCCGCCAGCACGGGCGGGTGCCCGGTGGGGCCGCGATGGGGCCGGTGGGGCTGGAGCTCAGGGAGGTTGTTGCTCTAGGGCAGCCCGCAGTAGGGAAGGGGCGGGAATCGCCTCGCTTCTCTGAGGTAAAACCCCGGCTTGTTGCGGTGAGGGGACACGGCGTCGCCCTGGGGGAGATTTGCCTCTTTCATAAGCTCGTTTTTTACTATCCAAGTGAGGAATAGGCACAGAAAGGTTCGGGGAACTGTGACTAACTTCGGTTTTTCTGGTGGTTCTAAGGATTTTGGAGGTTTGAGTGCGGGTAAACACTTGCTCCTTCGCTTTCCTCGTGTCGGAGGCCATGCCCAAGGTGAAGAGGAGCAGGAAGCCTCCACCGGATGGCTGGGAGCTGATAGAGCCCACGCTGGATGAGCTGGACCAGAAGATGAGGGAAGGTAAGTGGCAGAGTTGGGTCTGCTCAGGGATGTGACCCTGGAACAAGCTGAACCTTAACTCCCTCCAAAACCACAGCTTCCTCTGCTAATATATATATATATTATAATGTCTGCCTTGCAGCATACTGTAGGCTGAGCCTGGGGCAGTACTGGTCACTCTTTTCTGTGTGTGCTTGTTTCAGAGCACTTTGTTTGGGGCACAGCTGTTTTGGGGCAGCCCTGGCTGAAGCTCATGGGTGTGTGGAGGGACTGGTCATTCCTGTCTGTGCCGTTGCTCTGGTCTCATGGGCCAGGGCAGCCATGAAGTCACCTGCCCCCCCCCAGTGCAGGTCATGTCATCCCTGCTGTCATTCTGGCTTTAGTAATGAAAGGAGCTGTTCCAGGTCAGGTTCCTTTCATTTGAATTGCATTTAGATTACACATGAGGAAGTTGTTCCCTGTGAGGGTGCTGAGGCTCTGGCACAGGGTGCCCAGCGAAGCTGTGGCTGCCCCATCCCTGGCAGTGTTCAAGGTCAGGTTGGACACACGGGCTTGGAGCAACCTGCTCTAGTGGAAGGTGTCCCTGCCCGTGGCAGGGGTTGGAACTGGATGAGCTTTAAGGTCCCTTCAACCCAAACCAGTCTGTGAATCTTCTCCCATTAAACTCAGTCTTATCTCTGTCATGTCATAACATAACTGATGTTATGAAAGTTCTTGTAGCAGTTTAGTGCAAAGTAACTTAAGAAGGCCACCTAAAATGTGGTATTTGTGTTCCTTCCCAGCTGAGACTGAGCCTCATGAAGGGAAGAGGAAAGTGGAATCCCTCTGGCCTATCTTCAGGATCCACCACCAGAAAACACGTTACATCTTTGACCTTTTCTATAAAAGAAAAGCTATCAGCAGAGGTGAGGAAGGCAAAGGCTTTACCTGGGTAGGGGAGAACAGGATGGAGATAGATGTCTGCCTGCATGGGGGTGTTGGTGGGAGGGATTTGATTTCTGGGGAAGGAAGGTGGAGGGAGAGCTGGCAGCTCTCTGGCTTTAGCTGCTAGTTACTACAGGTAGGAACTCCTGATGGTGAGTCTTCTAACACTTCCGAGAACTACTTGTGATGGTGTCTGCTCCTTTCCAGAGCTCTATGAGTACTGCATCAAGGAGGGATACGCTGACAAAAACCTGATTGCAAAGTGGAAGAAACAGGGCTATGAGAACCTCTGCTGCCTCCGGTGTATCCAGACACGGGACACCAACTTTGGAACCAACTGCATCTGCAGAGTCCCCAAAAGCAAGCTGGAAGTGGTAAGTGTTTTCAGCTTGTTCCTCTCCTTGTCCTGATCCTTGTAGCATCCGGTCTAACTTCTTCTGGGTCAGGGACAGCAGGAGGGGTAGTGCTGTTCTTCCTGGTCATTTCCTCTAGTTCCAACACTTCCTATTCTTGCTGGTAGAGTTGCTATCTAATTGGTTCTTAAGTTACATCAACTTTGGCATGCAGTTGTTTAAGGTTGTTAAAAGTAAGGGGAAACAACAGGAAACCTGAGGGTAGGAACCCTTCCCATGCCTTGAGGCCCAAACCAGTTGGGCCCAAACCATATCACCAGCCCAAACTAGTGATAGGAGCTGTCTGCTCACGTCACTTGGCTCAAATCCCTTCTCTGTGTTTCTTTTCCAGGGGAGAATCATTGAATGCACTCACTGTGGATGCAGAGGCTGTTCTGGGTGACACCTTTAGCCCAAAAACTACTTTTTGAACTCTGAGGGATGTCATCCTATGCAACGGACTATTAGTGCAGGTACAGCCACCATCTGTGTGATTGCTTATTTCTCTCTAGCAATTAAACCAGTAACATACTCACCTGGATCACTATACAGTGGTGGTTGTTTTGGAGTGTGGTTTTGTGTAGCCATATATTTTAAAATAAAGTCTGCCCCCATGATTTGTTCTGGTTGGGTTGGACTTGTTCTGTCTGCTGGGAGGGAATCTGAATGGGGGTGGGTTTTTAACCAGCTCTTATGCCTCTTTCTTAACAAACTGAATTTAAAAGGCTGTGTGGAAAGGAAGTAACAGAGTTCTCAAATGTCTGTCTGAACCAAGCTCTCTGCTGAAGTCTGTAATCTGGAACTGGTGTATAGATCCATGCAGGAATGCTCATAGAAAAGGGACAAAACTAGCACTGAGCTAAACCACTGTTACATCTCACATTGCTTCTTCCTTGTTTAGCACAGGGTTTGTTAAACTGCAACCTCTGTAGTCCTCTGCAAGTGAAAATTTGCTTCTCCTTAAAGCAAAGCACAAATATCTTATTACACAGTTACCACAAGAATTCGATTCACATGGAAACACCAAGCGGCTTTACTACATGACAGTTTAAAGGAGTGAAGTTCAAAGTTCTTGCAGCACAAGGAAGGTGGAGAACTTCAGCATCCTGCTCACTGCTGCTTGTGCCCTGGCTGCTCCTGCACAGCCTCTGCCTCGCTCTCATCCACTGCGTGTTTTGGTGTTCTGTACTGGGCCCAGGGGTGGGGGGTCTCCTCTCCTGCCATTACTTTTAACCACCGATAGTAGTAGCCACGGAAACCATCGATTTTCTCCAGGTAGGGGTTCTTTGACTTATACTGCAAACAAAAAGCCAACAAAACAAGTGTCTATTAGAACAGAGCTCACTTTGATTCCAGCATACAATAGCTACAAGCTGCTACTAAAGACACAGCTATGGAGTAACTGCCAGCCAGATCAAACAAACCCAAAGTAAAAAGGCAGCCACGTATGTTTCCCCTCCCTTGCTGGTGTCCTTCGTGCTCCCTTCACACTGTGAGCAGTTGTGGCTACTTACCCTGTCAAATTTTGGGGGGTACTGTGCTGCGAACTCCAGCTGCCGTATGATCACTTCATTGGGAGGCACTTGGTTATTCCTCATGTCCCGCAGGATCTCTGTGAGGTAACTGTAATCCAGCTTCCTCACAGCGGCCGCAATGAGGGTGCTGTAGATATGCTTGTTGGGAGTTATTCCAGACTTCTGGAAACAACAAACACTATTGTTAAACTTGCTTATCTGCAGACTAGAGCAGGATTCCCAGAAGGAAAAGTCTCGGAGGCACAAGGAGCACAGCTCTTGCTGCAGGCCCTGTGTGGCAGCTTGGAGTGTCAGCACACCCCACTGCAAGCCCTCTCCTGTCCCAGCACAGATATAGGACATCTGAGCTGGCAGCTACTCTGGAGTTGCATGTTTTTGGAGTGAGAACACAAGCTCTCCCCACAGGAACCTCATCATGTCTTTCTAGAATCATTAACACTTCACTTTGCCTCTTCCTGCAGCTTGAGCCCCAAGCAGCAGAGGTTTGGTTTGGGGTTTTTTATTACCTTCAGATCTGAGAGTAACTGCAGTCCATCCTTCTCCTGGTGGCAAGCAATTGCCAAGTTACAGAAGGTGTGGAGGTTGGGTGATAGTCCCCTCTTGACTAGAGCTGGCAGCATGCTCTGCAAGATACAAGTGTTGACATCAGTTTCCAAAAAGCCTTGCTGGAGTTTTCCAGATAGAGCTGAATGTGCTAGAACAGAATCCACAGATCCTTAGAAATTAACCCTGTGGAAAACACCATCAGATTCCCAGTTGCTGCTGTGGACAGAGAAACAGGTCTCACAAAGGAGACCTGAGACAACAGGGCTGAGTTTTGGGGTTTTTTTATCTCACCTTTGCTCCTTCCAGATCTCCCTGTTTACTTTTCTTCCTTATTAAAGTGTTAAAGAAGGTCACATCTACTCTCACTTTATGCTTATCTAGGAGTGCCAGCAAAGAAGCCTCTGAGGGGCTTCGGGGTTCCACCAGCTCAGCCAATAATGTGAATGTTTTAATGTTGGGTTCTGCATTGTCCTCTTTCATTTTACTCAAGAAGCCCTCCACGTCCCCCATCAAAGCCAGTCTATTGGATGGTGCAGCCACTCTTCCCAAGGAAACCATGGCTCTGTTGGGCATCCTGGAATCCAGCAAGTTGGGCAGGTTGCAAAAAGGCAGCTTCTGGCTTTGGTGTGCTTGTTCCTGCTCTATCTCATGCTGGCCTCTCGTCATCAAGGCTCCAGGCTTGCTGGGAGCTACACTGGGGCTGTCGAGAGCTGCTGCTTCTCCTTTAGCCTCGTCCACATCTTTATTTTGTTGCCCGATCACTTCTTTAGGCTGCACCGAGCCTTCCTGAAAGAATTGTTTTTCCATAGCTTCCACATCCAGCTGGACAGCAGCTGCACTCTCTGATCCCTTCTTCTGCTTCTTAACCTTTTCCTTCTGCCTCCCGGGTGTAAGCCTGAGCTGAGGTGAGTCCTCACTGGGAGGGCTGAGCAGGAGTTCAGAAGCCACGGCCGGGTCCCCGATCCCACAGTCTCTTGCAGCACGCAGCATCAGATTGTAAGTGTGGCTGTCACCCTTTATTCCAACCTTAGTCATTTGCCTCCAAACCTGAAGAAGAGAAGATGAACACCAGATATACATGATATTAAATAACAGGGGTGTTTCTAGCATGTGAATGGTATCTGCTTGCAGAAAAGGAGTGTTAGAGCATGATGAGATGCCACCGGACAGCGGTGCACTCCTGTGGGATCATCCAGGGTGTTTTACCCATCTATGAGACATCCTTATGGAAGTCTGGTTTACAGAGCTTGTCCCAGGGGGAGCTGAACTCCCTGTTTCACCAGCTCTGAGCAACCTCCTGCCTTCTGTGCATTCAAGTGACAAGTTGCAATCCAGAAGCACTTTTTCCTCCCCACTCAGAACACGAAGACAAACCTGTAAGGCGTATCGGAAGCCACTTTCTTTGTCCTTTATGCAGCTCATCAGAAGGAAGCTGAAGGTCTCAACAGTGAGAATGTGGCCCTTGTGCACGATTTCCTAGAAGAGCAGAGAGAGCATTTGTTGGTGTCTTCTGGGGATATAGCAGCAACAAAGCATAGGTGAGCTCCCAGAACGATCACTCCAGGAGAAAGAGAGCCCTGAAATGCACACAGAGATCCCAGCTTCCACCTGCTGGGAGCTATGGGGAACTTGGGGGCAGGAACAGCAATCCTTTTAGCTACTCCCAGACTGGTCCTTCTGAGAAGAGCTGCTATAAGAGCTCCATGAGAAGCTGGGTATCAATATATAGGTCTTCAAAAGGAGGAATGGAGACAGACACAGCACTGTTTGTTGAGTCTCTGACCAGAGTTTTAAAGCCAACCTCTGCAGCTGCCTTTTATGTACCTGAGCTTAATGTTTGCTACATACCAAGACAATTTCATTGTATGAGACCAAGGATCAAGGAAATGCAAACAGATGATGTATAATCAGCTCTGCTGGGAACGAAACGAAAGTGGTCTATGCAATATGGCAACTTCCAGGAGCTGTAACTGGAGCAGAATGCATTTAATATGGTATTACTATATAGTATTTACCTTCAGTACATCAAAGCACATCCTGAGATCAGAGCACAGGGCACAGGCCTTCAGCAGCGCGTGGTAGGTGATGAGGTTCAGCTCCTCGTTCTTGCTCTTTAGCTGCTGCCGTAACTTGAGGGCACTCTGCAGCCCCGAGTCCTTCCATGGGGATTCAGCACAGGCGTTGAAGAGCGCTGTGTAAGTGGCCTCGGTGGGAGTTAAGCCACGTTTCTTCATCTACAGGAAGAGAAGGATTTGAACTGGCTTTTTAGGAGAGGACTTCTAGACTTTCTGAATGTGTTTTTAAGAGTTTCAGGCTAAGAAAGGTGCAAACTCAAAGGTATTTTGGAGACAAAGTAATGTGCTTGAGCAGTTTTAACTTAGAAAACGTAACGAAGGTTTGAGAGAGGAGAGGACATAAACCTACATCATTGTAGAGCCTGAATGCCTTCTTCACATAGCCAACCCTGCCACAGCCACCAATTAGAACCGTGTAATTGCCTTCTTCTGGCTGCACACGTTCTTCCTTCAGCATCTGCACCTCAAACAGCTCCAGAGCCTCCGCCAGCTGCAGGGAAGAGGAAAATCCATCACAAGGCAGCACAAGAACAATTATAATGGATATTAACCTATGCAGGTGTGGGGAGATTGTGGTGGAGGTCCTACAGAGCATGGGATTCCTCACAAATTCTTCTTTCTGTAAACATACTGAGGGATGGGATGCTGCAGATGGGATAAAGCTGCATCTTTCAGAGATAAATTGTGCTTAACAAACCTGATCACCTTCTAGGACTGAGTAACCCGCTTAGTTGATGCGGGACAAGCGGTGGACACTGCCTACCTGGGTTTCTCTAAGGCTTTCAATACAGTTTCCTACAGAAAAACCAATACATTATTGTATAGACAAGTGCTCTGTGTGGTGAGGGGGGTACAGGGTGGAGGTGAATAGCTCCTTCTCAAACTGAGGACCGGTCACTAGTGGGGTCCCCCAGGGATCGATATTGGGCCCAATGCTGTTCAATGTCTTCGTAAGTGCTGTGGATGGTGAACTGTGCTGCCACAGCAAAAAGAGCCAACAGGATGCTGGGTTACATCAACAAGGGCATCACCAGCAAAGGCAGAAGTCACCATCCCACCCTACTCAGTGCTTGTCAGGTCACACCTGCTATACCAGGTTCAGTTTTGGTCCCCATCATGCAAAAAAGATGTGTTCAGGCTGGAGAAGGTCCAGAGAAGGGCCACAAAGATGATCAGAGGACTGGGAAGCTACACAAGGAAAGGCTGACAGAGCTGGGCTTGTGAAAAGAAAGCTCAGGGGAGACCCTGTCACCATGTTCCAGTATTTAAAGGTGGCTACAAAGAAGACTGAGACTCCCTTTTTACAAGGAGTCACATGGAAAAGACACGGGCAATGGGCACAAGTTACTGCTGGGGAGATTCTGCCTGGACACAGGAGGAAAATAATTCATAATGAGAACAACCAGCCACTGGGATAATCTCCCCAGGGAAATGATGGATTCCCAGCACTGGATTCTGTTAAGATTCAGCTGGACAGGGTGCTGGGACATCTAGTCTGGGTCATGCTTTGTGTACAAAGGTTGGACCAGATGATCCTTGAGGTCCCTCCCCACCTGGTGTTCTGTGATTCTATGATCTTTCATCAACGCTATTACCAACCAAACCAGCAAAGAGCCGGATACAAACCTTGTTGTCCTTGATAAGCGCCTTGCACCTTAGGAAGTACCAGTACGGGGTGTTCTTGGGGCCGCGCCGAGGTTTTATTTCTGGTTCTTCCTCTCCCTCTTCCTGCAGCTTTAAATTCTGGAATCGCGCTGTCGTTTTGTGATAGTATTTCCTAGAGGAAAACCGATCAGACAGCGTCCCGAACTCCACACCTCCATCATCGCCACCCTCTTCTTCCTCCTCAACGCCTCCAGCGCCGCTCGCTCTCAGGTCGCTCCGGGGCAGCTCTCGGGACGGCTGCGACGACCCCAACAACCTCCACCCCGGCTCCCGGAGCAGACGCGGCGCCTTCCCTGCGGGTGCTGCCGCCCGCCCTCGCGGCACAGCGCTGGAAGCCCACCGGCACCGCGATGCCAGAAGCAGGAGCAGCCCCAGCGGCCTCATGCTGTGCGGCCGCGGGGCCGGGCCGCCGCTCCCGTCCCCTCAGCGGCGGCGGAAGGGGCGCGGCTTGCGGCAGAGCTCCGCGCAGCCGGGTCGGGGGTGACTCCCGGCATTCCGCGGGCGGGCGGCGCGGGGCGGCCAGGAGCTGCCGCCGCCGCTCCCCCGTTCCTCAGGCGCTGCCGGCGCGGAGCAGAGCGGGCCGGGCCGGGCCTGCCCGGGCCCGCCCGCCCGCTGCTCCCCCCGCCATCACCACCATACCCCCGTTGCCGTCCCGCTGCCGCCGCCCCCCAGCCGCCACCATGCAGGAGCTCATCGCCAGCGTGGACCACATCAAGTTCGACCTGGAGGTGGCCGTGGAGCAGCAGCTGGGGGCGCAGCCGCTGCCCTTCCCCGGCATGGACAGTGCGTGCGGGCAGCGGGTCGTGTCCGGGCTCTCCTCCCGGGGGGAGCCGGGGGGCGGTTGGGGGAATGGGGGGAGGTTTCCCGGGGTATGAGCGCCTTGCTGAGGTTTTGGCCTTAAATCTGCCCAAATTCTGCTTCCCCGGTGAGGTTTCTGTCTTAATCCAGGTATTTTGCTTTCCTGCTTAGTGAAAGCTGCAATTAATATACCTGGAGAATGGAAGTTGGGGCGTTATCATGAATAAACCTCACTTTCCTGCGCAGTAACTGATGTTTTTTCCCTGTTCCCTTTTGATAGATGAGGTGTTTTGATGATAGGGAGGCTTCTCCTTTGGGTATATCCATGGTCTTGGGTCTAAACCTTTTCCTTCAGCCTAATAAGCTGATGCAGGTAGTCTCAGGAGACTTAGAGTTTGCTGAAACTTTCAGGCTACTCAGTTTGTGGTTTGACTCCCTCAAACACTGTGTTTCCTGTTGGTCAGGACCAGAAAGGGGTAACACGCTGATGGTTGTTTCGGGCCTGGTTGTTCTGGTCAAAAGCCATAAGACTGTTGTTGCCAAGGCTGTAATTACAGCGTTCGCTGACACGATTGACTTAACAGCAGAGGAAAACCCAGTCAACACAACCTAAACATCTGAAAAGCAAAATAAGCACCACTAAATCTCTGCAAATTCCCTTTGGTGTCCCCAACAAGAATGCAGATATTTGTCAGGGCCACATTTGAACAAGGAGCTTAAGTGGGACAGTAAATTCCCCGAACCAAATCACTGTTTTTGTTTTGATGTTGAGGGACAGATTATCTTTCTGGGGAAGGAAATATGTGAAAAGTTGCCACAAAACTTCGTTAAAATGAATGATGTTTCTTCTCTCCACAGAATCGGGCGCGGCTGTCTGTGAGTTCTTTTTAAAAGCGGCCTGTGGAAAAGGCAAGTAGAGTTTCCAATGGAGTTCTGGGGGTGCAGGGAGGGAAACCAGATTATTCTAGCACTGCATATGGTACTCCTGTGTTTTTAAAGATGAGGGGATAGCCTGGATTGAGGGTAAGACTAAAGGATGCTGGAATAACTGCAGCATTTGGGAAATAATGGTGTTAAGAAGTCGGGAGATGTGAATAAGCGATGCAAGCGGTAAAGGAAGGTTTCAACGTGCCACACACAGGCCTTGCTGTGGGTGTGCTGGTGTTAGTTGCTGTGGTTCTTGGTAGTCGGGATTATCCCAAGAAACAAGGGACAAGAAGAAATGGCCTCAGGCTGTACCAGGGGAGGTTTAGATGGAGATGAGGAACAATTCCTTCCCCAAAGGGTGCTCAGGCATTGGAACAGGCTGCCCAGGGCAGTGCTGGAGTCACTGTCCTTGGAAGCATTCACACACCGTGTAGACGAGGCCCTCAGTGCCATGGGTTAGTGCTGGCCTTGGCATTGCTGGGCAACGGTTGGACTTGATGATCTAAAAGGTCTTTTCCAACCTAATTGATTCTATGATTAAGTGCTGGAGACTGTTGCTTGGCTTGTTAGAAGGTAACATAGGACTTGCCTGGAACTCCCTCTTTTGCTGTTGCCACTAAAGGCTATATTCCTAATATAAAGTGATGTCTTCAAACCCCCTCTTGCAGAGAGGAACAAAGTGTTGCTATTGCCCTGTGCTGTGTATTTTATTTGTTCTTTTTCCCCTTCTCCTTGCCCTGTCCTTCCGCAGGGGGCATGTGCCCGTTCCGACACATCAGTGGGGAGAAGACAGTTGTTTGCAAACACTGGCTACGAGGACTGTGCAAAAAGGGAGACCAATGCGAGTTTCTACACGAGTATGACATGACCAAGATGCCTGAGTGTTACTTCTACTCCAAATTTGGTAAGGGGTGTTGTAGCTCCTACTTAGCATTCCTTGCTGGCGTGGGAGTCTGGTGAAGAGGATCCTGGTACATCCCTGTTACCCATCTGTAGAGTGTTACAGTTCTCTCTCTGATGATATTGTTAGACCATAACGTTTTTAGATCTTCTTAGTCCTCTACTTTATTATCCCCCTAAATTTGTGACATATTATAGACGTCTCCTCTCTCAAGAGCTTGTCCCTTGGGGGAAGAGGTGGGAAGTTCAAGTTTTGGCTGGGTTTTATGCCTTATGTTCTCTTTGGGTACGAGATGAGTAGGCTGAGCAGTTGGTCTTTGCATGACTCTTATTTTGGGGAGTTGATGAGCAGCAGAGGGCATGGGGGTGCAAAACTTTTATGCACTTGCTTTCCAGCTCTGGAGATCTGGACATAATGAGGCAACTTGCTGTCAGAAACTTACAGTCTTGTAGGTTTCCTTGGATTGAGGTTAGTGTGCAATTTGTAGTTTCTCCACACTTCTGGTGCACTAAATGTTTGGTTTTTGTTACCATGACTGCTCTTTCCAGTTTAGTTTCTGCATTGTTTTTAAAAGCACACATATATAATCCAGCCTGGTAGAACTTTGCTCACCAGGGGTGAGTCCTTGGTGTTCTTCATCTAGGTTAAGGCAGGCAGTATGACTGCTGTGCCTGAATTTATCCATGTTGGTAACGGCTTTGTGGGAGCTACATGAGCCAGGTAATGTTTTGAGGGTCACTTGATCTTGAACCTGCACAAGTGACTAAGAATTGTGTTTGCCTTTGGTACAGGGGAATGCAGTAACAAAGAATGTCCATTCTTGCACATTGACCCGGAGTCTAAGATCAAAGACTGTCCCTGGTATGACAGAGGCTTCTGTAAACATGGTATGTCACACAGTAGCTGCTTCTGTGGCTATAAATCAAGGGTAGGGTGTTGCTATTTTTTCTTTGGGTGATCTGCTCGTGTACTTGCTACTGCTGAGTGCTGGGATACGTATATATGGAACGTGAACTCCTGAGCTTTGTGTTGCAGGTCCCCTCTGCAGACACCGGCACACTCGAAGAGTCATTTGTGTGAATTACCTGGTAGGATTCTGTCCAGAGGGGCCTAGCTGTAAATTCATGCAGTGAGTATGCTTCCAGGCTCGTCCTGTCAGCTTGTGTTTCCTTTCTAATCCGGTCTGTGTCAAACAAGGGTGCTCCAGTGCTTCCCAGTGGCTTTGGAGATCTGGCCAATGTTTAGTTTCTTGGACCAATCTAAGGATATGGGGCAGGACCTCTTCAGGGTAACACACTTCAGAGTGGAGATCAGATCCCATCAGTGCAGTGGGATCACATGAGTTTATCGTAGAATCCCAGCCTGGTTTGTGTTGGAAGGAAGCTTAAAGCTCCTCCAGTTCCAACCCCCTGCCACGGGCAGGGACACCTTCCACTAGAGCAGGTTGCTCCAAGCCCCTGTGTCCAGCCTGGCCTTGAACACTGCCAGGGATGGGGCAGCCACAGCTTCTCTGGGCACCCTGTGCCAGCGCCTCAGCACCCTCACAGGGAAGAACTTCCTAATATCTCATCTAAATCTTATATCCCTCTAGTGTGAATAGAGGGATATACTACATACCAGATTCTCATTTTCCTATAAGTAATTGCTGAGCATCAGAATACAAAGAGGACTGGGGAAGGGGACGTGTGTTTCCTGTAAGCTGAATTGACTTGGCTGAATGTTTGGTTGTTTGGAGTTAATTGAGCTGATGGTAAAATGTTGACCTGTGATTTGAGAATCAATTTTCTTGTTTCCATCTAACCCAGCCCTCGGTTTGAACTGCCAATGGGAACCACAGAGCAACCACCACTGCCTCAACCGACACAAACACAGCAAAAGGTACTCAATTCCCATCTCCCCTGCACACCTCCCTGCAAAGCATCGCCCACAGTGCTCCGAAAGGGAGCGTATTGTCTAGCAGTCAAAAATGTTGGAAAGTCTTGGAGAAATACTCACTGAATGAGGGAAAACCTTACCTATTTTACAACAGGATATGATATTCTTTTGTATTTAAGAACTTGGAGAACAAATCCTCATCAATCACAAAGCACTGTTCTCCTTCCAGCCCTCTAATGTCCACCATCTGATCACAACAGACTTGCTGCTGCCTTCATCCTGGGACTGTGGGGCTTTGCTTTGTTCTATTTCTCCCCTTGCTTTGGTTAATCTCAGTCACTGGTGCTGTCCTCCAGCTCAGAGGCCAACAGCAGCAGTTCTGTTAGTTGGGGCACTGCCTGGAAGAGAGGGTGCAATGCAAGAATTAAGCAGTGAGCAACACTGAGTGCCATTACAGTGATGAAAGCCCTACCACTGCTCCAACTTTACGTGGAGATGTAGTCACAGAACACTCCCACATGACATAGAAGCACCTCATACGTGGTTGTGCAGCAATCTGCCAGGTTTTGTAATCTGTGTGATATCTGTCAGTGATGACAAAGGATACTTTAGGAGCCTAAACCTACTCCCTAAATCAGCTTTCTGGAGAAAAACAGGATTGCTGGGCTTTGTAAGCCTCAGTGCTCCATTTCTTCTCTATGCTGCTCCAACTGGCAGAGCACCCACACACAGATTTGGAGGACAATTGATCATTTGATGTATGGGGTGCTCTTTTCCCTTCTAACAAAGTAACAGCCATAAAGTTCTTATATCCTTGATGCACATAACTCTTCTCCTGACCAACAGAGGACACCCCAAGTCATCGGAGTCATGCAGTCTCAAAATAACAACGCTGGGAACAGAGGACCCCGGCCGTTGGAGCAGGTCACCTGCTACAAGGTAAGTCAGAGGGGAGGGAAAGCAGGGGGTGCTGGATTTAGGAAGAACAGAGTGCATGTCCCAGCATCCTGTCCAGCTGAATTTTAACAGAATCCAATGTTGGGGAATCCCCACTTCCCTGGGGAGATTATTCCAATGCTGGTTGTTCTCATTGTGAGTTATTTTCCTCTTGTGTCCAGGCAGAATCTCCCCAGGAGGAACTTGTACCCATCACCCCTCATCCTTTCCATGTGACTCCTTGTAAAAAGGAGCCTCTGTCTTCTTTGTAGCCACCTTTTAAATACTGGAACATGGTGACAAGGTCTCCCCTGAGCCTTCTTTTCACCAGGCTGAACAAGCCCAGCTCTTTCAGCCTTTACCTTGTGTGGCTTCCCAGCCCTTGGAACTTTGTGGCCCTTCTCTGGACCCTCTCCCGCCTGTGCACATCTTTTTTGCATAGTGGGGACAAAACTGAACCCAGTATTGCAGGGGTGGCTTTACATGTGTCAAGTAGAGTGGGATAATGAGTTCTCTATCTCTGCTGGTGATGCCCTAATTCAGGATAGCTGATTGGGAGAATCCCACTGATCTCTGATGTAGTGGTGGAGTAGTCTTGGAAGCTTCTTGAGTGTTACAGCCCTGTGCTGTTCGTAGTGGTGCTCTGAGAGCTCTCTCCTCTGTAGTACGACAACTTGGCATCACATTGCTCCCAGCACAGAAGCAGCTTTTGCTCCAAAGAGTGGAAATAGCCCATAAATCGTGTCCCTTGTGACTCTGTTTCACTTCCCCTGCAAAATGCTGCATCTTCAGCAGACACGGAATCTGAACAGTTGCTGATAAAGGCTGCCAGAGGAAACGAGCTGTAACTGTGTAATAATTGCTCTCTCTTTCTCTTTTAGTGTGGTGAAAAAGGTCATTATGCCAACAGATGCACCAAAGGACATCTGGCCTTTCTCAGTGGACAGTGAAAGAGCAGAACGAAGAATGCAAGGGAGCTATTAACACTGAGAAAAGGTTTCTGCCTAGTGCTATGTCTTGAACTATTAATCAGGGGGTTTTTTTAATGCCATTACTGAAAGAACTGGTCAGAGGCTGGCTGCTGCTAAGCAACATTTTTGTAACTGTCCACAACTTTTTTGTTTTATGTTTTAACCTTTTTAAAATAGATTTTGGCCTCTGCCTCTCTTCACTGAGCCCTGCTGAAAGGTTGATCTAAAAGCCAAGAGATATGCAAACCCCTCACTGGTGCAGCACTCTACCTAAAAAACATGTCTTCTGCCAGTGTTTCTTTAAAGTGTTTCTCTAAGGTTTTCCTTCTGCCACTTCTCTTTGGGGAACCTCTGGAAGCAGGCAGATTGACTGGGAAAACTAATACTTGAAATGCCTTCCCTTCAGTGAGGAAGCAGGGATTCTGCTGTCCTGTAGCTCTTAAAAAGCAAAGTCATGTTCCCAGGTCCAGCCTGTTGTAGTCGATAAGCTTGTCCTGGTGGCTCACTTAAGGCTTCACATATGTGAGGCTGTAAAACTCTCATCCACTTGCTTTGTTTCTGTGCTTCTTGCTCTGCTGAAGGTTAGAAATTCATCTTCTGGGTGAGACCTGATCAAGGAGAGAATAAATTGGCATCTCTGTGGTTAGCCAGACCGGGAGGAACAATGACTATAGGAAAGCCATGCCTGTGCTCATGTTCCATTTGCAAACAGCGAGGGGAAATGAGCACAGCTTGAAGAGTAGGAATAGAAGAGCCTTGTCTCAGCCCCCCCGACGTCCAGCTCACACTGAGCAGGTATTTCCATAGCCTAGAGAAGACTGAGAAGTGGAGATGTATATTCTTATGGAACACTGCTTTTAAAAGTGGTAGAGTGTTCTGAGAGCAATTTTTGTAGCCAAACCCCTTTCATTTTGTGAGAAGATTATTTCAAAAGGGCCAATGATAAAATGTCAATTAAAAACAAGGAAAAAAAAAAAGTATCTACAATGTGAGCCTTATTGATTCTGAGCCCTCTCCTTTGCTGCCTTTTTACTTTGTTTTTATTGAAATGTACTGCTGGAAAAAGCTGGCTGTGAATTTCTTTTCTTGTTAAGAACAAGGCAGTATGCCTGGATGAAGTGACCAGAGCACTTTGGTTTGAGTGACTGCTGTTATTTCACTGTGGAGAGTCAGTCAAAACATGTTTCAAGTCTTAAGTGACCATGGTGTGACAGACCAGTGGATGCTTCTTATAAGACATTGTGCCTGCAGAGGCTGAGCAGTGGTTGAACTATGTGTTACCTGTGTGTAACTGGGCACGTGGAAAGGGAGCAAAACACTTTGGTACCTGGTCACCTTCCCCATCTAGTTGAGGAGTTTATGGTCTTTTCTACCCGTACAGATGCTTGCCAAACCTGAAAGCCTTCCCATTACCTCCAAAGCTCTTGAGAGATTGTTCACATCCCTTAAGAAGTGGTTTTCCCTCCTGTTTAGAAAAGGATACTGCAGGTTGCACCTGCAGCTACAAGCAGTGGCAGGTAGTGTGGTGGTGGTAGGATGTGCTTGCTGAGTGGAGCAAACTCTCAGATGTTCCTTGAAGCTGCACTTACGAACATTGTGTGTCCTGTTAAAACTTCCCACTGCTGCCTTGAAGCCAAGCAGCAAAGTTTTCCTTTTAATATAAGCTTATCCCCATTCAGAAGAACCTTCTGAACTTCTTTTAGCAATGAAAGTAACGTTTGGATAGAAATACCAGGTTATCAGAGTTAAGAAGCATTAGAATCCCAGTGACAGAATGGGAATTGCAGGCCTCCTTCAAGCTAAACCATCTGGAAACTGCCCAAATACCTGCAGCCCCCAGCTGACACCCTGACCAAGGATCAGAAACACGTGGCCACCCCAACAAGCCACCTAAAGCTCAGATATTGGTCTTTCAAATCAGCAGCTACTTGTCCAGCCTGTACCTCATGGCTATTAAGAAGCAATCCAATGCTTTTTACTTTTATCCAACAGTTTGGATCAGGTGTCCTGGTTTCCCCAGTTCCTAATGCAGCCTAAGCAACAGATGCTTTCCCAGCCCTTAGGCTTGAGAGGTGAAACTCTGAGAAGCCAAAACCTCACTTGCACAGTACAATGAACAAGTCAGTTACAAGACTGTCAACTCAGTAAACGTAAAGTGTCTGCACTTTATTATTGGTCATAATAGTACAGATTCTAGTATTAATAGTTCTGATGTCTTCTTCTGATGTCAGGGTAACTGTTCAGTAGCCAGGTCTGTTCCAGAGTTGTACCTTTGCTTCCTGAAGGTCACACTTCAGTGGTACTTCCTGCGGCGCTCGTGCTCTGCAGCATTCAAAACAAAGGTTAGTTTTACTGAAGTCACAAGAAAAACCACACCACACCTGAAATGACAGCAAAGAAAGCACTCTAAGGACACATCTGAGCATGTAGCTTCTAAGTGCCATCAGGTCAGACAGGCAAGAAGATCTACATCACCAAGAAAACACTGGCCATCTGATAAGTAAATATTCAAGTGTTTTATGGCTAAAAGAAGCCTGCTTGCCCACAGGCTGGGATTCAAGCAGCAATGGTTTGCACAGTCTTCCATAGCAGCAGCAGATTGTTTCTATTGCCCCAAGCAACCTCCCAAGCCACACTATGCACATACAGTCACATTGCTTTTACTTACTCAGGTGGCTGTAGCTCCAGATGTAGCTGATAACAACATAACCAGCGAGCACCATGGAGATGCCACCCAGGCCCCCTTTCCTCACATCGATGTATTTAGTGTAGTATCTGTTGTAACCTTGGAGGAAGAACGTTGTCAGTTACACGCTGTTCTGTGTCTGAAAGCAGCAGCCTGGTTCCACAGAACTTGGGTAAATGGTTTCTAAGGAAACATCTGAGGGGCTCATAAGTGAGGCTGAGAGAAGGCAACCTGTGTATTAGTGAAGCCAGGTGAACACAAATTAATTGCGCTAAGCCTTATCAAAAGGAAAAAAGCTATTTATCATTCTCCCCTAAACATTAATTATTATGACTTTCATGAGCTCAAGCTGCATTGGAATTACTGAATTCTTTCATATTAGTGTATATATATTATGTAGACACCTGCGTTTGCTATTTTGTGTTTAACTCACATTTGATATTTCATGTTTAAATGGGTTCAAGCTGAAACAGGGGAAGTTCAGGTCGGGTATAAGGAAGAAGTTCTTTACAGTGAGGGTGGTGAGGCACTGGAACAGGTTGCCCAAGGAAGTTGTGAATGCTCCATCCCTGGCAGTGTTTAAGTCCAGGCTGGACAGAGCCTTGGGTGACATGGTCTAGGGTAAGGAGTCCCTGCTCGTGGCAGGGGCTTGGAACTAGATGATCTTAAGGTCCTCTCCAACCCTATCTATTCTGTGATTCTAAATCTACCTAAATGCCATAGCATACAATCTATATAGCATAGATACAATCTACAGCAAAGGGTGTCAATCAAAATTTATACAAGAAGTAATACCAAATCCAAGCCTCCAGTGGATAAAGCCCAGACAAGAAACACATCTACAGATGGGAGAACCCGACGCTAAAGAAGACAGGGTTCTGAGAAAGCAAAAATCACCTCAAAGCAGCCCCTGTAGAACCGGATCCCCCTCCACAGCCAGCACCCAGCGATGCTTATGCACCGATGTGCCTTAGCTCCGGCAGGAGAAGGGATCCGCACCCCGCACAGTCCCCGCCGGGTGCGGGTGTGCGGAGCAGGATAGATCCCCTCAGCCCCCCTCACCTCTTCGTATGGCCCCCAGGATGCCGCCGGGGGTGAAGTCTCTCATGGCCAGCCAGCTGGGCAGCTGGCCCAGCTTCACGTCCAGCAGCTTCATGTCCTTGAGGAGAACTGCAGCAGATAAAGAGACACACATATCCCGGTCAGAGGGGAAGAGAAGGAAGGAGGGATGGAGCCACGGTCACCTTGCGGCCGCGCCGCACTCACCCGGCGGCTGCGCCATCTTGCCGCTGTGCGGGGACAGCCGGGAGGCGCCGCGCTGAGGCTGACGGGAGGAAGGTCGGGCGGGAGCCCGCATGGCGGGGCGGGTGGCGAAGCGCTGGCGCCATGTTGGGCAGGTCCGTCCTCGCTCCGTTCCCTCCAGCCGCCCGCTGAGGAGGTGCTGGCCCCGGTGGGGTCGCGTTGTCCCGCCCCATCCCCTCACCGCAGGGTCGGTTCCTCAATGGGGGCTGCACACGCTGCTTCCATCGGTTACCACAAGCAGTGTGCATTGGGGTGCTGGCAGCATGGAGGTCTGTCACTGGGCTGGGGGCTCCGTGAGGGGTTTCCTGCCCTGACCGGTCTCCTCAGCGGCCGCAGCAATCATGGAATCACAGACTGATTTAGGTTGGGAAGGAGCTTAAAGCTCATTCAGTTCCAACCCCTGCCACGGGCAGGGACACCTTCCACTAGAGCAGGTTGCTCCAAGCCCCTGTGTCCAACCTGGCCTTGAACACTGCCAGGGATGGGGCAGCCACAGCTTCTCTGGGCACCCTGTGCCAGCGCCTCAGCACCCTCACAGGGAAGAGCTTCTTCCTTACACCTCATGCAGGGTGTCCTCCGATACCACAGGGCAGGCCAGCGCCTTGCACCATCCCTACTGGGTGTCGGGTGTTAGTGCTGCAGCTTGTGAGGGAACAGCAGGGAGAGAAAAATCCACCATTTCTTCATCAACATCATCACGAGACTTTTTGGGAGCTGCTGGTGTCCCACAAGCAAATTTTTCCAGTTCTGAACAAGTTGCAACTCTTAGCACTGTAAGCGTGCATTCACAGATAGAACATACTGCAAAACACATTTAAATTTGTTATCATATTGCAATGTAAGAGGTGAGGGCTTCTCAGACCGCTTTCAGGGGTCACCCCCTCTCTCCTACAGTCTTTCTAGGTGAGAGAATTGGAATGTTCAACTGTGTTTTTCACAGGGATTAAGTGGCAGATGAATATCATATCCTGTGCTCCCATTTCAGTGCCCGCTCAGGACTTTTCTGTATGGGAATATGCTGCGTTTTACTACAGCTCCTTTGGAAGGATGTTAAAGGCAAAAGGAGAGGCTGGACCTCGGTATATGACGGAAGTAAACCCGCATAACCGGAGTGGTGGAAGAGGTAATGTGCAGATAAAGACAACTTTTACCTCCCTGCAATAGGAAAGAGCCACCAGGATTTATTTCATATTCCCAAGTATCTTTCTGTGGGATTTAGCGCACGCAGGTCCCCACAGAGCAGAGTTAGTGGTGGGACGAGGGTGAGGACTCCAGCAGGTGTCACTCGCATGTAGCAGGATGGAGCTACGGGAGGGATGCTCTCCATTAGCCTGACCTCTAGAGGTTTTACATCGTATCATCCAGGTTCACAACAGTGTCAGGTTTTGTTGTTGTTGATTGTGCTGAATCCCGAAAGCAAAGTGATACAGCAGAGAACAGCGAGCAGCCATCCACCGCTGTTGCTGACAGCTCAGCCAGGACCCCATCGTTCCTAGATATTACATCTCTAGCGCACAGAGGGCTGTTGGAACAGAGATGCTGAGAACTAAATCAAGGATGGTGAAGGGAGCCCGCAGAGCTCCTACATAAACACTAATATTTGCAGCTTTAACTTTCCTTGGGCCACAGAGTCTTATTCCACATCCCTTCCTCCTGCCACTGCAGTATTCTTGCATTAGGGTTTGTGTTACCTGGTATTACAGGAGTTGAGGTACTCTGTAACACATCTTACTCAGAGGCTGCTCTATTTCACCTGCTTGTTTATGGAAATTCATTTAGTTACATCAAATGGTGCTCTCCCATAGCATAACATAAAAAAGAAAAGCAGAAGGAATAGATTACTGCCTGGTTTTTTTTTTCTTTTCCTTATTAATAGAAAGTAGGATTAGGAAAGAACGGTGTGCCTGATCACTTGAAGAAAAGGTTCCAAATTTAGTCCTTGTTAAATGAGTTAAAAATACCCTTATTAAAGATTTATTCTTTATTATTTCACCTTACAGGTAACTGTCATTTTATTGCTAAGTGTCCCCTGATGAACTGCTATGTGGCCTTTTTATACTTCTTGCATAAAAGCATGCTTCAGACTTGCTTCCCTCATTCTTGCAAGGCAACCTATTGTTTTAAATGGGATCACTCATGCAAGGCAGATTAATTCACCTGCAGGAAGAAAGCCAGTGGTGGGTGCCTCATTTTCAGGAGTTCCCTGCAGAGCAGAATAGCACATCAAGTTCCTCAGAGTGCTGATAGCAAGATCTGGGGAAATTTGCTTTGTTAGGATAGGAATGGAAGTCAGTAACAAGGGTACATCTCCCATGCAAGCAGGGGCAGCACGGACCCAAACTTTGGCCTTGCTCTGCTCTGGTAGACTAAAAGAGGAATAGTGCTGTTTGTTGTCTTTGTGCCATCTTAATGCTGCACCAAGCAGGAAGAGTTAATGGTTTGGATGGGTGGGAGGTTTTGCAGCACACGTTTCCTCCCTTTGACCTGTGCTGCTGGCCAAAATTCATGGTCTTGTTGATCGATGCAGACGGGAGGAGGAGGACTGATGAAGAAAGGCATTTCTCATGTATTTCTGGTTGCTTACAAGAATGCTCAGAGCCCTTCTTTCCTGAACACGGAAGAAATCACGCAGTTGAGAGCCAGTTTCCTCGCTCATAGCTCCAGACCTGCTCCAGGCAGCAGTGTGACCCCAAATCCCCCTCTTTTCTTGTATTCAGTCCAGGTTTTGTATCAATGATTGTTCAGGCTCTTTGAAGTTTCCGTTCCCTGCCTGTTTCAATGTGCTGTCTTTCTATCTCCTCCTCCACCTGAACTCTATTGTTCAGCCACACATAACCTTCTTTCCTTTTAATATCCTACCCAAAACTGTCCTCCCAGAGCCTTCAGGTACTTGAGCAATTTTGCATTGCGGGTGAAAATAGACTTAATGTCTCCTTCAGCTACCCTAAATAAAGGCATGCAGTTCAACCTACCGGCTGCAAGAAGGTTTAACCCAACCTATAAACATAAAAGCCTAATGGAGTGTTGCCCTGAGGTTTTCAGCTTACTGAAGACCCCTCTAGAAAATGCTGTGAAGTTTATAAGTAATGGCATAGAAATAATAGGGACTACGTCAGTCAGAAACCCAGAGTGTTTGCAACAGACGTCAATGGGTATGAAAGAGGTTTCCTTTTTCCGGTAGCAGCCCTAACACATTACATTGGAGCTTTCAATCCCCAGTTGTGGCCTGAAAAGTTAAGTAACACTCTTCATTACAGTTGCTGAAAAGGAGAAGTAAAGGAGAAGTAAGAAGCGTAACACAACATCCTTCAGACTGTGAGGAGACTGGGATCATCTGTTCTGTTCTTTGTGCCACCCTTTGGAAACTCAGGGTCTCACCTGGGCCTGGTGGCCGGTGATGATACAGTAATCACAGCAAACCAGGTTGGAAGGGACCTCAAGGATCATCTGGTCCAACCTTTCTAGGCAAAGCATGACCCAGACTAGATGTCCCAGCACCCTGTCCAGCTGAATCTTAACAGAATCCAGTGTTGGGGAATCCACCACTTCCCTGGGAGATTATCCCAGTGGCTGGTTGTTCTCATTGTGAATTATTTTCCTCTTGTGTCCAGGCAGAATGTCGCCAGCAGTAACTTGTGCCCATTGCCTGTGTCTTTTCCATGTGACTCCTTGTAAAAAGGAGCATCTGTCCTCTTTGTAGCCACCCTTTGTTACTGGAACATGGGGATAAGGTCTCCCCTGAGCCGCCTTTTCACTAGGCTGAACAAGCCCAGCTCTCTCAGCCTTTTCTTGTGTGGCTTCTCAGTCCTTGGATCATCTTCATGGCCCTTCTCTGGACCCTCTCCAGCCTGTCCACATCCTTTTTGCATAGCAGGGACCAAAACTGAACCCAGTATTGCAGGTATGGCCTGACAAGCACTGAGTAGGGTGGGATGATGACTTCTGTGTCTCTGCTGATGATGCTCTTGTTGATGCAACACAGCATCCTGTTGCCTTTCTTTGCTGCAGCTGCACACTGTTCACTCCTGTTGAGCTTAATATGCAGACACAGTGCCCAGAGGTGTGTAAAGCAGCACAGAGTGGCCTTCAGGAAGGTCAAGAGATGAGGATTTGCCCACCTGATCCTGCGCCCACAGATGACAAAGCTGATGACAAACTGATGACAAAGCACTCAGTGCTTTTAATAAAGGATCAAACCTACATGAGTGGACAGATGCAGTTCTGAAACACACAGTTTGGCACAGGATGCTTCTTGGCTCCTAAACGCTTATTTCAATCTGATGTCTTCCAACCAGCATAAGTTAAGTGGCTGCAGCCATCAAGGAGAAAGAGAAATCACGGGCTGCCAGCATTGCCAGAAGCTCAATGGAGAGATGCAGGTTTTATCAACCAGTCATTTGGAGAAAAGTTCTGGTCCAGGGTAGCTTGATCCAGTTATTGTTTGCTTGTGTGAACAGTTGGATGTGGTGAGAGCAGGGCAGCTGCTCAGCAAAGGTCTCAACCTCATTCATCCAACATTGTGCTTGCAGCAGAAACCAGATTCCTGAGTTGAATAGGATGAGAAAGGGGGATGGAGTTTGGAATCTCTTCCATGGCCTGGGAAAATGGTGAATTGCCTTGTGTAGATAATAACACCACAGGATTGACCCAGCAAAAGCAGTTGAAAGAATTAACCTATGACTGTAAGCACATTGCTTGCTCTGTGTTATTACTGAGCCATTTGCCTTAGTCAACCTCAAAACACCTTTATGAAGCAGATCACTTCCCAGTGATTAATAGTTTAGCATGTACATAGTTCTTTTCTCCTTCACAGCGCTTGAGTGTTGATGCATCTTCATGCTCCTCTGAGAAAATACGTAAGTGAATGTTGTGATTATCTTTTCAAGTGGGGAAATTTGAGCCCTGTGTTTAGGACTGGGAAAGGGAGATTCCTCTTTCCTCCTTTGGTCCCATCTTGCTGCCCTTTGCTTGTATGCGATGTCAGTTGCAGAAGTCCCCTATTGTGTAGGTCTTTGATCAGCCTGCTGGTTAGCTAAATATATACCTGGGGGGAGGTAATTACATGCTATCAGTAGTAAAGTGTACTAAAATAATTCACGTTAATTAAAACACTTGCAAACCCAAAGCAGGAATTTTCACTAAGATAAACCTGCTGCAGCAACAGCTGCATCTGACGCTGCTGCTTCCCATAGACAAACATGGAAATAAACCCAGGGACCAGTAAAAACCACTTTCTTCATGCTAAGAAGAGGAAAAACATGCACCCATTGTTATCGATCCAAAAGGGCAGGACTAAACACACCTTCCATCTATGCAAGCAGATCTGCCTTCATGAGCATGGGGAAAGTTGGTGTGATAAACCCCATGTTATCAACATGTCTGGCTTAAGTGTGAGTGGCCAGGCAGAAGGGTTGTATCACCTAGTTACCATCTTTGAATCCACTGTCAGTTCCTCCAGCACAATCAGAATCCCAGATTGGTTTTGGGTGGAAAGGACCTTAAAGCTCCTCCAGCTCCAACCCCCTGCCACGGGCAGGGACACCTTCCACTAGAGCAGGTTGCTCCAAGCCCCTGTGTCCAACCTGGCCTTGAACACTGCCAGGGATGGGGCAGCCACAGCTTCTCTGGGCACCCTGTGCCAGCGCCTCAGCACCCTCACAGGGAAGAGCTTCTGCCTAAGAGCTCATCTCAATCTCCCCTCTGTCAGGTTAAAGCCATTCCCTCTTGTCCTGTCACTACATGCCCCTGTAAAAAGTCCCTCTCCAGCTTTCTTGTTGGCCTATTCAGGTACTGGAAACTGCTCTGAGGTCTCCGCAGAGAAAAAAAGTACAAATCCCTGTACTTTTCCTCTCTTCCCACATTTACATCTGATGAAAATAATCAGCACTTTCACAGCCTTGCGTGGAAATTGTCTGTCTGACCTTCCCAGCTGAAGCAGTTGATGGATGTTCTCCCTCTGTACCTCGTATCTTGGAAGAAGCTTAGTCGCTGATGTGAGTCTGATGTGACCAAAGGCACTGGTAGGTTTGGGATGTTATCAATCCACAGCCCTGTGACACCCATTGATCTTGCTTCCTGCAGATCCCAGAGCACCATTAGTCTCCAGTTCCACCCAGTGCATCTCCCCATTGAGCACTTCTGGGAGGGCTGGTATCCCAGTATCCCAGGGTTTCTCTTTCTTCCCGATGGCTGCAGTCGCAGCAAGAAGACGCCAGATTAAAGGAAGTGCTTAGGATCCAAGAAGCACTGTTGTTTCATTTAAACTTCATTCTCTTCTTTTTACCAGCAGGTGAGCTAAGCATCTTAGAAGCCACAAAAGAATCAGATTTGTAGGGCTGCAATGAGTCACAGCTCAGGTCTCAGCAGTGAATTGCCTCTCACTGGTATGAACTGACCTTCCAGTTTGGTACTTGCACACCCAGAGGGTTAGACCGTGCCTCCTTCTCCAAGCCACAGATGCAGTCACCATTGCAGGATTCATGGCTGTGTGTGATCAGTTGGTGGGTGAGCTGGTAAGATACCTTCTCCTCCATCTGTTCTCCCTTCTCTCAGTGCTTCTCTGCGGTGCAGCGTGGATGCATGTGTGTTTGTTTGCATCATTCTCTCCCTACATATATCTCTGTGGGTTTGTTGTCATACTTCACTTACAAATAGTGATGCTTTGCACTCCCTCCCCACCTTGCACCAGATCAAACTCTAGTTTCTTGCAAGGTAGTGAAAGCAGCACAACAGATCTATCTAACCAGGCTTACCCAGTGGCTGTGTTATCCTATATGCTTGGCAAGAAATGAGCTTAAAGCCCGGGTGAGAAAGAGATTCCTCTCTGAAGATCAGCTAACAGCCTGGTGGGATTTCAGCCATGCCGCTCTGACATTCCAGCAGGGCACATGGGCACCCCTTTCCCTTTCCTGCTCTGCAGCATGAACTGGGAAGGGCTGCAGGGGACTGGGAGAGAGGAGCCAAGCTGCAGCAGGAAGCATTCAGATGTATTTCATTTCAGGGTGACCTTTAACAGGTGTGGATTTACTGATGGGGAGGGGAGAGGGAAGTAAGCAAGGGATTAAGGGGACTTTACTCTCCCTCCACTTTAAGCACCAGCTTGCACAGCATTCCAGTATTGTGAGATGCAATCTGTGGCTGTATGGTTTTATATCTTCTGTCTCCCTTGATTCTGGGAGGTTCTGCCCCCGGTCTGTAGCACTGCTGGGATTCAATAGATCGCACACTGTACTGGTAGGTATCCCCAATTTAAACCTGGGAAGGGGGAGAAAAATCACCCTCTTATCTGCAAGAATTGGGGTTTAACCTAACTGTGTTTGCACAGTTCAGGCAAACACAAGGTGTTGGTACATTCCCTGGGTGACTTTGCCTGGAGATTTTTGATCTTGTCCTAGTGCTGCTCCACACTGCTGAACAGCTGCTTTCCTCTCCCCCAGCGCCTGCTGCAGTTTGGTGATGGATTAAGGCAACTCTGCATTTTCCTCATCCCTCTCCGAGGGGAGTTGTAAAGTTTAATTAATTACATTTTGTAAAACACGATGGGCTCCTTGGATGATAAATGCTGCACAAATGTAGAGTATGTTTTAATGAGTGCTGTGTGACGGCTGCTGCAAAGTGCTTGTTTCATCAAACTGATCTGAGCTGCACAAGCTCCTCACCCTGCTGCTATCAGACAGAAGCGTTGCCAAGCACTCTGTCTTTCATGGGCTATTTGATTTGAGGGTCCCAAGGCAGTTTTGGAAACTTTAACAAAATAAAAGGCAAGGAATATATGTATATATCTGTATTTTGTGTAACTTTCCCTTTATGTGTGCAGTTTAGATTAGAGAGCAATACCACCTAGCAATGGGGAAGGAAAAAATGGGTTGGCAGTGTGGCTAGATGGCATGGCTCTGTGGCAGAGGGATGTAAACCTGCTCTGGTTTTGCCTGGCACCATGTCAGGCACCACAGTTCTGGCACCATATAAGTTGTATTTTACAAGTTTCCCACAGCTGTGGGTATGTGAAATCAGCCTGGCTGCAGCTTCTCTGGTCCTCTCTCCTAAGCAAATGAGGTTAAAATGAAGCCTACTCACAGAGCTAAGGGTGGTTTCCATAAGGAAAATGGCAGCCTGCTGTAATTGCAAGCAATTCTTTTGCTGGAATTTGGTCAGGTAAGAAGGAAGTAATTTCTTGAGCTGTAAGACCTGCCTTGGGCTACTCAGTGGCTAGAACTTCAGCCTTACACTTCCTCCAGAAAGCTGCTTCTGCTGTTATCAGACTGCTGAAGCGTCAGATCACCAATGAACAGAGGAGAGATATGACTTGAAGCAGCACTTAAAGCAGAGCCCGGAAGAAACAGTCTGTAGATTTCCACCCAGTGATGGCTCAGTCCTCCCCAGCCTTTGGGATCCAAGGATGCTCTGAGCAGAGGCTACTGGTGGTGTGGGACTGAAACGGTGGCAGCAATCAGCCAAAGCCCCCTTTGCACTACCCTTCCCTTAAAGCTGTTACTTTAAATTCACCTCTTCTGGATCTTTTATAATCTCTGCTTCTTTTGGCAAGCTACAGTTTTCCTTAAGGGGAGAAGAATGGCCTCTCTGTAAGACATTGGCGGTGCCAAGAAGGAAAAAGAAGACACAAGTAATGAGCTGTTGAACCCATAGTGAGATGAGAGGGATGAGTGAGACATTTTAGGGAATAACCAACCAATCATCTAGTCTCACAAGCAATTTGTCTTTCCTCATTGCAAGGCAACACCATAGCGGGAGAAATGTAGGGCCATTCTTCAGAAGATTTATTGCCCTGTAGCATCTGTGTGAGAAAACTCTTAAGTGCTGAGTAGAGCAGGAAATTGGAAGTAGATCGCGCGACCTGCAATTTAACAAAGTTCTTGGATCTTCTGTGGGAAGAGAGTGCTGGAGTTTCAGAGCTGGCTCTGGCTTGTAAGGCTTTATCAGTCCTGGGAGAAGAACCAGTGTAGGTTTGGTTAGAGCTGATAGAGGCTCCATCATTTACTGGTCTAGACACTGAGAGTATTCCAGAGTGCTGCTTTAACCAGTACAGAGGAAAACACTGCCCAGTGCTGTGGTGGATCCAACTGTGCCTAAGATCAGGGATCCAAAGGCACTCACGTGAGCTACTGGTGTTTGCAGGACCTCTGACAAGAGAGGGGTGCCTGTGTTTCCTGACTGTGAACGTATCTCTTCACAGCCCTCTGTATGTACAGCATTTTCTCAGAAACCAGCCTCAGGGACAATTATACGTTAATAGCTCCTTCTTTCAGAAGCAGCCAGCCCTGCTCCTGAGAAACAGCTATTTTCAGGCAGTCTTGTTCCTGAGGAACTGCTATTTTTAGTGAGTTCTATTTCTGAGGCAAAAAAAAAAGGAGAGTGAAGAAGAAGCCATTTCTGTATCCCTCCACCATGGCCCAGACCCACTGGCTGTGGTTGACTTGCATTTTGCAAGAAACATTTCCTCTTTACATCCCAGTAGCCTGAAGAAAGTGGCTCTCCAGCCATTACAGAAAGCAGCAATCTGAGCTGGGGCTAATTAATGCAGGGAGAGCTTGTGGGAGGCAAAGCCTTGCTCATGTACTATAGATTCCATTAGAACGAGTAGGGAAATGTAATAGGGTTCTCCTGGGACATGCAGGACTTTTAGATACCTAATTTGGAAGTCCGTTCTGGTATCCATTTTCAACGTCCCAAGAGTAATGATTAATCCTGTACTCCAGGTTTCTCTGAATCAGTTTGTAGCTGTAGTAAATATGGGCTGAACATGATAACGTCATTGATGCTGTGGGTAAATGACTTGAGTCAAGAGAAGCTCAGGTTCTGTGGCCGTTAACTCACTGTGCACAGTCATCTGGCAGGGATTTCAACTCAGGAATGTGCAGCTCAGATTAAAGAGGCTCCATCAGAGCTGAGGAATGTGGTGTTTTGCAATATAAGTAGCTAATATGCCGAAGGCCCCCTAAATGCACCCAGCAATGCTGTGTTCTCATTCCTGCAGCATCCCAACTGCACGAACCTGGAGATCTTCCATATGTTCTTGAAGCCATGGCCTTTCAGGGGGCATTTGGTAGATGCAACCACATGAACATTCCAGTAATACCTTTTTGTGATTCCCAGATGTCATGCAAATAGTGGTGTCCTGACACAAGGGTGAAGCTGCCCTGGATTTCAGTAGAGCCTGTGCAAAGTTCATCTCAGGTGTGTTACGATCTCTTCCCTACTTCTGCTGCTGATCGGTGTGTGGCTGAAGGTAACAGGCTTGGATAACAGTGGCATCAGCAAAGAACATACACTGGAACCACATCTTGGCACGTTTGTTAGATACTATAGGTCTTTCCTTGGCAGGGTGTTGCTATTTGGATTCAACAGCATCAGCAGCTTTAGTCTTTGAACAGGGTGACGGCGCTATTGAAAAGAAGCCGCCCAGCTTTGCTCCAGCCCCGTTCGCTCAGGGGCTGCTCTCTAAAGACTCTGGCATGTGTGTGTGGTCTGAAGGTCACTCTTTGTCGGAGAGAGGCTCTTCTTTCCCGTCTGAGTGAGGAGGGGAGGCTGTTAGCAGTTCAGCATTGTAAGCAGTTTCCCTTCGCTCTTGTGCAGGCAATGCTGATGAACTTGGTCGCCAAGTGAAGATTATTTAACCCTCTGCAGGAGAGGAACTTAGTTGTGTTTGTCCTGCAAAAGCAGACACTCCCCTTGCCCCTCTTGTTTTAAAACATTCCTCCTATCCTCCCATCTCCAGGAAAAGTCATTATCTCTGGACAGCTTCTTGAAACCCAACTGCCTCTGTATTCTGGTCATAAGCAGAGCATCGTTCAAAGTGCGAGCGAGTCATGACTGCTTTTATCACAACGAGGGCCCATTATTGGCACTCATCCCTTTTTACTGCTTCGCTAGAGAAAGGCAGGTGAAAAATGGGACAGAAATCTAGGAAACGAAGGGTAATTTACAGTTCACAAAGGAGCAGTAAAAATTAATTAACTGTCTGAGGATCCATTCTGAGCCGGGCCATGGAGTTTGTGCCAGCTCTTTGCATTGCAGAAGGTGTCTGTGCTGTGCTAGGCTGCTGAGATCAGGCTTGTGCTGTGAAATTAAGGCTCTTTGCTGAGGCAGAAACCCTTTGGGGCATGCAAAATGTGTATGCACACCTAATTTGGTGTGCCAGAGAGACATGATGGTGCATACAACTCAGGTCATTACATGCTCAACTGGCTACTTATGACGCTCACTATTAGTTGTCACAGTAACTGCTCATGTAAATTACGGATGCAGTTATCCACATAATTTAACACTGAGCTCCTTTGAAAATCCAGGCGTAATTCCTCCTCCTATTCCATGTTGGTGTCTATAGGAATGAAACACGCTTTACACACCATATCCATATGGGCTAATTCCAAAAGGAGACCTGGAGGGACCGGAGAGGTGACGAGACACTGGTCCAGACTGGCTACGGGCCAGTTTGCTCCTGCTGTGGGATGCAGGAGCTGAGCAACTCCAGCTTCTTGCCAATCATGTTGCCAGCCCTCCAGTCAAGCCTGAGATCCCCACCTGGAGAAAGAACTTCACAAATCAGAAATGTCCTAAATTGGATCCTTTTTTGGTGCATCATTTTCAAAACTGTAATTTCCATTTGAGAACTATTTGTCCTGATCCTGAGCGTCAGCTGAACTCGTTTTTTTTTTTTCCCTGTAGTTTAATTTAGGCAGCAGATGCCATCAGAATGTTAATGCCTTCTTAATTCTCACCTACATGCTTTTATTCTTATTAATTTGTTATCTGGGGCTTTAATAGTCTATTTCTTTTTTTCCCTGCTTTGATCAGTTGAACTGATTTGATGGCAGCATTTCAGCAGGGCTTGCAATGGGGAAGTGTGTAATGGTGCATCACCAATGTATGTTGCTGTGTATCCTGCAGCGTGCTCAGCTGTTGTGCTGTGCGAGCCTCAATCATGTGATGGTTTTAGGTGATTATAGATGAGGCCTTACTTGTCCCTGCTGTGAATAACTAGAGAGGGAACAAGCTTTAAGTCATTTCCCTGGTTCAGGATTTTGCCCTGAAGGTTGGTGATCCAGGAGTGTGATCCCAGCCCATGGAAGCGCAACTGAGCTTGCATTCAACGTGCTTGGATAGCTGCCCAGCCACAGCAGGTGCTTTCAGGGAGCACCCTTAAACCATGGGTATGGGGAGGTGATGGAGGTGTACCCACAGCATTCCCTGTTCTCTGCCTAGGAATGGTGATTCCTGAATGAGAGCCATGGGGAGCAGGGCAGGGACCTTTCCCAGATGGGATGTGGTGCTGGACGACATCACCTCCCAGCAGCAGAGCACAGCAGGAGCTCTCTGCAGGGAAGCAGGGATGGACGGGTTCATTGCTGCTCCCGAGCCAACACCAAATCCAAGTCGAGTATCTCTATTGCCCGGCTGCAGGGAAGCAGCAGGTTTGTAGTGAATGTTACTTAGGAAAGGATGTTTCAAGCTGGCTAGAAGTAACAAAAACAAGGAATGCCAGAGAAAATGAATGGTTTTACTAATTTAACCAAAACTTTTCTGTTTAAAGGAGGAGGAAGAAAAATGCCCAAGTTCCAGTTTCTCAGTGTGGTTCAATCCCTTCTGGCAGCAGCGAGAGGTGATGCCTTGACAAACCTCACTGGACACTTTGGTACAACTTCAACAAGCAAAGAAGCCCTTTTGCCTGATAGAGGATGGGAATGACCTGAATCCACCTACCAGGAGGTAAATAAGTAGAGGCAGTGGGGAACTATTTGACCCGTTATGTTACGATAAAACATTTTACTATTGCTTCTCAAGCCCAGTTTCTAGAATGGGTTCCAGCATGTGCATACTTGGTGCTCTAAATTGGGTTTACCTACCTGCAAGCTATTCAGTTTGTCCTAGCAAATTTAAGTCTGTGGGCCTGAAAATACACCTTTTCCTAATGCCACAGGCTCAATTTTGGGAGTCATTAATTCAGGAATAAGACTGAGACTCTCTGTGTGCTTGTTGTTGTTTGTGATTTAGGGGAAGGAATAAGTTGTCCCCCAGACTTTCTGGGAAAAGCATAGGACCAGGTTGAATTTTATCCCTCCAATACTATCTGCAGATACCAGAGGGTCGGAGCAAACATCTCTTTTCACTGGATACTACCTACAGGCTGAGGGGTGCAGAAAGTTGCAAAGTTATATGGTTGGCTTTTAATAGGATTGCAAAGGAGTTTTGGAAGGTGAGGTTTGTGTTCAAGTGAGCAATGGCCTGCATTTGCACTCCCAAACATGTCCGAGTCCCAATCCAGATGTGCCCTCTACAGACTATTATGAACAACTGGTCTGTGTGGGGTTTTGCACAGGAACTGTGCTCCAAGCCAGGCAAACACTAACCAGTACTATGTGCTTGGAACTGCAGATTGTGTTTCTTGGAGCACAGTGCCTCCAGATCAGAGCTTGCTCATGTCCAGGCAGCCTGGAGGGTGGCTGAAATGGTAACAGGCTTGTGAAAGAAAATCTCTGCATTCAGACCAAGGACTGCACAAGGCAGAGACCCGGCTAATAGCTGCATCCAGTTGTGGTGGGAAAAATCTGAGTAGAGTGAAATTGTGACTTCCATTTGAGCAGATGTAGTCCATCTGCTGATAGGATTAGGGATGGGACAGCATCCTCTGGAAAGCTGGGATTAAGATACACGAGCGGTGTATACAAATTAGGCATCAGATTATGCACATGAGAAGCACCATGGTCTTCGGGTAGTTTTGGTTGGCTTCCAGCTTTGGATTTGGAGTCCTTTATTTCTGGTGCATGAAGGCAGCAGCTGATGTGCTGTGCCCCAAAAGATGCTTCTGCCCCTGACATCCGGATTCCAGCACTAGCTGGCGCAATGGCAGTCACACACTCAGCACAAGCTGTCCCCCCTCCCGCTGTACTTCCCTCCACAGGAAAGTGGATCCGTCTCCAAATCAGCTTGGACAGAGATGCCAGAGGAAAAGCTTTCAGAGGCCAGGTCCTTCCTGTCCATCACCCTTGAAGCTCAGTCCCATTAAGAGATGATAGCTTTCTGGCTGATGGGAACTGCTGCATGACACATCAGATATTGTGTGTAGGACTTGAAGAGGTCGATGAGAGTATCTGAATCATTCATTACCCAGTAGAAGCAGGTGAATGGCTGCTATTGTCCTTATCCTTTCAGAGGAGGATGCTCAAGCACAAAAAGATGGAGAGACTTAGTGAAGGTCCCTAAAGGAGAAAGCATCAGAGCTCAGAAAGTGCTTGGTCCCATGCTCAGACAACTGTTCTTCACTTGTTTCTCTCTGAACATCCTCACTAAGGATTAGTGTTACTACGGCTGCTTAGATTGTGCTGTAGTATCACTGTAATGTGAATCTACTCTTTTCTGCTGGTTTTTGTTGTCCATAAATCAATCCCAGTTCACCAAACAGTTCCCTTTGTGCCTCTGTGATAAGCTCTCTGTCTTGGTAGGTGTTCTGTGTGCTTGGTAGGTCACTTAGTTCACATGGGGCTTTCTTATTCTGAGGAATGAGGCTTTTTTAAAAGACAAGGAAAACCTAAATGTTAGATTGCTGCTAACACTCCCTGGGGCTGCGTGGAAGGATTCATTCTTTAGGCTTCCTGAATGGTTTCTTTGATTCTCAGCAGCTCTTATTCACAAACAATGTTGTTGTTTGTGTCATTATTGCAACCAGACATCGACTTGGGCACCAGTGCTGCAAGGTGCTGTGCAAACACAGAGCTACTGGGTGGTCCTTGTCCTAAGGAAATGGTGAGATCAGGGTCTGCAGAGTGCTGCAAGTCAGGTCTCGTTATCCTTCCAGCTCTACTGCAGTTGTGAGAGGTAAATAAGAGAAAGAACAGAGTGGGAAGAAGGTCTTCTGCCTGAGATGTGGATCTGAGTTAATTACAGGATAGTGGGGAATAAATTCCTATATATATATACCGATAAATATGCATAAATGAGGGACTTGAAGAGACCTTCTGTCTATTTGTGAACAACTAGAATTCCTGCTAAATAAGGCTCAGCAATTCATGTGGCAACTAGGGTGGTCTTGATTTTTAACCAGTAAAAGAGGCAGCCTCTCAATCCCTGGCTTTTTGCACTATCCATTTCTTTCTCTCTTTTTATTTCTTTCTTTTCCCAGCCAAATACTCAAACATACCCAGAAAAGCCTGTTCTTTTCCCAGCTGGCTGCGTATCTATGGAAAGACTCTGTGGCCCTCTCCCATTTCAGGCCTGTTTGACCTTGCCTTTTAACCAGATGTTTCACTGGAGAACTTGCACTGAGGAGAGCCTGGGTTGCATTCAGCTGCTGGTGAACTCGCTGCCTCGGTCAAGCAGCTGTAAGCAAAACCAGCCCAAGAAAAACAAGACCTTTTCTAAACTGAGTTGGCCAAGGACAGAACTCAATCCAGAGATGCAGATGGCTGTTAGCATGTTGATGAGGCTGCAGAGAGAAGCTCATCTGCCATCCCTGATCTTCAATCTCGCCTTTCACTTAGCCGAGGGATCGGTTTTTTGGGGGGGGGGGGAATAACAACTATTGTTGCCCTGGTTTCCAGGAAGGTTTGGAGGTCTGTGGCACGGAGCCCCGTTCCAATGCTGCCCACGGTGCATCAGGCTGTGTGCAGCTGTCCATGCATTTGAATGAGTTTCTGGCCAAGAGCATTTAGAAGTGCTCTTGCAGGGCCTGAAAGTCTCAGAAGAAGGAATCACAAGAACACCATTGCAAAGTGATTAGTCAGGGACATGCTTTCTTTTGACATCCTCTCTCTGTTGAGATTATTCACCCGGCACTTTTAGACAGGCTTTCTGCAGGAACAGTCCTGCCTTCAACAGTTGATCAGGAGATGTGGGCAGTGTCTTCTGGGGTTAAAACTACAGGGGAAGTTTAGGTTGTCACAATGTTGTTCTTCAGTTTGGGAAGTGGCCAACTGTCAGTTGGGCTGATCATTAGTTCTGATGTGTGTGTGCCTCACTTGCAAGGTGGCATCTAGACCAGCATGAGGTCCCCTCAACCTGTAGTGACAAGTTAGGGGAGCTGGGGGCTGCTGCTCCCAGCTCTTCCAGCTTGGTTTGGACCTGGGGTTCAGATCTGAGAAGGCTTTTTCCACTCGAGCTGTGCTTGGCCATGTTAGAGGACAGAGGAGCTGTGCCAACAGTGGGGTTCGCCCCATCATCTTGGAACAGAATCGGTTCTTGAGCCAGTCTCTGGTGAAAGGGTGTATTATGCTGAGCTGAGATCACTGGGAGAGGCATTGCTTGGCACACTGAGCACTGCTCTACCAGGAAGGCTGGAGGCCTGTGACTGAGCATCGTACACACAGAATCATGTTGATATCCACGTCAGTGATTTCTCCTCCACCAGGGTCAGGCTTGCCTGTCCCTGGACATCTGCTACCATTCAGCAGACATCCACCACTGCGTTGAGATATTTATCCAATATTTAGTATTCCCTCAGAGGGAAACGTGCCATCTCCTGCTCCTACACGTATACTAGCTCCGCTTTCTACAGCCAAGTACCAGCTTGCCATAGGAAATGACGAGGTGACCTGGCTGCAGCCCATGGCCAGTTTCTCCTCTCATCCAGCTCTAGCCCCATAAATAATTTTTAATAACCAGAGTGCTCTTAATGCAGCAGTTCTAATGTGGGTTAGTTCTGTTTAACCTAATCTGAGTATTAAAGCTGGTCACAGTGATATCTGAGCACCTGTGACTTCCTCAGACCAGCTAGAATTCAGGACTGCAGAGCCAATGGCTTTTCCTGTTCATGCTGTACTGGCACATCCCTCTTGGGCTGATGAATACCTTCCTGAGATGCCATTAAGGTCAGTTGCAGCAAGGTAAGGAAGAGATGATGGGGCCATAGGGCAGATATTCCTTTCAGATTCCCAAATGAAAAGGTTTTCAGACATTCCAGACCTTGCCTACAGGAGGGAGACATTCTTCCTTTGTAAGAAGCTCTGGGGGTGGCATTGCTCAGCCAAGTGGGCACAAGGAGAGAGCTGGAAAGAGGAAGGGATCCGATAACACTATTTTGCCCTCTGTGCTTAGATCGACACTTCACTCTGTTTTAAACATCCGCTTCATCATTCCTGCTCTCCAGTATCCCACTATGGCCCCAGCAGGAGCTATTTTAATCCCTCATCATTCATCAGGAGGCCCCTTCCTGTTCCCTTTCTATCTGCTCCTGCATGCACGTATGTGCATCTCTCCACCAAGAAATCCCCTCGCTCTCGCTGTTGTCGGAAAGGTCACCCAGGGATATTCACAAACAGCAGGTGTAAAATTAACAACTGCTGCAATTCCAGTCATCTGGCAGGAAGGAAAACATTGGACAATAGGTAGAGGCAGGGTAAAGTTTCCAGCTGAAGGCTCATTGCCTGATATAGGACAGCAGATCGGTGGGCTGAGAACTCTCCTAAGAATGTGAAACCGATAGGGTATTAGCAGCCCCTCTCTGCCCCTCCAACACAATTGTTTTCAGCTTGCTCAAAAGTATTTGGAGATGTTTCTGAGCAGGATGTGTGGGTGAGGAGGCATCTTGCAGCCAATCAGCCGGGTAGATTTCAGCCCTCCCCTTGAATTTCAAGCTTTTGTTTTCCCTGATGGAAGGGAAGGTGAATCCTCCATGATTAATGTAAGGATCTTAAAGCATTTTGGATGAGTTCCTGCAGCACGCTAACAAGTGGTGCTCTCAAGGATTATGGAAATTGTGGAGACATGGCAAGATAGATGGGTGGATATGATCAATATGGATTCTAACCCTTTATCATTTTTGTTAATGGAACTGATTTTAGCTGCATGAAACGATGTGAGTATCACTTGGGAATGGCATCTTCATGGTATTAATCTTTTGGAGGCATGAACAGTAGATCCTGTTAGACCTTGACTAGTTTCAGCAGCCAGAATGATGACTTGAGTCTATAAGCACAGAAGTAAGATTTACCGTGTAATCCAGGCTATGCATATGTTCCCAAATAAAGTTGGCAGCACTGAACGTAGTGAAGACAATGGAGAATGGAAAAGGTTGTGGAGGAGTTTGGTTTAAACCATGGTGAGCTGGTCTGCAAGTGTTAGAGAGGGTGCTGTGGCTATTCCCAGCATGGAGAAAGAGTTTGGCCAGAGATTTTAACTAACACACAGCTTCTCCTCTGCTAGAGGTGAAGCACAGAAGTCTTGCCTCTATGAAGTAAATGTGTGGGGCTCACTATGCCTACAGCTACCTGTAGTACTTCTTTAGTTCAATTAGACTTCTTTAGTCTCCTCTGCCCTTCTTCCCTACTCTCAAAGCTGTCAGTTAGTGTGACATACCATGTATCCTCTGGCAAAATACTACCACACCACAACCAGAACCTGTAGGCTCCTGTCCTCCTTACACAGTGCCCATCCTCTTTTTGAACACATTGACTATAAGCTCCATCCACCACAATACAATCAGTGCTGAAAAAGTGCTGTTGTGGGTCTCTGTGTAGGGATCTAAGCTCTCTCTTAGCAGGGATCTCCCACATGGGCTGTGCTGACAAAGGATGCCCGGGCTGAGAGGAGGTCTGATAACGCCACGTAACGCTGACATACGTTGTCAGCAGCGCTGCCGTCGCCAGCGGGAGCAGGGGGAGGGCTGGAATTCTCCCATTCAATTGGGTGAACCTGACACCTTCTCGTTCTTGTGTCCTCGTGGCTCGGGCACTTGACATTTCTAAACGTTCTCAAGCAAGTTCACTGGAAAACTATCCCATGTCAGGAGCTGCTGATGTCAAGCCTAATAACAGTCCTGGGGTCAAATCTGATCCTTCAGGCGAGGACCTCAAGATTTGGCTCCAAGTCAATAACAAGGTTTGTCACATCAATGATGGCTTATTATGAATCGCAGTGCAAGCCTTTCCCAAAGTGTGTTCCTTTGGTTTTCCATGCAGGAAAAGGTTAGCAGTTTCCAAAGGCAGGTTCCCTCTTCCTTGTGTGGAGCAAAACCAGTGAGCTCAGAATGGGCAACAGCGCGTTGCCTTAGAGCAGGAGACAGGGACACTGATAAACCTTTATCTGGGAAATTCTCTTCCCCTCTGGAATGGTGCAAGCTGCTTGTTTTCATCTCTAGAGATGCTGTTGGGTTGTTTTTCCATGTCCCCTTCCATCATTTGGATGTTAACAATACCACTTGGCTGCCTTTTTTAGTGTTACAATGGGCCCCAGAAAGAGGGAGATAGCCGTATTGGGAAGTAGATGTCAGGGAAGGAGAGAGCAGGAGATATCAGCTCACGCTCATGCTACAGTGAAAAAAGGAATTGTAGGTTGACATTCACTTTGCTATTACATGATAATCCCAACAGCATGTTGAGAATGATGCCACTGGAATGGTGTCCAAAATGATGCTTATAACCACTTCCTATTTTTAATTTCTTCTTAATAAGGGGAATGGTGGCCATCATCCTAACAATAATGATCCTGCTCTGCCCCTCCAGATGTCAGAGCATTATAAAGCACGGGTTAGCAAATGCTGATGTCTCTCTGCAGGCCTTTCTTCTGCACTGAAAACACCTGTGTGACCCAGGTACAAACCAGGGCGCTACAGAAAGTGCTGTACCTGCTTTTCTGTTGGCCTCATTTTACAAGGGACTGTTTGAATCATGGAGAAATAAGGTGACTCGCTCCACGTCCCTTGGTGATTCAGTGGTAAAGAACAGATTCAGCTGTTCACATCTCCTCATTTTGCTCTGCCAAATGACCTTATAGCTATTATTTAGAAGGCATTCGACATGAGGTTCCTAAATATGTAAGCTGATGTGCAGAATTGCTGAGTCCTCACTAGTTCCCTTCCAGGCAGTACCTAAATGAGATATCCGTGGGGAAAACTGTCTTGTCTGGAGTATCAGCACTTGCTAATGGTTATTCCTTTTTATGCACTCGTATAGGTTTTTGCAGGTGGACTCCAGATCCAACCTGAAGCATGCAGAACTAGCACAAGACAAGGAGGACCACAGCAGGTAGCCTCAGTTTCCTCAACTGCTATTAACAACAACTATTTCACACATCCCTCCTAAAGGCGTGCCTGATGATAGGAAGCCTTTTGGCCGGGAGGGTTTGAACTATGGTTGTCAGACATCTTAGCTAAGGGAAAGTTGGTCCATATGGCTTGGCTGAGTGATGCTTTGCTTCTGAACTGCTCCTGACTCCAGAGAGAGTGAGTTTCTCATTTTGCAAAGCACTGATCTCCTGCTCTTTCTGTAGGATCTCCCTCCATTGAAGGTCATTTCATGTATGTTCTGAGTTCCTAGAACCAGGGTTCTGCTGTGCTAGAAAAGCAGGAAGGAGAAGACTACATGAGGTTAGTAACATCTGAGCAAAACAGCATTTATGGCTCAGACAGCAATTCCAATTATCCAGCACTTAGGCATCGAGAAGATTCAGATAAGAGGTCTCAGATTTAGCTCCTCTCTTCTCTCTGCAAGTTAATGTGCCACTTCTTTCTCTTTTTTTTTAAGCAGACAATCAGATCTGTGATAGCGAATCTCAAGTTAGAAGGAAAAGATTGTCTCTTCAGAGAATGGAAAGAACCATTTTGCCTCTAGGGTGAGTTTTATGATCCACCTGAAGCATGGATAGCTGTCATTACACCACATTATATGGAAGCTGGTGAGCTTATTGCAAGACTAGCTGGATAAAATCCTATGGCTTCTTTATAAAACTATTTGAGTCCATGGTACATCATTTGCTTTACTGGGTAAAACCTTAATGAGCTCCTGTTATGCCTCTGTCGGGGCTATTTATACACTGTGACAATGTAGGAACCTAGTTTCTGTCTTCTGCCTTAAATCTGAGAAGAGTCAGTTGAAAATCATATATAGTTCCTGCAATATTAGATCATATGAAAACCTCAACAAAAGCTTTGCTCTCTAGCCCCATCCATTTCTTCTCCTTTGCAAAGGGACAGATTGCCAGAAGAAGAGGTACCATCACCAAGCTGATAGGAGCTGTTTCCCTTCCTTCCCTGGAGTATTTATACAGGTCAGTCCCTCTAATACGTAAGCTCTCATCTCCTGGCAGTTTACTCATAGGAGAGCTTCCCAATTTTTCTTCTCTCCTCACTGCCACCCACAAACAGCTTTTCAGTCATCTGAATGCTTGTAGATCACTAACATATAGCAAAGCTTGAAGGAGCATGTGCAAACAACCTATATACTAATCCAACAGCACTGTATTGAGGCTTGTCTTTATCTTCTGGAACAGATAATCATCATCTTTAGAAGAGCTTCTTCCTTAACAACTCACTTCTAAAAGGCCATCAATCCAATCCAACCCTGTTTTCTACTAAGAGCTATGGCTCTGAACTCTGTTATACTTCAGAGTGATGCCCATGGCACCCGGTCTAGCTACTTCTAGTTGCTTGGGTATGTCAGCAAACACTTCTGCAGGGTCCTGACACTGGTATGAGGGTTAGACAAGCAGAAAAGCTCTGCTTCTTGAAGCCTTCTCTATCTACCACAGAACTGAATTGAATCTCTCCCCCTGCTTGCCCTTTGCATTATGCTATAGGGAGAAGAGGAAGCAATCCTCCGAATCTGAAACTCTCTACCCTTCTTTTCCCACACAAGTTAACTCCCAGCCTTTGCTTGCTTCTGCTCCAGCCCCCTTCTGAGCGTGCTCTCATTAAGACCCCAGAGGGAGGAGGTGATGCTCTGAAATTGTCTTAATTGCTCTTGTTTATGCTGGTTACGATGGCAATAGGTTGCCATGCAGAGGAGGCTTTCTTCAGATGTGCAGCTTCTCCATTGTTCCGTATGCTGAAGGATCATCTGTAGGCAGCTCCAAGTCACTTACAACAATAGATTAGATGAAGATCAGTAATACTGGGTGACTCACAGTCACACACATGCGAGACCCACCAATCGCTGTGGCCTGCCACTGGATTCGAGGCGAGGTTAAATGTAGCTGCTGTGCTCTTGCAGGGTGCTGGAGAGGTAACGCGCTGCGCTTGCACAGCTTCTGCTCTCCAGGAGCTCCCCAAACATGAATGGAGCATGTTATTTTGCTAGGGCAGGCGATGACTTACACTCGCTGGAAAGCAGGGAATGGAACAGAGCTTGTCTTTTGTCCAATGGAAATTTGCATGTGCCAGAGTTTAATCAGGGGTCAGGAATCTTGACTTTTAGTCCCTGGTCTGTCTGCCAGGCACTCTATCATCCAGAACCTTAAGAGGCTCTTTTATGTGTATTGTGTGCTACTTGAGCTATATCCCATTTATCACCCTTGACAAATGACAGAGAACAGCCCTGTCTCACAGGTTCTTCTCTAGACCTCTGCAGCACAATGCCTGGATCTTCATTTGGCAGAGAGATGATGTTGAGATACCTCAGCTGTGGGTTTGTCCCTTCTGTCCCACTGTTCAGACCTAGGGCTTCATGCTGGGGCTGACTCCATTGGACCAGGGCTACTTTGCTTTCCACTCTTACTTTTCTGCATAGTCCCAGTCTGCCAGATCAACATCAGAGACACCCTACATCCCTGTGATCCATCCCTAGAACCAAGAGGTCTGTGTACCATCCTTTCCCCTATATCCTTGGCTTGGAGACATATGTGCCCTCCTACTATGTCCTCACTAATCCTCATTCACCCAGGATCCACTGTTTTCTTTCCATGTGCCAGGCACTCCATCCATCCCCTGCCTCTCCTGCTCATCATTCTCCCTACTTCACCCTTTCTGCCAGAGGCTCATCATTCCCCCCATCTTTCCTTTCCCCCATGCTGGGTGAAAAGGGAGATGCCCACTCCCATGTTTTTTCCCTGTGTGTGAGATAGATACATTATTCCAAATGCAGGGAACACAGGCAGAGCTGAGAGAAAGGCTGGGTTGCGCTAGAAGGGATTAACAACTGTCATCAACCTGCTCTTGACTCTAAAGTCCATTATGGAGCTGGGTCAAACTGCTGAAACTCCTCACCAGTTTCCTATTTGCTGCCTATTTTCAGCCCTTGGATGCTGACAACAGCCCCATCATTTCCCGTGTCAGTTAGGTTTGGTGCTCCGTGGTTCCATATTGCACGTACGCCAGCAGACAAGACAAGTGGAGAAATACTTTCCAGCTGAGTGTGAAAAATTGCCTCGCTCAGTCCATAAGTAATGTGCTTCGTTGAGTCTAGCTAATTTTCTTCCCATATAAAACAGTGCAGCTTCTGCATAATTTTGTGCATTACAAAAACACCAGATCTCAAGAGCTTGATGGTGGGCCAGGCCCCAAGTGTGTCGCTAAGCAATTACTGAGTCCCTGCCTGCCTCAAGCTGAATAAAACCTTGAGGCAGAAGCTGAGGACCTGACCCCTGATTAGATGTGTGCTTTTCCATATTCATAACAACAGAAGTGTGCTTATACTGGGTCAGCAAAGGGCTGATTCAGTATCCTGGCTTATATATATAGCCCCGAAGAGGGTGTCTGACAGGACTGGGGAGACTTTTCTTTCATAAATATGTATTTCATTTAGAAATATAACTTATATAAATGGGTAGAAGTTCTATATAATTAGTAACCCTCGGTGGATTTCTCTTCCATAAACTTGTCTAGGTTCCCTTGACATTCATATACAGTTTTAGCTTCCTCATCATCCTGTGGCAAAGAGTTCCTCAGGCTAACCACACATCTCCTTTTACTTGGACCCGAAATCCTCCTGTTTCCAGGAGGTTTGGAACCACCAACCTTTTAGTTATCAGTGGTATATATTGACAAAGGCCTTGAATTAGCCATATATTTAGCAGTAAAGTTTTTCTACTTTCTCCATCTGTTTGAATCCACTCTCTGCTGTAAACCTGCACTGCAATGTGGTCACCATGCTGGAAGGAGAAATGCAGAAGAACTTGAAGCTCTTTGAAGGAAACAGTGCTAAGCACCTGCAGGAGGTACCAATGGTCACCTATGAAACAGGCCCCTTGGAGTCACCACACGTTGCCATCACTAGACGGTGACATCTCCCAAGCTTTGGAGCAGAGTTGGTTGCTGATCCAGAAGAGGGCAATGGTGACACATCCTCACGGATGCTCTGAGCACCAAATCAGTTGAGGACAGCCACTGTAGGAATGTAGCCAAATAGCCAAACCACCTTGGCTAGCAAATATGCATGTTCCTGGCTGTTTTGTGGCAAGCAGATTGAAGTGGGAGGCAGCTTTCAGCTACTGTCTCAGGTCAGATGGGGCTGTCAGTCAATTGTTAATTATGACTCTTCTTCTTACTAATTTCTCTAACTTCTATCACCATGGCAGCTAACTGCCGTGGAAAGATTCAGCCAGAAAAAGGAGAAGACAACCAAACTTTTCATAGCAAGAGAACAGCAATGAGCTACAGAGGAAGGGGGGTGGAGGAAGAGATCTGTAAATTGTCTTCAAGGAGAGTCTAAAGCTGGTCAGGTTTAGCTTTGCATAGTCCTGAGGGAGTCAAACCTGTGTTCTGACTGTCCTCTGCTGAGACATTACATTCCCTGCTCCTTGCAGCAGGGTTGGATTGGATGACCTTTGAAGGTCCCTTCCAACCCAAACCACTCTGTGATTCTATGATTCTATGATTCAGCTAGCCTGGTCCCAGCACAGCACATGGTGGAAATAAGGTACTTGTTCACTGCACAGGCTGCTGGGTGCTATGATTTTTCTTACTTTGTGGAAAACTGTGTTATCGTCACATCTGCCCTACCCTGGCCTGGTCAGTCGATCAGTTTTAATCTCTGGTGATGGCTCTGTGGCCACATAGGAAGGGAAGAGGAGAAACTTGACAGCACTTTGAGCTCTGATTAATTTTTAAACTTCCTCCCTTCCTGCTTATTTTCTAGCTTTTTTCCTGGTGCTGAATGTGTTCTTTACCCCATGTGTCACTTCCAGAGGAATATCACAGAGACAAAATGCCACTCACAGCCATCGCAGCGCATTTAACCTGTGGGAGCTGGATGGAAAGTCGTAGGCTGGGACCATACAAGGGCCTAATGACAACTGGTGACTTCTGTCCCTGCAGCAGCTCACAGGGACATAGTAACACAGTGCCTGAGTATGTCTGGAGCATGGGCAGAGTAGGTTACGTGGGACAGTAAAACAAGAGCCATTGTTGCTGTTTTGCAGCAAAAGTGCCAAAATGACTGTGTCTGATCCATTCAGCAACTTGCACTTCTGATTAAGCTTTCCAGCCCCTGGGTATCTTCTCTCCTACCTGTCTTACCATTTCCATGTAGAAACCCTTTGTACCTGGCCCTGTGCAGACCAAGCCAATTCATTTCACATAATGCCTCAGCACTTTAGAGAAACAGACTTGTTCTAAGTCCTTTCTGCAGCTTCAGGTATTGCTTTGAGATCCAGGAGAAATGGACCCTATTCTGACAGTGTTTATAGATTTCCTGAGACCTTTATCAAATCACTTTACCCTGCCTTGAACCTGGCTTCTATATGTGGAAAATGAACAACATAACACTTTCCCTACCTCAGGTTTTAGGAGGATTAACATAGAATCTAGATGGCATCAAAGTCCTTGTGTTCTGTGCCTTACAAATAGCATAGAAAGCTGATGTCTGTGCTGAAGAGACCTCGCAGTGTAAGTTCAAGATTGGGACAACAGGTAGGTGCTGAGAAGCAGCGAGACAAGGCAGAGCTGATGGGCAAAGAGACCCTGGGCATTGCCCACCACCTGCTGTCAGCTTTTCCATCGGCATCTCGTCAGGGATGTGCAGGGAAGAGAACAAATCACTCCGTGGGTGTTCACAGGAAGCTACCCCCGAGCGCGCGGGAGAGGCAATGGGACAATGCACGCGAGGGGCGGCTTGAGAATCCATGTGGGTGATCTTCCCAGCAAGCCTGGGGGAGACTCCGTGATATGCCTGAAGGAGGCACAAACACCCCCTTCCTTGGCAGAGAACTCAGCTCTGGCAGGTTTTGATCTTTTCATTCACTTGAGGTTTTCTCTTTGTTCACTAAATGCCCCTGGACTTTGCTTTTCAAGGCTCTTCTCCTTCTCATCGTCACTGCCACAGCAACGCATGAGGTTGAGATGCTACAGATGAGTTTGCATGAAGGAGGTAACTTGAATCCTTTGCAGACCCTGCTGGAGCCAGTAGATCTGAACCTTCCAGTGCCCTCCAGAGCTCTCCTCCCCATCAGCCGAGCTTTTCCCCACCAAACAGTAGTGGAGGGAGCTCAAGAAGTATTGCTTTTTCCTTTCAGCGCTGCCACACTCACTGACGTCCTCGCTAATCCTCTTGCGGCAGCAGGCTGCTAATCAAAAACTCTTTGCTCGCCACACTGGCATCATTCTGGGAAGCCAACTGAGCGCAGAGATGCTCAATTCCTCCCCCTCCACACACCTTCCATTGTTTTCGGGACTGACAGCTCTGATGTGGAGCAGTGATAATGCTGATGCTGTCAGGGCCTGGTACAATTGCACCGCAGGGAAAAAGGCGACTGGCTCTGACTCATCCGAGCCGCCTGGAGCTCAAGATGCCTTGTGCTTGTCTCCTGGCACAGCTCATCACAGAGCAAAGCAGCTTTGGTGGGCTCTGGATATTGCCCTGTGAGGCAGGAGTTGACCATCGGCCTTTCAAAGGGCTAGCACTGGTGGGCAGCCATCCTTTGGGATGCTGGAAAAACCCAGAGGAAAAAGGAAAAAGACTCGTTTCCAATCTCTGCTGAAGGCTTTGGTGTGTATGGAGGAATAAAGGTGGTTGGTGTTCCTCTGCTTGACCTGTGTTCAGGGGTGTTTAGCAAAGCATTTGTGCAAGTCCTGAGTAGTAATCTATGATAGTTGCACCTCTCCTTGAGCTCCTCACATGCCCATCCTTATAGAATGAGCTGAGCCAGGGTTGAATTTCTGGGGTGCTCCAAAATTCAAGGTGTCCAGACTTGAAATGCATCAGGATTGCCACACCAAGATGGGAAGGACATTCCAAGAGGCAAAGCTGGACTGTGATGTGGACTTCTGGTGACCTTGAGGAAACTGGCTCAATGCTGCCCGTCCTGGCCAGGTCAGCAGCTGAAATTTCCATGACTGAAAGCAGAAACTCAGGGGTCATTTCTGTTTCATTTTTCCCCTTTTCCCCAACATGACATTGAATGAGAGGCATTAGGAGCTCCTCCTATAAATAGGATCACCCCTGTCAAAGCTGGTTAAGTCATATCCAGTGTCAAGCCCATAAACAAGATGCCTCTCGATGCACTGTCTGGAGGGTGCAGAGGGGTGTACAGGGAAGCTTGACAGCTCCCTGGTTGAGTCATTGGCATTGGGGCACCAGCTATTTTGAAGGCAACGAACAAAATCATCCCCAGCTCTCATCTGGAGGGTTCAGGGATTAGTGCAGGACAGAGGCAATGTAGCTGAGGACCACTGCCTCAACTGAGAAGCAGCAGTTTCATTGGCATCCTTTACAAAGTGGCTTTGCCATGCTGGGAGTCAGCTGGGGCATGGCAATGAAGCCAGAGACACAAAGCAAAGCATCTTTGAAACAAGAGAGCTAAAGTGTCCCCCTGTGCCAGCTGCAGGCACATCTGGATGGAGCTGGCTTGGCAGAGCTGCAGGGATCACCAGGGTGATGAATGCATCACGGTGGGTCCCTAGCAGCCCACCTCGGGGCAGTGGGAGCTGGAGAGGGACCCTGAGGTCCCCTTTACTTTCCTTCTCACCCCTGGGAGCTTCTTCCCACCTCTTCACCAAACTTTGTGCTGCTCTGAGACTGGGGGCTGCGAGGAACCTGTTCTGCTGAAGTGATGCAAGTGAATGTGTCTTAAAAGAGAAAAAAAAAACAAAGGAGGATTAAAATAATTAAGAAATAGATCATTTCTGCAGTCTGATTTCCCCACAGATCCACAAGCAGTTGCATCAGTACAGCTGAGGGGGTGGAAAACCGAAGTGGGGGCAGAAAGGAAGAAAAACTTTCTAAGGCAGCTCTACCACTGAAAATCTTCTGTAACTATATGGAGACCTGCAGCCACTCGTCCCTTCCAGACTTCAACAGTGTCTGGTTCTTGTGTGTGGAGACGCAGTCAGCAGAGCAGTGAGGGGAGATGTCTTGTTTGAAGCTGAACTGAGAGAAGCTTAGCAGGGGTGGAATTGCTGCTTGTTCTGAGATAGGCTAATTATATTCCGTGTCCTTGGAAGCCAACCCTTTCCCATTCTGCTTGCATAATAGACATCCTATAGCTGTTACAGGAGCACAAGGCTTTCCCTGCCATCGCTGCTGTACACAGCAGCCTGTCGCACTGCCTGCCTCCACCCCAGAAGCACCTGGCTGTCAGTCCTGCATTCCCCATAGGCGAATGCTGAAGCACTTTGGATTCCTTGGAGATGGAAACCTTTCTAGAAACGCTGGGTAAAGTAACTCTAATTCCTTGCTGTTTGGGATCAAGCTGGAGCCTGCTGCTTAATGGGGGATAAGTGGATGTAATGCAGGCAGGCAGGAACTTTACGCACACACGCAGAGTCCTTTGGATTCCTGATTTCCAAAAGACATGAACCCTGCAACGCACTGACTCAGCTCTGAGCCTTTTGACTTTGTTTTTCCTTCTTCACAAAGTGACTTGTACTTTTATTCTTTCCCCCCTCCACCCTTTATTCATTTCTTTTTCCCCCCAATTACTCATTTTTTTGCCCCCCCCTAAAAAGTTTGCAGCTTGTCAAACAACTCTCCCTCTGCCTGTCTCTTTTTCTCTTTGCCTCTTGCAGTGGGAGGAAAGATAATAATCAAAGGAACAGTTTTCAAATAAAAAGCCCCACGTGTTACCTGGGAACTGTCTCTCAGCATCCAAATACCCTCTGGGGCAGCGATCACTGAGTCCCTGCTGTTGTTCTGTACCCGCCAGACGTTGTTTGTATTCTGTCACTAAACGCTCCTGTCAGGTCTGTCACTTGGTACAAGTAGGACTGACTGGGCCCTTGTAAAATAGGATTTCCCTTTACACCTCCCTGCTAAGCGTTCCTCACTCTTTCCCTTCCTCCTGATGGGGAAAATTGCTGCTTCAGCTGCTGCCATGGTTGTTCCTAGGCTGGAGGAACGGGTTGAGGAGTGGTTGTGCTCTTTGAAATGCTCCTCGTCTTGGGCAGCCCTTTGGTCCTGCCTTACATCTCAGCAGGGAGGAAAGGGTGAGAGGAAGCAGCCGGTGATCCTGCCTTCCTCTTGCAGTCCTCAGTCCCTGCTCAGCTTCGAGCTGAACCCTTCAGTAGTTCAGCACTCTCTGCAGCCTCTTGGGATGTCTAAGTTTGGGCCACCTTTTTATGGCCTTGCTGAATTGCTCCTAGGAGAAACTTGCAGGAGAAGGAACTCCTGACCAAGGTATTACTGTAAGACCAAAGGACTTGAAATTATTCCCCTGGGCCCACCAGATGGAGAGTTGGTGGAGGTGGTGGCCCACCCTGCAGCACTTATCCCAGCCCTCTCCATTCCCCCTCAGGCTCTCAGCTAAAAAGCTCATTTGACTTTTATAAGGGCTGGAGAGACCAAGCAAACAAAGCCTCAGGGTTTAGTCAGCGGGTACAGCATGTGCCTCTTCCTTCTCTCCCCTCCTTTCATTCCTGCTGACAGCTCTCCCGAACATGTGGTGTCTGCTTGGCTCCAGAGCCTCTCCTCAGAATGAGCCTATTGATCGGGGCTGGAGAGCATTTCGTACCATCTCAAGTAGGGGCTGCCTTCTCTTTCACTTGCAGGACATCCTGATACCCTCTGAGCTCCCAGGAAGCTGAGAAAGGCAGGGAAAGAAGGGGAAGAGATTCTGGAAGTGTCTAGAAGCATGGAGATTCTTTATTGGATGGAAAAGTGATTCAAGCATGAGCCTAAAATCTTCCAGGAAAAATGGTCACGACCTTTTCCCTCCCTGCTTTTTCCCAGAGCTCTAACTTACAACCATGGCTTGTCCTTTCCACTTCAGCAGTGGTGGGAGTCAGAGGAATTCACAGACCTCATGGTATGGTCCCCACACCATCAGTCTTCCCCAGGCTGAGGGTCTGGCTTGGATTGCTCCAAAGGTAGAGCAGCAGGAAAGCTCCTTTTCCTACACCCTGACTGTAACAAACCTCTCCCTTGGCTGCTGGGGCTGTGCTCTGGGGCTGGGAATGAAGCATTGCTCATCCATTCATTACAGGATTTTGGGGAATCTTTGTAAATAAGCCAAGAATATGGAAACAGAAATTCCTCCTGCTCCAAGCCCTCCCTGACACTGCACAGATCCTTTATTCTTGGCTTCTTTCTCCCTTCCAAGGCCTCAGAGAAGTTCTTCCAACAACACATCCCCCCTGCTCAGCCTTTTCCACCACTTAGCAGTTACCCATTAACTGGCCATGAATAATTCCATCAATTAGCCCATCTCTTGAGGATCTCCTTCCCCAGGTGCCAGCAATGCCACTTTAGCACCAACAAGAAAGGAGCACTCAAGTGCTATATATATATAAGTACTTGTGTAGGATCTCTTTGTTCTTGCTACTTTTATGGTGCTCCTGGTTTCAGTAAGTACACAGAGAGCTCAGGATCAGCTCACATCCTTCTTATGAGTCCTGCATTTTGGGCTGTGCTGGCAGAGAGGGATCAGCTCTTTTTGGCATCAGGCTCTTTTTGTTGCAGGCAGTGTGTGAGGATGCCAGGAAGGCTTTGAAACAGCCCATGGTGTCCTGTGACCTGGGCAGGCACAAGGGATGCAGGATGGTGAGAAATAAGGTGCATGTGTTGTGATGGTGACTGTTCATTAAAAAATTGTTTCAAAGGAAAAGGAAAGTAGCAGGAACTAGCAGAAGAAAGGATGTTTTCAGCCCTTGAAGAGGAATCTGGAGAAAGAGAGATCCTTTTGAAAGCGTAAAATGGTGTCAGTAAGAACGTAGTATTGTTGTTCCTTTGATGAGAGCAGTTAGCCGCAAATGCGAGGACTCACAGGTTATCCCAGGTAGAGAAGAAAGTGGCAATGGAGTGGAGGCTCCTTTGAAGTGCTCTGGTCCTACAAAGAAAGGACACATTCCTGCTCGCCTGGACCCAGCAGGAATCGGAAGCAGGGGATGTGCCCATGCTCAGCTCTGCCCTGCTTTGTCAGCGCTCAGCATGGATGTCTCTGACCCTGTCTTTTCTCTGCACCATGCTCTCAGAGCCCTGCCTGGCTGAGCATGGAACTTCCTTGCTCCTTTTCTCCCTTTTCCATGGTTTCTCCTGTTTATTTCCCCTGGCACATGTACACTGCTTTGCATTTAAGACATCACCTAGCAGATTCTCTCAGCCTGTTCCTGGGGGCATCCATGTGCTTTGGTTTTGCATTGTTTGAGGTGCAGATTGCTGTTGGTTTCTTATCTTCTATCAGTGCCTGTTCTAATGCTAAAGATGAGCTGTAAGGACAAGATCAAGGCACAGGAGGAAGAGAGAAGGTAAGTGGATTAGCCAGGGCAGCTTTTCATGTTTAGGAGTTCTTAAACTGTGTGATGGTCTTGCAAGGGAAATGATGGAAGACTGAAAACTGAGGATACCCGAACCTAGCCTAAGGTGGAGGACAGTGAAGGGCAAAGGGTGTGATATTCCCTGGCATCTGCTTTTTGCTCTTGCACCCTCCAGCTTTCAATTCCTGATGCAAGCAGGGCAGCACCCAGCTGGTATGAGTGGAACTGTACCTGCTTCCATCAGCCTGGAAGGTGTGTGTTTGATTTGCTGCTGTGCTTTAAGTGCCCAGATACCTTTTTGAAAGCTTCTGTACCTTGTCTCTCTTCACAGGGCCAGAGAAGAGTGTGAGCAGCTATTTCCTAACTCCCTAAGGGAAATGCTAAACAGGGACACAAGAAGCTATATACCCAAATGTGGTGAGCAAGCTCAGTAACACAGCTAGGCGGTGCACTTGGCTCTGCTCAGGTGCCACAAAGGAAAAGGCCGGTGGCTGCAAATTAATTACTGTTAGTGATGCCACCTTCCTGCAGAGAACAGCAATATCTGCAGAGAGCACAAAGCTTGCTTTTGTCAAGTGCCCAGCCTGCAAAGATGCCTTCTGGCATCCCTGCACTGCCCGTGAGCCCATATGTTCCCAGTGGGAGCCACGGAGCCATCAGGCAGTGCCGGATGGAAGCATGTTTTGACTCATGGGGCAGAGGCTGTGTGGAGAAGTCTATTGTTCCCAGTCGCTTCTTTAATTGACACAGTGAAAGAAGCCACATCTTCCTGCCTCATTCCGACCAGGTCTGTAATTGAATTCAGCTCCACATCTCTGCTTTCAGCCCCTCCCCAGGGGCCTGTCAATCAATGATGGATTTTTTCTCGCCTTGGGAATTTCTCCTTAGTCCCATTCTTCTTATTTAATAGGATCTAGTGAGAAAACCGGTAGCGGTAAATCTCCCAACCCCCATTTCCTACCTTTCCCAAAGGTGCCTCGTGAAGAAAAGTGCTTGGGCATTAAAAAGAGAGACAAGTGAACTTGAGGGACTGAAAACGTGTGCAGCTTTCCTGTCTCTTGTTCATTCATCCTTTCTCTCACTCTCCTCAGGTCTTTTGTTTCTCCTTGCCAAAACTGCTTGCGCACGCTTCACTCAGGATCTAATGAGACTGTTTTAGAAGCTGCAAAGCTGAATTGGATCCTTCTTTCTCAGAGTGCAATGTCTGTTTAACCTTTCTCCCTTGGCATCTGCCTCTCCCAGCAACCTATTTGCAACTCCTTTGCTTGCAAAGAAATCCCAGTGCTGACTGGTTTGAAAATGGGGGTTGCTGGGTACGAAGGCAGGAGTATGCGATACACTGTAGGGTACAATTTCAGGCTGGCTGCAGGGCACAGTTATTCCATGGATCTGACTTAGCTTGGTCTTTCCAAGCCCTGCCAAGATGTACAGCTTTTTCATGGCTCCTTGAAAGGGAAATGTCATTTGCATGTCAAAGAATGAGAAAGGACAGGGGCCGGCAGTTCTCCAGCCTCTTTATCCTCTTCTAGCCTCTCTTCCCCCTCCCCATCTTCCCTCTCAGCATTCCTATGCCTCTAAGGACTTATTGCTGCCTGAAAGCAGCCAGTCATCACTGGGAGAGATCTGGGGGGGTTTCTTAAGCTGTTGGATCCTGTTGCACATCCTTGTTAAACTTCGCCCTTGCTGCTGCGTGCGGGGAGCTTCCCACGCAGAGCAAAGTTCGGTCCCCAGCCCACCGGTTCTCCTCCACAGGCGGTGACGTACGAGGCTCTGCACGCAGGAGGCGGTGAGGGGAGGGTGTTTGGGAGAACGTGTCTCTGAAGCAGTGACTAGTCAATGTGCAGAGACAAGTGCATTGGGGTTGGGGGTTAAGCAGGGGAGAGCGTGGTGACTCCAAGCGCTTTTAGAGCAAGCCCGCTAACCCTGCTCCTTGTCCTTGCCAGCCACAGCTGGGGGTGGGTGGGAGGAAGGAGCAGAGGGGGCAATCCCTCCCTGACCCTCCCCTTGGTGGTCTGCTTTTCCTGTGTACATGTGTGAGAGGGGATGAAGTTGCCCAGATTTTGTAGGAGATCTGGATCTGTTATACGTGATGCCTGCCTAAAGGGCTAGAAGGCAGAGAGCTTTTTCCTTCCCTTCCCTGTGGTTCTTTCCCAGTTTCCAGGAGTTTTTCTGGTTTGTTTTTGGGTTTTGTTTGCTTTGTTCTTGCTGGTTTTGTTTGGTTTTAATAGCATGTGGCTGCCAGGTTTATGCTCCACATCTCTGTGGGGATCCACATTCATTGCCCAGATCTCCTGGAACGGGAGGAAGATGCTCATACACAGCTGGGAAGAGTGTATGAACGTCAGGATGTTGCTTCCAGCAACCTGCTCCTGAGACCACTAAGCCAGTATCTTCACGTGGTGCTGAGGTTGGTTACACCAAGAACTCACAGGACAATCCAACTCTGCAGTGTCCCATAAATACCAGCACCTACATAACCATGGCTGGGGAGAGCTCTCCATGTGCTGAGGCCCTCTTTTAGCTAGCAGCAACAGTCCTGGAGGCAGGGACAGTCATACCAACATGTGCTTGTGTCCTGCCTCCACCAGCTATGAGGAGGAGGAGATCCTTGTTGTTAGGCTGTGCTGAGACATCGATGGGATCATTGGCTTAAGGAGATTGAAGCATTTGTTTTCTATTCACAGTGTCTTTCTTTCCCAGGCCTTGCAGAGAGCAGGGAAGAGTCATCTCCAAGTCTGAGTTCAGCTCAGTGGGAGCAGGGCTGTTACCCTGTGTGTGTGTACAGGATTGTTTTCACGCCCCATTTCCTTTGTGGACAGAAAGAAGAGTTATCAGAAGCCTGCACCTGCTTCCAGCTGAGGAAATGCTTCTGGAGGGAGCAGAGGATGGTGATGATGTCTCAGGAATCCAGGAAAGATCAAGGCTCTGCTGGGCTCAGCATGGTAGAGACTGATACTGCAAGCTTGTGGTCAGGGTGGGTGGAAAAATCATTGCTATCAGCAGGAGAGGACTCAGAATTAAAGTCATCACCATGATGATCTGTAGGACTGAGCTGCTGGTGTAAGTGTGAGCTGCCCCAGGCCACAGAGGGCATGTTCCCCAGCCCATGGGTCAGTAAAGGCTGTAGCTTCCCCCCTTGCACTGCCTGTCTGCTCACAAGTGAGGAGCACTTCAGCTGATGCTCAGCTGCCCCATCACCCTCCTGGTTGCTTTCGGGCACAGTTGGGGCTCTTGGCTCCATCCCACAGCAGTGCTTTAGTCCTGGGGACCCCCAGTTCTGTCCTGGCTGTGTCCCAAAGGCCCTGGAGACACAAAGGAGGTATCCAGACAGCTAAGCTTCATCATCTGAGGGAAGGGAGGGCAAATGCATCTGAATTAAGGGGTGATTGTGTGCTGCATTAATGGAGAAATGGAGTTGAAGGACTTCATCTGGGATGTAAAGTGAGTTGGTGGCAGGCTGGAACTCTCCTAATGGGTGCTCTCCCCTGGGTTTACTACCCTTTTGTGAAGCCAGAACATGTTGTTTCAAAGCAGTACATTAGGAAGTCTCTTAGTGTTGAGTTAGAGGTGAGTGGGGAGAAAGCAGCCAGGAGATGGAGGGAAGCACTATAGAGATACTGAGAGATGCAGCTCAGAGGGTCATGCTGGATCTGAGCTCCCTGTGACTATGGACATGATCAAGAGCCTGGACACTCCAGCACAAGCTCCTGACTCCACTCTGGACACAACAGCCCCAGCTCTTCCCTAACACCAACATGTCTTTGGATGCATCTTCCCAGACAAGGAATTGGGCAAGCACAAGCACATCCCTCCGGCACAGGGCACCCAACAGCTCTACTTACCTCTGTGTAATAAGGTTAAATCACTGCCTCATTAGAGCCCTCAAATGAAGTCACCACCTTGCTGGATCAATACTATTTTCCATGATGCACTTGTGGCACTAAGTCTGGGAGATGCATTGATGCTGAGAGGCTGAAGTGCTGCAGGGGAGCTCCAGTTAGACCCAGCTCCAGTTAGACCTAGTGCTGGGCAGGGTTTGTTAGCAGAGGGGAAAACAGCAAATTTCCATGGGGAGCAGCAGCTGATGGCAGAGGCAGGATGTGTGGGACACAAGGAGAGTGCCCATGTCTCCTGGCACCTTGTGGGGCTTGGTGTTGGACTTTTTAGACTTGCAGAGCTGTTACAGAGGGAAGGTCCTTGTCTGTGAGAAGCCTGCGGCAGCAATGATCTCCTCCAGGTTTGTCTGCACTGGTTGCTTGGGTTAAAATGGGCTGATCTCTCCTCCCCACCATTCCCTTTTGCTTCTGAGCAAGGTCTGTGAGGGGAAAGGCCAAAGGAGCAGGTCCTGTGGGATCATCACAGTGGTGTCCGGGTACCCAGGGCTGCCTGATGCCATACTGACCCCTCTGCAGAGCAGGCACAGCCTTCCCACCCCAGCAGACATCACCACAGAGGGAATCTGTCCCCAGAGTCCATAGGAACTGCCACCATACTGGCTGGAGTATGACCAAAGGGGCCTTGAGCCCTCTGGCAAGATGTTAACTGGTGTCCACCAGCTTGCTGAGGCTCAGATGGGGACTGGATCCAAGGGAAGAGTCCCTGGGGCTGAGTTTAGGGTGAGTTGTGGGGCAGTTTGGGAATCTGGGTGCCAGATCACCGGGCTCTGAGCCGCAGCCAGGCCAGAAACAGTCTGTGGCCAGAATGAATCCTGGCAACCCCAAATCCCAGCCATGGGATGTTTCACATCTGCCAGCTCCCTGCATAAGGAAGCTTGGTGTGGACATCCCTGCCCTTTCCAATGGACCAGAGACCACCCACCTCATCCCAGCCACCTGCCCTGCTCCACATGCCAGGGCTAAGGTCACTTCTGCATCTCTCACCCCCAGGACCACCGAGCCCTTGATCCCGTTGTCCTTGTTCATGTGGCTGGAGGAGCTGGGTGGGTGGTTTGGAGCAGGGGCTATAACCCCCTTCCTGCTGCTGCAGCTGAACACCACATTGCTGTGTGCTGGGGAGGGGAAGGGGTCCAGTCTGCTGGGGGAACTGGTGGGTTTAACCCTTCCAGTACAAGCCTGGCTCCGTTAAACATCTCTGTGCAAAATCAGAGCCTTCTGCAGAAGAGACAGCGCTTCCCAGCCCTCTCACTGGGAGCAAGGAGGGGATTTAGAGGAGCAGTCGTAGCCCTAAAACAATTCCACACCCACCAGACCCAAACACCTCCTACCCCCAGGGTGCCCACATCGCTGCCAAACTTAAACTCCTGGGTGCTGGCTGTATTTTCTTTCTAAAACTGTAACAGCATCATTTACTCGAGCTATTTGGCATCAAAAAAAAAAAATGGGATTCCTCCTCTTATTCCCTCTCCAGGCATTCCTAGAAGTGACCTAGTGGCTGTCACAGCCTCCTATTTGGGAAGAGGCGGAGGAGTGGGAATTGAGGCAGCAGGTTCCTGCCTACCCCAAAGCGTAAGGGGGCTGAGTGGGTGCATCTGCATAAAATACTAAGGCAACAGGAGGAGGGCAAAGCTAATAAAAATGCCCAGAGAGTGGCAATGTGGGCAATGAGGTGGCACTGCGTTTACTTTGAGGCTTATCATGTCTGGCTTGCTTAAGAAACCTTGTTCTCTTTGTCCCAAAAGCCCTCTTAGGAGCGGAAGCATTTCTACAACCCAAATGTCTCTGATCTGCCTCCAGCAGCGAAGCAGAAGAAAGTCCATGGAGCAGGACAGAACCTGTTGTGAGGAGTGGGGGCCTCTTTGGGCTGAAAAGGTCTGATTTAAAGGTGAGGAAGGAAGAAACTTCCATGTGTTTCTGCAGGGAGCAGTTCATGAGCTGATCCCCACCTCGGGGAGTTCATCCCTGGCCTGGAGAGCAGGGAGAGGGCACACACAGCTCATGTCAGTGCTGTCAGGCCAGCGGGGCTGTCCCTATAGAGGCAGAGAGCTGAGCTCTTTGTTCATCCCTGCCCTGCTACAAAGCAAGAAGAAAACACTCCTGCCAAGCACAGCCAGAAATAACCCAGGCCTCCAGCAGCCAAAAAGCTTCCAAGGGGGAATTTTAAAGTGCTGGGAATTTGGCCTCTCAGCCTGTGCTTCAGGCTCCTCTGCTGTCGTAATGTCCCGGGCACGGAAAGGCAGACCCTGATGTCCAGGACCAGCATCTCAAGAGGGAACAGTTCACTCTGGGTCAGCTCAAGACCTGCTCAGCTCCTGGTTTCACCCCACTCTTTTCCATCATCATCACAGCTCCTGCCTTGAAAGGACACTGGTAATAGAGAGCACTTTCCCTGTGGGATGTGCTTCAGGGTCAGTGATCCCTCATCCCTCGCAGTGACAGCCCCACCGCTAGTGAGGCCAGAATTTGGGTATCTATGAGGGGAATGTAATAAGGATGAATAAGCTGGAGTGGTCCCGTTGCCCAGGGGAGAGAGGAGTTGAGGACAGTTAAAAACAGACCTTCCCTGTCTCTGGAAAGGACAGCAGATTCCGGCACTATCCAGATGGGATTTGAGTCACACCGTGAAGAAAACGGTCTCTCTGTGGCACATGTCAGAGGCTTCAGGGAAGAGAAATGCTGCTTCGTTGCTCTGGCCCCACTGTTTGTTCACCCACAGGGATCTGCTGGCCAGCTTTTCCATATGTCAACATCTCACCACCCCAGAGCAAGGGCATTGCGTGGCAGATGCTCCATGGAGGAGGAGACACCTTGTCATACAGCAATCAGCTCCTGCGGTGGCTCAAGGCTGCTCCATCCCTTTGCTCAGGGATGTAACACAGTGCATTGCTCAGCTTCCAGCATCCACAACCTTTGGAAACCTGTGCCCCTAATCTGTCCCTGCACAACCCCAAACTACCCCTCTGATACAGGACACCAAGATGGAATGAACCAAGTGGTCTGGGCATGTGCAGGAGGTCACTGAAGACGTGCTGGCTTTGCCAAACAGATCTTGTGATGGACACAGGATCATCTATTTAAGTTTTATAGGGGGTATTTTCCCTTGCCAGGAGCTGGAGAATAGAGGACCCGGGTACCATCTGCCCAGGGGACTGGTGAATCATCCTATTTTCCAGTTAACAGCACTTGTTTGCTTTGGGAGATCTCCAAGTTAAGGGGGAAGAAAAAGAAAACCCAACCCATGGATCTTTTCCCACACAATAAGAAAAATGCCTTTTTTTTTGTTTCTACAAAAGCCAGTGTCAACTCTGCTTTTGCTTAGCAGTGGGCTGGGTAAAAATAGACAGTGAAGTCATGATGCCTTCAGAAGAAGAACCCAGGTATGGCCTGGGTGAGAGAAGTCAGGCTTGGGGGGAGAGGGACAAGAAGCCAGCAGGATGAGGACAATCAGGGGTTTATCCCAGCACTATGCTGAGACAAGGAGAGCTGCTCTCCCCAGTGCCTTGTGGTTTCCTTGGCATGCTGCTGGGAGAGGAAGGAGGCTCTTTGGTGGATGCACCAGGGTTCGAGCTGTTGTTCATGTGATGGGGATGGAGCTGTGGTCCAGCAAACAGCAGGAGATCAGCTCTTTGTGAAGCTGAGGCGCTTGAGGCACACTGGAAAGCGAGGGTAGCAGCAGGGAAGGGAAGCAGAGAGGTTGTGCTCTTGCTTTCTCCAGGACCATATTGCTGCAGCCTCCACTTCCAGCTTTCTGCTCAGATCTGGATTTTCCTCCTGTTTTATCACCGTGCCAAGGCTGTGAGCACGCTGGGCTCTTTGGAAGGAGGCTGCATGTGAGGGACTTTGATGTCTCCTGCTCAGGGCAGGGGCCTTGGAAGCCACTTGGTTACCTGGAGCACGAGGAGGTGCAGCTGATGCCCACATCTCTGTTCTGCTGGTGGGAGGCTCCTGTGGCAAAGCCTTCACAGGGCTTTTCATGCATGGTTGGGGCATGTCTGTGATTCTATGATTCTGCCCAGAGCTTGGCCAGGCTCTGTGCTGGGGTGGCTGCAGGTAAAGGTGCCCTGGGGCAGACTCTCTGCAGTATTCCTGCATCACAGGAGGAATCAGGGATGTGAGGGCAACTTTAGAGCCCCCCAAGGGAATGTGAAAGCCCAGCATATACCAGGGGAATGGTGAATCTGGCTTGTGTCAGGTGTGTGTTGGTTGGGTGCTGACCCCAAACTGCTGGTTCTCCTCAGCCTGCATCACAAGGGGACTCTGTGGTGTCCCCTCAGTCATCACCCAGCTCTAACTCTGTCCTGCCAAAGCCACAGCTACCGCATCGGGTTTGTACCTTTGCAACCAAGCACCAACTTAGGTCACGAGTGAAATGAGTTTGGCAGGTCTCAGCACACCCCACCATGGCTATTTCTTTACATGGTTGGAAACACTGTGGTGGCTGCGAGGAGATGCCAATTTTACGCAGCAAAAGGATGATGCTGCACGGCAGGGGTGAGGTGCCCTGCCAGAAAGGGGGGAGCTGGAGCATCAGGCTTCCAATTCTATAGGATACGAGGGGGTTTTTTGTCTTTTAACTTAAACAAGTAGAAACTGCCAAGGAAAAAACTAATCCCTGTGGAAGCTTTGGCCTCGCCTGCAAGGAAGGAACATTCTATCAACAAGAAAATTCATAGGGTGGAGGAAAAAGCACGTCCTTTTCTGTTCACCCCCTCCTGTTTCTTTGCAGCGGGAAGCTGGAGAGGCGCGAGGGGAATATCTGCATTTCTCCCAGCTCAGTCACTGGAACCAGCATTCTCACTGGAACAATGGGCTCAGCCCAGGCCCTCTTTGCCAGAGCGGCTCCTCTGCAGTGCTCCCGGGTTTATTTTTGTCCAGGCTTGGAATGGGTTGTGGAGATCAGGTGGCGGTGCCTGAGGAGCGCTTGGCATCGCCTGTCCTGCTGCCATGTGTGCACATGTCCGTGGGAGCAGGGAGCAGGGCTCGGTGGGCAGGGTGATGCACTTGCCTTCCCGGATCCTTTTCTCTTGGCTGAGCACATGCTGGTGACCAGCTTGTGGGAGAGGGGATGGTCTCTCGCAGTGAAGGAATGGGTGAGGATCCTGCTTGACCTGGCTAGTAGCTGGAATCAAAACCAGTGACTGTGCTTTGGCACTGGGGTTGGGACCTGGAAACTGGTTTCTGATGGGATCACGGACATTAAGGGAGGTGATTAAGGAGACTTGGGTGAGATGGTTTAATGTGAGGTATCCCTGCCCATGGCAGGGGGTTGGAACTAGATGATCTTAAGGTCCTTTCCAACCCTAACCACAGTTATTCTATGACTGTGGTAGAAATGGGGAAGCCCAGCTTCCCAAGGACCCGTGTGATGTCTCCATCTCTAAGCTTGCCTCCTTTCCATATGGTTTCCATACTGGGTTGTGTCTGAGCAGTGTCTGAGGACCCCATGCTGTCCCAGAAGAGCAGTCAGCCTGGCAGCTGTGGCTGAGATAACCTTTGAGTTGGCTAGCTTGGCAAGATAGCCAAATCTGGACAGTTTTTGACATAACAATCAATACTGAGAGTCCCTGGGACACATCAAGGAAACCTAAGCTCAGAAAGCACCATGACAGAGGGGCTTGGGGCAGGAGCTGAGGTCACAGTCCTGTCCAGTCTAAGGGATGCTGGGATGGGGTATTTCCTCTCAGTGCAATGGGGATCTGGTGCATTCCCAGTGGTCAGCTGTGCAACCAAACCATTCAGAGCTGGGGTTCAGGGACACCCCACTGGCTGCCAGCATCCTTGGTCACACAGGGACACCCTGCACATAAGAGGGTTGAGGGGATGACTTGAGGGGATGCTGTGCACATAAGAAACCGTCCCAGCTCCATCCACAACCTCAGCAGAGCCCCTTCTCAGAGGCGAATGTAGCCACTGCCAGCAGGTTCGCCCCCTGCTTTCTCCATCAGCTGGGAACAAGCTGCATCTCTGGAGGCTTTTATTCCCAAGGAGGGTGTGAAGAGAGAGGAGCTTGGAGTTAATCTGCATTAAGTCTGGGGAATGTACAGGCTTCTGTTCTGGAGAGGGGGCAGAGCTGCGCTGGGGTCTGGGGAGATGGGGAATGTGGGGATCCGGGGGTTAGTTCAGCAAGTGTCACCATGGGAACATAAGGAACAAGACCTTAATTTTTCAGGCTTGGGATGAGGAGAGGAGCAGGGTGCTGTGCTGGGGACACTGGGAGCATCACTTGATGTGCATGAGTTACCCAGAGCCCTGTCCTGTTACTCGACACATGGGTCCAGCCTGACTTCAGAGGGAGCCAAGTGCTCTGTGCAGAGGCTGGGGCTCATCCTGACCCCAGGAATGTTCAAGCTGTGGTCTGTGAGCAGCACACTGCCGACCTCACCCTCTGTGGGTCAGGCCACCCTGCAAAGAATCCCCTTTTATATAAAGCCAAAGCACATGATGCGAGAGTGGAAGGAGCCTACCTTGCCCCAGCAGGTCATTTCAGGCTTGGCTGAGCTCCTTTCCTCTTAAGGGGATGCTTGCCAGCCTCTCGGAAATGGCACTGGTGAGATCTCAGCCCAGGCACGGCACTGCCAGTCAGGGACCTGCTCTCTGCAGCCCTGAGCAGCAAATCCCTCTTGCAGCAGGAGGATGAGGATGGACAGAGTGGGAGCAGCTCCCTCTGCCAGCCCAGCACTGCCCATGTTGGGAGCTCATGGCTGAGTTCTCTTGCAGCAAGGACATGGTGACAATCCCGGTGTTGCCTGCTGCTCCCTGTGGTTTCTGTGGCTTGTTGTCATGTGTGCAACAGATGATTTATGTTGATGCAGGGCCTCCAGGGGATGCTTTATGGCTTGTGGCATATGGAAATGTACAGACCCCTCTGGCAACAGTTGCATTGAGTCTAACACAGCTCCAAGGGACTGACCCTGCTGGTGCTTCCCAGCTGCGTTTCCCTGGATCACCGTGTTTGGATATCTCTGATGTTGAGATCAAAGAGCCTGTGTTCATCCACGGGACCGAAACACTCAGTGGAAGGGATGCAGGCACAAAGTACCCTCCTCTTCTGCACTCTCAGTGTAACCCTTACATTGCCATGTGGACGCAGACACATACAGAAGTAAAACTGTGATATCATCCCTCGGTCTTTCCATAGGGAAAATTAGCAGGCTGCTCTGCTGGTTGAAATTCTGTGGACATTTAGCCCACAGGAGCTGCTGTGTTGGATGCAAAATGCATCCAGGCAGGATTTGTGCCAGGGCACTGACACATACCCCAGTCACTGGACTGTCACACTCAAGGCAAAGTCTTTCTGAGCTTGTTAGGGAAGGTGTCAGGGACCTTGCAGGCTAACACTGTAAAACAGCCAAGACTGACAGGTCAGGGCTTCTTCTCTCACTCTGCTGGTGTTCTTCTAATTGCAGCTCTCCCAAATTATCAGTCAGTGATGTGGCTTTGGCAGCTGCAAGCCAGGTCCCTAAGGCAAGCCTCAGGCAGAGGTTAGGTGATGGGGAAGGATGCGGGCATCCCTGGAGCCCAGCACACTCCGGGTACCACAGAGGGGCTGAGCACCCAGGAGAGCCCTCAAGAAGAGGAACAATATCAGAACCAACCTTATCAGAGACATGGGGGCCCCCATTTGTTGTGCTGAGCTGAGAGAAATGCTCCATGTGAGCTGCAAAGTCATTTTCCAGGTGGGAACAATCACTCTGCTCAACACATGGCTCTGGGAGCTGCGGCTCTGCAGCGGAGGTAGCGAATCCCACGACAGACTCGTGTGAGCTGGCAACGCTCTGCCTCTCCCAGGGGAAAAGAAGGGCCAGCTCGCTGCCAGGCACTTAAAATAAGACAAAGTGAAAGCTGGGTGAGCTTCAGAAGTGAGGTTTCCTGTTGGCTTGTTGGTTGCTCCTTTCTCCTTCCTTATTTCCATGTGAGGATAACTCAGTTTTGGTTTAGGTATGTTTTCCCACAGGATAATAACCTCTCTAAACATACTCATCCAGGAGGAGCATCCAGATGCCAGTGTGAATGTATAATGTAAGTGACTCTGGGGTGATTTCATGTTTGTGCTCTAAGTGCATCAATACAAACTCACAGACAACGGTGAGTTTTCACCCCAGACACATCTTCAGCCCAAGCAAGAGTCCTGCTCTCTCAGGCTGGGGCAAATAACATGACTTAGACTTTTCCATACCCATACATGTCCTGTTTTGAAATCCCTGGGCCAAGGGGGTGTTTATATGTCAGGAAGGGTGTCAGTTAAGGGCATGATAGATGGTGCTTTTGTCACCTGGGGAAGCTGGAGGTGAGAAGAGAGACATCAGTTTATATCACCTTAGAGGTGATATTGACAGAGGTGATAGTGGAGTGAGGTCTTGGGAGAGGGATGGTGGTTTGGGAGAGGGTGAACTGCATGAAAGCTGCTTCACTGGGACAATACAGGGTCTAGATGAGGCAGAACAGGCTGGTATCTCTGTCCCGCTGCCAGGGAGGCCTTGCAGCTCGTGCTCTGGGCTGGCTGCTCTGGGCAGGCTAATAATACCTCTGGGAGAAGGTCAGCAAGGGCAGCTCCCGTTACAGGCTGTCACATATCACATATCCTCCAGGAAAGCTTTGGGATGTCTTGGAGGAAAGCTGGTACTGCAGCTCCTCCTTCCATCAGCAGGTTTCCAGGGCAGGGGATTGCAGCCGGCCAGAAGCAGTTATCCCCTCTGTGGAGCAATGCAATAAACCCCAGCACCAATCCCTGCTCTCCCATCCCTGTGCAGCATCCTTCATCCTCGTACCCTGCTTCTCCATCCCAGCAGGACCTGCCTGCCCCTGTGCTGTCCCACCACAGCAAATGTCCCAGCAGAGAGGGTTTTTCTTGCTGAAAAGCTGCTTAGCAGCTTATGGAAACAATAAAAGTAGTATTATCTACAATGACGAGGCAGATGGTTTGGATGATTGGTTTGACTTTTAAGCTGGATTTGAGCTACGGATATTCTGATTTTTAACGATTTTTGGCTGGTCAGACTCCGGCAGTGTAATCCCCACATTCCTGCTCCCTATAAATCCACTTCTTTCTACTCCAGGGATGGAAACCTGCCCTGCATGGGGAAACATGCAGACCTGCATGCGATGGGGCACCCAGACACCCACCCCCTGTGCTGGCAACCACCCGACCCCAATACCACCACCATGGCCACCTCTAGCCCTCCATATGCCTGGTGTCACCTCTGCCACCCCAACCTTGTGGGGACAATACCCCTCTCTGCTCCCATCCAGCGTAGGTGGCAGCGTTCTGCAAATCCATCACTGGCAGGAGCCCAGACCTGAGCTGCTCCCCTCCAACATTGTCTGTTCAAAGGGATTTATTTAGTCTTTCTCCTAATTATCAGGAGCTGTGGACTTCCCCCTTCCATCTGAGTGCTGCTCCCAGCCACAGCTCCTCCTGCTGACTCCGAGCTCCTGTTCTTGCCATCGCCTCCACACCCAGCATCACTATGGTGCTGCCATATGGAGGTCCATACGGTCCCCATCGCCAGGGCATGGCGAGGGACCTTCTCCATCCCTCCTGCAGCGGGGTCCCTTGGCTGCATTATCCACCCTGGGAGCACAGGGATCTGTGTTGCTCCAGGGCTTGCAAGCAGCTTCCGAGGCTTCTTGCAAGTGACATGGTTTGGTGGTGGATTGGCAGTAGCGGGGTTGTGGTTGGACTTGATGATCCTGAAGGTCTTTTCCATCCTGGTTGATTCTCTTATTCTCTGATTCTCTGACTCTGTGATTCTTGGGGTTATCCCTGTACTCATGTATTCGGCCTGATGCGAGGCACCAAAGGAGTTTGGAGATGAAATCCCTGTTCAGCCCCACTTGGATTGGGGAAGGATCCTCCGGAGGGTAGCTCCAGCCAAACAAAAGCCATCCCTGGGGGTCTGTGGTTAATCCTGGTGCTGAGGGATGTGCAGCTTGGAGCTGGGTCTCAAGTTATTATTCATTTGGCTCAAACCCCCACCTGAGGAAAGCCATCACACCCAGCACATCCTTTGTATTGGAGTCATTTTATTTAGCAAATCTCCAGAGCATGAAAATAAAACTCCCATAAAACAAGGATCATCTTTCTGTTTACATGGAATTCATAAACTGAACAAAAGAGGAAGACTTCTACAGAGGTCAGAACATCCCAAAACATCCCTTTAAGAGAAATAACATCAGTTTTCTGTTCTGGTTGCACTGGTCAGCAGTCACCAGTGAAGCAGAGGGTGCAAGAGGGAAGGAGGGAGTGACGGAGGTGAAGGATGTGGGGAGGTTCAGTCCCACAACCAGGCAAAATTCCTTCCCTGCTGCACCCAGACCATGAAACACCGGGAGGATAAAACCAATTTTAAGGAACAGGGATGGTTTGGGGTGTGTTTGTGTGCAGAAGCTGCAGGAAGGTGAACCTGGAAAGGGCGAGCAGTGGAGGAGCACCCACTGAGGTGGGTACCAGAGAGGAGGATGCAGCGGCTGGCAGCAGGATGCGAAGCTGTTTCCCCCTGACCCCAGGCACTGGGCAGGCGGGATGGGGATCTCAGTGCCCCGTCCCCAGCAGCCTTTTCCCCCCTGCAGCTCCCGTGGGGCCTGGCACAGCGCTGTCAGAGCTGCCAAGGCTTATCTTTAGCTCTGTTCCCTCCGTCGCCTCCGCGCCCACCTCCTCGCCGCGCACCCGGCCCCCACCAAAACACGCCGTTATATAAGTGCTCGCAGCAACCATCTGGGGCTGAGTCAGACCCACGAACCCAAACGGACACAAGCCCACGAGGTGGGGATGCCACCCCCCAGGTAACAGGCTTTTAGGGTCATCACACTCCTCTAGTGCCCATCCCTGAGTGTCCGGCATTCCACACGCACACCCTGCATGGATGCTGAGCAGGGATGCTGGAAGCGGACAGGGAGAAATGCCCCAGCTTGGGGGGGGGGGCTGGAGTGATGCTTGGGGTCATCAGGCAGCTCTGGGGAAGAGGCGGATTAGTTGTTAATTAACTACACACTAATGAGGTATTGCCAAAATAAATGTGCCAGCTGCAGGGGAAGAGGAGGGGAGGCACCGACTGGCTGGGGAAGGGGTGATGCTCTTCGTTAAATCTCTTCCCTCTCCATCCACAACCCTAATAACCCACCTTCCCTTAAAGCAGCACCACCGTGCTCATTTGACGCCAAATTTGTCCATTTGGGGGTTCCCCCCCCCCCCAAACCCCAGTGTAAAGAACGGGGGTTTCCTTCACCTCCTTTAAATCACTGTTTTTCTCCGAGAGCAGCATCGTGGTGAGAGCTTGTGACCCGAACTTGGCAGCGTTGTGCTGATTCACGCCGGCTTGTCACCAAAACTGCCTAAAACCGACAGAAAAAGGGACGCTGACTCATGTGTTTGCCTTCTGCGAGCGGGGAGAAATGTGAAAGGTGAGCAAAGTACTTAACAGGTGATAATTACATTCAGCGCTCTATTCAATTCATATTCATGAGCTGGAATGTTATTACTAAAGAGGCCTTTTACAATTAAGAGGGGAAAAAAGAGAAGTATTTTAAGGTTTTTAGCCTTGACAGTGACCTTTTAACAACAAGTGTAAGGAAACCCCTCATTTTGTCCCACTCATGCTCATAAATCTGTGTTAAGGAGAAACTTCAGCTGCTGCCTTCCTGGTCTCCTTGCAGGTATTCTGGTGGGTGCTTCCTCGTCTTTATCCTGTTATACAGTGGGATGAAACCCACCATGGGATGGGGTGGGATGTGGCATGAGGAGCTGAGGAGCCAGCCCCTCGGTGGGAAAGCTCTTGGTGTTGCTCTCCAGGGCAGGTGTAGTGAGAGAAAGGACTCAGAGAGGGTCCACCTTAATGCAGGATGAAAAAGCAAATTGCCAGCAGGAGAGCAGAGATGCTGTTCTGTTACTATGGTTACCCCAGAGACAACTGAGCATCCCTGGGTATCGCCCTGCGGTACCCGAGCTGCTCCCGGCCACCCGGAATGGTGCTGGGGCAAGTCAGGTGGGCAAGGGAACAAGTTTGGAAGGGTTTGTGGGGTCTGAGCTTCTTGAAGCAGCCAGGAGAGAGGATGCATCCAGGATGGGTAGAGGAGCAGCATCTCCAGCGGGGCTGGGGCAAAGTTCCCACCTCTACCCCTCTGAGATGTGGTGCAAGGCCTTTGCAGGGCTGATTTGATAGGAGACACTGGGGATTTGGTTCAGAGAGTGGCACCAATCCACACCAGTTCAGGAGTCAGACCAATGTGGTGCCCTCCCTGCATGGCACCAAGACGCAGCAAGCCCTGCCCCAGGGCGCACAGCACAGCACATAACCGCATTCCAGCTCTATCCTGGTGGGAATCCAGAGCTCACAGCCCCTCTGCCCACTGCCTGCCTGGTCAAGAGGGATTGGCCCGCCCAGATTTTGGTGGTGATGTGTTTGAGCCAAACACATGCAAACTGATGAAAAGACACTGCTTTTGGGGAGGCCAAAACCTCTGCAAGGGCACACAGAGATGCCCTGGTCCTCTGAAGCCAAAAGGGAAGAGGCAAGGGCTGGTGAAATGCTGAGTTTAGAGAGGATTTTAGCATTTAAAGACATTTTGAGTATTAAAAGTGGAGTTGCCAGCCAATAATAGCCCCAACCTCAGCCCATTGGCTCAGCATTCCTGCCGAAAGCACCCTGGCCATGCCTGTGAGGGGTAAGAAAGGTCCTTCCCTGCAGAGGCAGCCGCTGCCTTCCCATCCCCACTGCTCCTGGCCACCACCACAGCCTGTTAGTTTAGCTCTAAACCCCGAAGACAAGGATGGTCAGAGTGCAAATAAAGCAAGGACTGAACATCCTGATAGCACTTTTTCCCTGGTGTCAGCACCAGCTCAGCTCCCTGGGGATTTCTGCTACAAGAGCCACTGAGGGAGGAATTCTGGAGGCAGTGGAAGCAGTCCCTGGGGAGCTGCTGGCTTATCATTAAATGCTTCCACAATGAAGCGATGGGTTTTGTAGTGCAAACTGCTGCGTGAAGAGTCACTGCCAATGGCAAAGCAAATGGCACAGCAGCTTTGGGAAGCTGCTGCACGGGCCGGTGCTTGTCCCCAGGAGAGATGCTGGCTGTCACAGCTCTGTATAAGCATCCCCTGCACTCTCCCTGGCATTTTCCTCTCCCACATCCAGCCCATGTTTTGGAGGTTTTTCCCATCTCATCTTCTGTAACAGGCCATTACATTCCCCAATAAACCCCGCTCCTCTCCTCAGCAAGAGGAAAGCTTCCAGAAAGCATCTGGTCCAGATTTAAAGGCATTAAGGGACAGAGATTGGTAGCTTGTTCTAATAGCTAATCATTATTAAAAGATCGCTCCTTATTTCCAAGATAGATTTGTCTGGCTTCAGCTTCCAGGAAGAGGTGGTTATTATGCCTTTCCCTGGTAGATTAAGTTACTTCTTTGTACCAGTGTATTCTCCCCATGACAAATGCTGTAATCAAGTCACCTCTCAGTCTCCCCCTCTGATAAATTAAACGTGCTGTGCTCTTCAATCATGCTTAACCCTGGCCCTGTCTTTGGTGATTAGAGTGAGTGGATGGCAGTGATTTTTTTTTAATGAGTAAAAAACACCCTTATGGGGTAAGGGACGGAGCTGATGGGACCCAACTGACCGTCACTGATGGGTGGAAGCTGTCGGTAACTGGTTGCCTGACCCGGATTCAGATCCACGAGCAGCCTGAGAAATGATGCCAAATGATTCCCCCAGGTTATCTTGGTACACAATCCTCATTTCCAGGTGCAAAAGCCAAGAGGAATATCCAGGATGGCAAAGCCATGGGCTCTGTGTCCACCAGCCCATTAACCTCTCTGTAAATAGCATCCCAGACACTTGCTCTGCTTTCCTTCGGCCATGACATGCCATTAAAGACATTTAAACTGTCACTTGGACAGGGCGTGATGTCCCCTGAGGTCCCCAAGGTGACAACCATAGGAAATAGATCCTGATGGAGCCCAAGGGGGACCAAGGTCACTCTGGAAAGATTTGTTGGGGCAGTTTTGGATGACTGGCCTCTTCCTGCCTGGGCTCCAGGCACGTTTTCCCATCTCCGGGCTCCCTGCATGGCTGAGCTGCTGCGATCCGGTCCCCTGGCAAAAGCCCATCAGTGCAGCAGAGCAAATGGTACCCACACTATGGGGCTGAGCAGGGACCCTGCAGAGCCCCCGTCTCACCGAGCATCCCTGCAGCACCTTCAGCAGAGAGATAAAGCTATCCTCACCTGCAGGATAACAAGGAACGTATGGATGTGGGGTTCCTGCTCCTACCTAGAGGCTCCTACCTAGAGGCAGCAGGATGGACATTAGCTAAAAGGCTCCTAAAATATCTCTGTTTGTCCCTCTGGCCCCCGGTCTTGCTCCAAGTTTTCTGCATATATATATTATATGTGGGACAACTGAGAGGCTTGAAACCACGTCTGAAGTTTGCTCCAGGCAGACACTTCCCTGTGATCTTTAAAATATACAGCATGACGCGAAGTGTTTTAAATAGATCAAAATACATTTATTACATATTTATATTATTTTCTCTAGTCTATTTATATCTTTTGGAGACTCTTATATATAATATATATATAATATATTTAAAATAACATAAAATTGGCCAGTTTTGTCATCTGAAATACATTTTACAAATATATATATACATTGACACATATATCTCAAATATATGTGCAATGAGACAGAGAAACACCAGAGGTGGAAAAGGTACAGATACTTCATTGCATCCATCAGCTCATCTATTGCTGCACATCACCATCGCCCCAGTGACTCGGCGTTTTACCCCTGGGAAACCAGTGCTCCCAGTTGCCGACCTGCCCATGTGAACTGGTGCTGGATCTCGGTCCCCAAACCACATGGGGCCAAGCCTGGGGGAGCACCAGGGTGTTTTGAGGGAGGATGGAGGAATGATGGAGCCCCAGGAGCGGGACAGATGTGCACAGCTGGCAGGCACCGGGGCTCAGCAATGGGTGGCATCAGGTTGGGCGCTGTCCTATGTCCCCTCCCTGCTCATAACACAGCCAGATCCTGCCCTGCTCCAACCCCACCATGGCAGCATTCCTGAATTGGGGGAGGTGGGAGAGCAGGATCGAGCCGGATCGCCAGACCTGGCTGCCGCACACTCAATGTGAAAGAAATGGAAGTGGGGGGGGGGGAAAACACACTGGGGATTCTTTTGGTTGTCAGCACGAGAGGAAAGGAAAGAGCAGGAGGGTTTAAAAATAACCATATTTGTTCTGCCTTATTAAAGATAGAAAAGGTGGCTCTGGATTCATCTCCTACAAAAGGTTTGAAGGTCAAGCAGGCACCCAATCGCGAAAGGTTAAGCACTAAGTGATTGTCCCAGCCCTAAAAGAAGACTAAGTGCACTAAATTCGGTTATGAGAAGCTAAGGCTCATCCCAACGGCGCCCGGCCCCAGGGACCCTCTGCCCGGGTCTCCCATGGGCAGAGGATGCTTTTCCCATCCAGAGGGTTTGGAGCACAGGGATGCAGCCGCTTTCTGCTCTCACCGGTGTATTTTGGGGGGGTGAAGCCAAGTGGGAGCAGCAGCGGGTCCAGCCCCAGGTCCCTGGCCAGGGTGGTGGCTGCTGCTGGAGGCTGCTCCAAGGCCCAGCCGAGGGCAATCCCTATGGGATGCTGGCCAAGAGGATTAGCGGCTCTTGCCTTTCTCGGACTCCTGCCATCTTCCAAGGATCAAGCGTAATGCTGGAGTTAACTCCATGGATGGAGCGGCCTTGGCTTGGAGGAAATGGCTGATGGCTGGTTTGGGGGGAACATGTCCCCTCACTCGGCTCTAATCCCCTTCCCACTGGGATCCCGCTCCATCCCTGGGGTGACCAGTGCCAAACCCCACACCCTGAGCGCATCCCTGTGCCTTTCCAACCCCTCATTGGAACCCAAGTGCCAAACAAACACCACTTTGGGGCTTTTTTTACCCCACCTCCTCTTACTTGAACAATCCATGTGATTCAAACTCCCCCTGGGCAGCCGCCCCAATGCTCCCTGATGGTAAGAAAAAAGACCAGTAGCTCAGAGCACTCACAGGTAGGCAAAAATAATATTTATACACTATGTACCAGCGTGGTCCATGGCCAGGACGAGGACTATACAGTATATATATGACAACTCGCCAGAGCTAGATCCTCACTAGTGGGGAATGGGGAAGGGGGTATGTGAACAGGGGCCGGGAAGGGTCCAAACCCCCCATCCATGGGCACTTCCCAGCCCGGTTCACATCTTCCTACGCAGCAGTTTAAAAATACATCTGTATATATTATTCTATTCTCCCAGGTAACACTGTACAGTCATAGAAGTTTCTTTAAAAGCAATAATTTACTTAAAGACATCTCTATTTTTTCTTTCTTTTGTTTTATACAAATATTTACTGTGATATATATATATTTATAAAGAAAGTAACCCTCTGAGAACCCTACAGCAGCAAGATGTGCACCTTTTGTTTTTATAATAATAAGTATTTATTCAAAAGAACCTAAACCACTTAAAAGCATCTTCTTAAAAAAATAAATAAGTAGTGCGCACACACAATCTCTCTGCCCCCCTCTTCCATCCATCCCACCCCCTATGGATGCTATGGTGCAAAGAGCAGGTAGTAAAACCATCCCCCTGGGAGCAAAGGAATTGGTGATGGGATGGCATCCGCGTTCCCTGCCTTAGAAACACATATATTGTGGCCAGAGCTCAATGGCATGTCCCTATGTGTCCCTGCTTTTGGGGCTCCCAGTGCTGCCCCCGGGGATGTTTTCTCCCAGTGGCTGGTTTTTAGGGCAGCCCCATGGTGGGCAGTGTGGGATGGTGGTGATGAACGCTGGTGGGAACTGCAGGGATGATGTACTGGTCCCCTTCCCACAGCCAAATGGTGAGACACGATGCTTGGGGACACAGGGAAGTGGGGGCACTGGGGAAGCTGCTCCCCAGGGCCCTTTACAAGATGGAGATGAGGACACAGGACAAATCTTGCCTTTGCCACCGAGGTTTGGACATGCCACAGCAAGTTATAATGCCAGGACACGGCTTCCCTGATGTGGGCCTTGGGGAGACAAGCACCGGGAGCCTGTGACAGCCAAAACACTGCCAGGGACCCTGCTCTCAACACCTTCTCCCCAAGGATAGGTGCTGTTGGGCTCCACACCCAGCGTTGGGTGCAGGATGCCTGCAGATACCAAAGCCTTTCCCACAGCCACGGGGAGCAGGGAGCCAGATTTTGGCTCCTAGAGCACCAATGAGCAGCACAGCTGGGACGGAGGGAACACAACCTGCCTATTCCCAACTCCTTCCCTCTTGCAAAGGCAGGGAACAGGGCAGGAGCAGGGGCTTCCCATGCATGGGGTTGCTTTGCTTTGTGCCGTAGCAAAAGCTAAACCAGCGTGCCACCAAGGCCAGCCTAAAACACAGCAGACAGTGGGATGAGGGCACTGCCACAGAGGCAGAGCCAAGGGGACATCACCCTGGGGAGGGATGCAAGCAGGGAAGCAGGATACCGCGGAGGAGGGCTGGGTGCGGGATGAGTTTGCATCTCTAAGGCACAATCCACCTCAAGGCTGGGACGCAGGGACGGGTTGAAGTGCTAGACAGGGTGGTTGTTTATGACTGGCATCAGTTGGTTTAGGAAAAGCATCTACCTCTGAAGCAGGACTCTCCGGTGAATGGGGAATTCACAGATCCCAGCCTGGCACAGGGACAGCTCCTGTGCTAGGAGAAGTGCAACCCAACAAGACTTTCACATTGGCTGCCACATTTGAAATGATTTTTTTCAAAGGAGAAAACACCAAATTGGTCAGAAAAGTGGGGAAATACCCAACTTTGAGAGCTTTCCACTCTCCTTTTTTGTGCTTTTCACTGTTTTGTCCCAGTTACGGCAAAACTCATGAATTCCCCATCGGAGATGCTGGGGGAGACCCAACGCTTCAGCAGCTGATGCCCCACACCCCATTTCCACCCTGAAGATCAGCATGTCCTGAAACTGGCTAATCACTGTGTTTGCAATGCTGCTTTCTGCCTGGTTTTAACTTTGCTTTGCCAGTCATTATGCTACTTGCTTTCACTGCCACGGACCTCCAGCCACTTACATCTGTTTTCTATCTAGAAAGCCATTGCCAGTGGCAAAAAAACCACCCCAAAATTGGATGCAGTCTTGACTTCTAGCTCTTGAATCTGCCCAGCAAGTCACCCCCTCAAAGGACCCCGGTGGCTTATTCATTCCCTAGTTCATTTGTATAAAATACTGGATGACTTCTTTCAGATTTAATATTAATATTATTATTATTGTTATTATTATTATTATAATTTTGGTAAACAGTCTCCCAAACAGTTTCAGTGAAAAAATTAAAAACCCTCTCACCTCTCACTCCCTCCCTTTTATTCCCCAAATTAAAAAGCAGTACATTAATGTTGCATGGTATTTCAAGTGTTGTTCTTGTGCAACTGAACCAGACCGCCTGTTGGAAGAAGCAATTTTGTTGTTGTTGTTGCTGCTCAGTTAAAAAAGGAAAGGAAAAAAAAAGTAAAATAAAGAGAAAGATTTGTTTCCTGATAATTCCTCTTTTTGGATCTTGGCTCCAAGAAAACACTTTCCCTGCAAGGAGAGCAAAGCCCCGTGGGGCCGCATGGGGCGAGCACCGTCCCATACTCCACTGACCTTCCTCTCTCCATCCATCCATCATCCATCCATCCATCCATCCATCCATCCATCCATCCATCCATCCGTCATCTATCCATCCATCCCCCCAGAGCCATCGGCCCCACCGCGGGCACCGGGCGCGGGAGCCGCGCCGTGGCCCTGCCGCCGTCCCCTCCTGCAGACCGCTCAGTGGTTATTGCGATGAAACTGAAAACTATGAACGATACTAATTTCTCAAGCATTCCTATGGCACTTGCATTGTTCTGCATAATTGGAGCGGGTTGTAGGGGAAGAGATTAGAGGAGGAAAAAAAATACCCTCGGAAAAGTCAATGGAAGGACCAAGAGTCATATTTCCGACTCCCTCCTGTATGACCGCTGATCCAATGCTATTGTGGCTTGAAGCCTGTCGAACTCATGCCTGTTGTCTGGGCTCAGGTCCTCCAAACCCCGGCTGTCATCGTCTTCCTCTTCCTCATCGCGGCTCATGAAGGCCAGCTCATTCTCGTAGCAGAAGGAGTTGGTGCTGGACAGCAGGAATTTGTTCTCCACCAAGTCCTTGGCGCTGCAACGGGGAGTGGACGGGACCTCGTAGGTTTTGTGGAAGTGGGAATAGTCTACTTTGTACTGGTTTTTCTCCTCGAACAAGACCGGCTCGAAGCGGTGGCCCCAGAGGATCTCACTAGCCAGGTAGGAGCTCCGAGCTTGCGTTGTCATAGCAGTGGCTTCTACCATGCCTTCCAGGATGACCACGATCTCAAAGTCATCTGTCTCCAAGTCCTGGCGGCTGATCCCAAACAAGGGGCTGTCTTCGTTGATCTCGTGGAGAATGGTGATAGGAGACACCAAGAAGATACGGTCCAAGCCTTTATCAAACCCCACGTCGATGTCTATTTGGTCAAGTGGTATGTATTCCCCTTCTTCTGTGATCCTGGGTTTAATTAGCTGAGCTCGTACGTGGGCTTCTACTATGTGGCTTTTCCGGAGGTTCCCAACTCTCCACATCAGGCAGAGTTTTCCATCTCTCATTGCCACTACTGCATTATGGCTGAAAAGTAATGTCTGGGCCCTTTTTTTGGGCCTGGCCATCTTTGCCATTATTGCACCAATCATGAAAGAGTCAATTATACACCCCACGATGGACTGAACCACCACCATGAAGACCGCAAGCGGGCACTCCTCTGTCACGCAGCGGAAGCCATAACCAATAGTCGTTTGGGTCTCGATGGAGAACAGAAAAGCAGCCACAAAGCCATTGACCTGCAGAACGCAAGGCTTGAAGGTATCGTCTCCAACTGGGTTTTCCAGGTCTCCATGAATGAGTGCAATTAGCCAGAAAATCAGCCCAAACAACAACCAGGACACCAGAAATGCCAAGGAAAAGAGCAAGAGCATATACCTCCAGCGGATGTCAACGCACGTGGTAAACATGTCTGCAATGTACCTCTGAGGCTTGTCATCCATGTTGGTGAACTCCACGTTGCACTGACCGTTCTTCTTTACAAACCTGTTCCTGCATTTCCTCCTAGTGTGGATTTTCCCATTGCCAAAGCCGTTGATGCCTGGCATGGTGGTCAACCTCAGCCCGTCTTCCTCGGAGGACACGATGCTGTAAGGGTTGACTCTGCCGGCAGTCATCCCTGAGCCAAGCCCACAGTGAAGGTGAAGGGTCTTGAGACACCCAGTGTCCCCCTGGCCCACCCCTGCCCACCCCCCAAATTCTGTTGCAGTGGAAGAGAAGTCCCAAGCTTCCACGTCTTGGCTGCCACGTCACCACGCGGATCCCGTGAGAGGCTCTGCAATGAGAAAACAAGGACACATCTGTTACTTCTCATGCCAAAGGCACCCAAGGGGGTGTTTGGCCATGGGTCTGATGGGGTGGGTGGCTGCATGTTGAGTGAGGACCCCCCCATAGTGCACTAACTCTCCTTCTTATGCCTAGGCATAAGAGGAAGAAGAAGGTCTTAGAGTTCATTCTTTCATACTACAAAGCGAGTGAGCAAACGTTGCTGGGGAGATGCAGCATTTGTGGGAGCCTCAATGACACCAGCAGATGAAAAACCTTGGGTAGCACTGGAATCTCTTCCCCTTCACTTTTCTCATGAACTCCGCTGTCAGAGCAGGGTCAGGCTGCTGGAGAGGAAAGCGGAGAGGCCAAGATGTTCTCCTTAGCAGATATCTCCTTAGAGATATCAATAAAGGTACTCCTGAAAGCAGCTCCATCATTTCACATTGCCTGTGCCAGATGGACCGCTGCCCAGCACATTGCAGCAGCAGTCGCCCGACCTCCTGAGCACCAGCTCTTCTAGGGTCAAGGGAAAGCTCAGGGAGATGTGGATTTAACCTTCATCTCCCAGTTCAGGGATGGGAGAGGACACGGTCAACGTGCAGCTGGTTGGAGAAGGCCCCGGGAAGGCACTCGCTCAGGGCAGATGTACCAAGAAGCAACTTTCCCAACGCATCCATTGGGACATGGAGCCACCTACGGTCACAGATGGGTTTTGTTGGCCACAACTTAGGAAGGGACAACTGCCAGTGGGGAATGGGGAGCTGTTTTGATCCCTTCTAGAAGGCTCAGCTGCAGGGTCAGGGACCTACACTCAGCTTTGCCTGGGAAAGAGGTGGCATGGATGTGGGACAGGGAGCCCAAGCCAGGATGGTGGGGGAACCTGGTGGCACCCTGTCAGGCTGCTGGACCCCCATCCCCTCTGCGATGGCTGCATCAGGCAGTGGACAGCATTATAGTGAAGCTACATGGCACATAAAGAACCCTAAAGAGATGCACACTGCAGGAGTGATCCCCAAATCCACCCCTGCTGCAGCTCATCCTGTTATTTAGCGACATGGAATGTGTCACTAGCAATGAAACCACCTTGCTGGCAATGAGACCTGCACGGGGCAGCAGTGTGGTGGGGGAATGGGTGCAGAGCCCCACGTAACACCCCATTCCCCAGCACAGAGGTGCCCGGGGGCACAGCCGATCCCGCCGGGCTGTACGCTCTGTCTCGGATTTGCTGGCATGGGATCAATACAGTCAATTCCTGCAATCAGCTCGAGCGCCCGGGGCCAGGCTGGGACGAGAACACCCTTTCCATTACACCATTACACGGTGGCCGGCATCAGGGAGCATTGCCAGGCACAGCCTGCCTGGGGCTGCATCAGCCCGACTAGCAGTGATACCCTGGGTTGCCTTCTTACCGAAGATCTCCCCAGTTCCAGGCTGGGATTTGGGAAGCCCAGCACCACAAGCAGAGCACTAACAACCTGCCCGAACATCCCAGGTCCTTATACACCAAACAACATATTTCCTCCCTCACAACCATGTTTTAACCCCAAGCACCACTGTTATTTGTTGGTGTGTCAGCAGACCAAGCGATTGCTCACACCGACATGAGATCCTCTCCCTTCTTCCAGATATTTGGAACAGTAAAATAGGCACAAACATTAATATGAACTTTGAATATTGACAACCTCATATTCACTGGAAGTCAAATGGGACCGAAGTGGCATTGCAGAGGTAATGTGTCAGGCTGGCCGCAGGCTCACGCTGCCAAATCCAGGCTGGTCACCCATCCTGAGTATCCCTCCTGACCGCACCAGCTACATTCATTTATCTCTCTTCTCCGTTGTCAATGAGAGCTGAGCATGTGGAGCCAGAAGAGGCTGTTTCTCCATCACCTCTCCGGATGTCCCTGGGGGGACAGGCCGAGTGCTTTTGCCATGGGATGAATTTGCTGTTGGGCTTTTTAATTAAGTCTTGATACATCTGAGAACCGAGTGAACTGCAGTGAGCTCCCGGTGACCTGCGGGAGGATTAGCTGGGGCCTGGATTAACTGTGCTGGAAGGGGAGACGTGCCGTGTGACTGCAGAGGCAGCGGCGCTGCCCTCACCTGGGGGGGGACAGTCCCAGGGACCCCCGGGCACCACCACCTCTCCCCTCTGCCTTCCCCCTTTCCCTATTCCCTCCTTCTCTCCTTTCTTGTTTTCTCTGTTTCTTCCCTTCTCTCTTCCTTCTTCCTGCCTTTTCTTTTTTTTTCTTTTTCCTTTTCTTCTCTTTTTCTTTTTCTTTTTCTTCTTTTTCTTTTTCTTTTTCTTTTTCTTTTTCTTTTTCTTTTTCTTTTTCTTTTTCTTTTTCTTTTTCTTTTTCTTTTTCTTTTTTTCTTCTTCTTTTTCTTCTTTTTCTTTTTTTTCTGTTTCTGTTTCTTTTTTCTTTCTCTTTTTCTGTTTCTTTTCTCTGTTTCTTTTTCTTCTTTTTCTCTTTTTTCTTTTTTCTTTTGTTTTCCCTTCTTCTTCTTTCTTTTCCCCTTTCCCTTTCCCTTTCCCTTTCTCTTTCTCTTTCTCTTTCCCTTTCCCTTTCTCTTTCTCTTTCCCTTTCCCTTTCCTTTTCCCTTTCATTTTCCCTTTTCCTTTCCTTTTCCCTTTCCCTTTCCCTTTCCCTTTTCCTTTCCCCTTTCCCTTTCCCTTTTCCTTTCCCCTTTTCCTTTCCCTTTTCCTTTCCCCTTTCCCTTTCCCTTTTCCTTTCCCTTTTCCTTTCCCTTTCCCTTTCCCTTTTCCTTTCCCTTTCCCCTTCCCTTTCCCTTTCCCTTTCTCTTTGCCTTTCTCTTTCTTTTTCCCTTTCCCTTTCCCTTTTCTTTTTTTTCCCTTTCACCTTCAATTTTCCTTTTTTCTTTCCTTCTCTTTCTCTCTTCCTCTTTTTCTTCTGTTCTTCCTTTCTCTCACCTTTCTCCTTTCCTTCCTTCCTTCCTTCCTTCCTTCCTTCCTTCCTTCCTTCCTTCCTTCCTTCCTTCCTTCCTTCCTTCCTTCCTTCCTTCCTTCCTTCCTTCCTTCCTTCCTTCCTTCCTTCCTTCCTTCCTTCCTTCCTTCCTTCCTTCCTTCCTTCCTTCCTTCCTTCCTTCCTTCCTTTCCTTCCTTCCTTTCCTTCCTTCCTTTCCCTGTCCTTCCACCTCACTCAAGGTTTCACCCCATCTGAGCACCCCAGACATCAGGGAACCCTCTGCTGCAGGGGGATACCAGGACAGACAGAAGGGGCTCACGCTGCTTCAGGGATGGAGCAGCCCCAGGTCCCACATGGGACCCCCACATCCACTGGGGCTGAGGCCGGCAGCAGCAGCATGGGGAGACGGCAGCTAAATAAAGGCAAGCAGAGTGGCTCTGCTGGAGCAGCCGCCTGCGGCTCCTCCTTTATTTAGCCCAGTTTTGTTTGGAAATACTCTTTCTGAGTTTGCTGAAAGCTGAGTTTCTGCTGTGGTTTCAACGTGAAGGCTGGAGCCCCACGCTGCCGCGGCGGGAGGCTCAGGCTGGGATACAGCTCATGTGAACGCACAGAAACCCGTGGCTGGATGGGCTGAGCTGTGGGTACCAGCAGGGGAACACAGCCCCATGGGGATCCTGTGCTTCCTTGGGTCACCCTCCAGCATCGCCCTGGTGTCTCCCCACAACCACAACTGCCCCTCCAACTGATGGAGGTGTTACAGGAGGTGACATCCCCCTGTCTCTGCCTCCTCCCTATGTGTTTCACACCCCTGAGCATCACAATTTCACCCGCTGGGAACAAACTCAAAGCATCTCCTAATAACCTCTTCCCCCTTAATCCCATTGTCGGTGCTGACAAACCCATGCTGGGTGTCGGGCCGGTCCAGGACCATCCCCTGCTGCTCTTGTGCAGCACTAATAGTGTTAACATGTAGGAAACAAAACAAGCCCATAATATTAGTAGCGGGAAGGAACAGCCCATAACTCCGACGCTGTGGACTACCCCAGCTAATGAGCTGACATTAGAGGCAATGACTCCTGCCACTAAACTGCAGCAACCAAACTCCCACCGTGAAGTGAATTCCCGCAGAGAATCCAAGTGTCTCCAGCAAGCTGAATGCCTAATCTTATTTTTATTCTATTTTAAAAGGGAGTTAAATGTTACAACAAGCTTCTGAGCAGCCTGTGAGCCAGGGATATGTGCGCAGTGTGGTGGAGGTCATTAGTTAAAGCCCGTTGAATACGTCGATGAGATTTATCATCACACCTTCCCACTGTAACCACTGGAGGGGATGTGTTTTAGGGCCATCAGGGATATTGTTCCCCCTCCTGTAACCTCTCAGCATGGATTTTATCCCTGTTAATGGAGGGGGAATGGGCTTTGTTCAGGTGGGATCAACGCATACGGGGACTCAGAGGAGCTGAGATTGCGGGTGCAAGTCCCAAGGAGAGGTGACCATCCAAGAGGGAATGGTGCGAGGAGGTCACTCTCGGTGCTGCTGCCTGCCCTGTGCTGGGAGATAACGCTGCTATGTATGTCCTGCAGCAATGCCCTTCATGCCCCAGCAGCGGGACAGCAATGTCAGCACCGAGGAGGGAGCTCTGCTGTGGCCATGCCAGCACAGCCGAGGGTGCTCAAACTGCTCCTGTTCACCCCATCCTTATGAAGCGACCCAGCATTGAGCACCCACACAATGCGGGGTCAGTGGATCTGGGGAGGGGACACTGCTGCCTTAATAACTTAAGTCCTCCAAAGCCCCATCTTTGGGTATTTCCAATAAATTAAGGGTTGACATGGAGGGGGAGGCAGGCCCTAATAAATGACCCTCCAGTTCCCCTCTGCTGCCAGGGAGGACGATGCATTCCTAACGAGAGAAAACTGCTCTGCTTTGGCAAGGACATGGGCAGAAAACAGCCGCAGGCATGCATCCCTCCCATGGAACCCCACACACCCCCTGAGTGCCAGCGAGCAGCTGAGACAGCACTGTCTGCAAGCCTTGACGGTGCATGCAGGAGGGAAACTGAGGCACAGGGAAATCTGGAGTTGATGGGGTGCCTGGAGAGGTGCTGGGTCATCCGCATCCCCCTGAGCCACATGCGGATGCCTCTGCATGGGAGGAGAAAAGGGTCCACGTGCAGTGCTCAGCACCACTGGGGCCAGGTGGCATCTGCAGGCTGATGGGCTTGTGCTTAAGCGCCATAAAACTCCTGATATATGTGCCCTGGATCACTGGGGATCCTGGGAAAGAGCCCTTCAGTGGCTGCACTGAGCACACGGTTGGTCCCCAGCACCATGGCACAACAAGGGGATGGAGCATCCCAGTCCCGGTGCCTCCGTGTCTGTTCCAGCCCCAGCATCCAGCATCAAGACTTCACGGTCAGGATCCCCCCACCACTCCTGGGTGATGCGCCCCCCACCCCAGCACAGTGACAAAGGGGTCAGGGAACACCACAGGACCCACATCCAGCCCTGAAATCCCATCTCGCTTCCCTCAGAAACACTGTTTGTCCACTCTCATCCATACAGCAGGACATGGCTGGGGATAAGGATGAGGACAAGGGGGTTCTCAGAGGGGGGAAGGCCTTTTGGCAGGGTCAATCCACACTGGGGGCTGCCGAAGGATATTCCTAAACCCCAAGGGATGCATCCAGACTGCCCTATCCCCGCAACACCTTTACCCAAACCTTTGTGGCACCCACATCCCCATCCCCACAGCCACTCCCGGCTGCCCCAGCTTAAAGAATGGGTGTTAATACCCCACAAATCACTCTGTGAAGGGGCAGAGCCCCTGCCACCCCTTTGGGCAGGGGGATATTGGGAAGAAGAGGTCAGCCCTTACCTGGTGTGTGCCCGGGGGGGTCTCCCCAGGGCTCCCCGGCCATGGCTGCGGGGCGCAGGGTGCCCCGTGGCCCTGCTGCAGCCCAGGGCAGAGACAGAGAGTTTTAATTGAATTTCTAGATTATCCTGGGGGAGAAATTGTAATCTCCTTAAATCCAACCTCTGCTCGAGTCCCGTAACCTACTGTCCTGCGCCGGGGAAGGGATTTACAGAGGGGGAGGGGAGGTTTCCCAGCCTGCTGATGCTCCGGACCCTGCGCTCCTCAAGATTTGTCCCACGGGATGTTAGGGATCTGCTCCCAACAGCCCCACAGATATGGGAATTAAGGCTCTGCAGTGGCAATGCATTGTCCCCTCTCCCTGTGTCAATGGGAGCCTCCTGGAGCTGATGGGGCTGGAGCACCAGTGATGATGGCTGGTGCTGGGTGGATGGTCAGTGGGGTGTTTGGAGGGTGAAGCTGAGCCCCTTAGGGTGGGAGGTGTCTGGAGCTTTGAACTGAAGCAAGTCCTCTTCCCTGTTTGGGCTGTGGTGGGAGCTTCCCTCCCCGAAAGCTCCATCCCTGGGCCGTGTGGGCCAGAGGGTGTTTTTGGATGGGTGACCTTGGAGTGTCTCCGTGTGTTCTCCTCCATCACATGGCCCTGGTCCCTCCTGCATATTCCCTTATCTGGATATGTGCTAGGCTCCAGCCCCAATCTCTTCCAAGGACAAATGTCAGCGGTGGGGCTGCAGCAGATGATGGTAGAGCTGAAATCAGCTGGTCATGCTCCTGCCTGCCCTGCGCCCCAGTTGTGCCATTGCCAGGGCCTCTGCAGGGATGCAGGTTTCCACTGGGAATGGCAGGTTCCTATCCAGCACATGCCAAAAGGCTCAGGTGGGAAGGCCCTGAACAAGAGGGGATCATCTGGCTGCTAAAAACACCATGGAAAGAAAGGGAAAAGCGGGATAGAAAGGGCAAATGTCTCCAAGTGGATTCGAACACCAACCAGATGGAGATGAGCCGAGGGATGAAGCGCCGAGGGGCTCCCGCTGCAGGTAGCACCAGAACTCCCCAGCATGAATTAAGAACCTTCTCATGGAGCAATTCCTGCTTAAACCTTAAGGGTAGAGGCAGAAGATGACGGATCTGGGCTCCATTCAGTCCCACAGCAGGACTAATCCTTCCCAGCTCCCACTAAGGTCCTTTTCCCAAATCCCAACAGCGGGTTTTCCCGCATTCCTCAGAGCTCTGCTCTCGCCCATCACAAACCCCCCCCTTTACTCCAGAAGCCTTGTCTGGAACATCGCATGTGTGGGAAGAGCCTGCGCCCAGGAAATGTTTATCCTGAAGGCGCGACATGCGGCAGGTTGGGAGCGATTGGGATGACAGCCCATGAGCCCTGAGCTGCGGGAAGAGCGATGCCGAGTGCCACGGCTGCAGCCAGTGCTGTGGCACTCGGCATCGCTCTTCCCGCAGCAGCGTTTCAGCTGGGAATCCGCATGGAAAAGAGCGGGATGAGCATAAGAACCAGCTTGGGATGGATGCACAGATCCCAGGTTCCCACAAGAGATGGGATGTAAGTAAGGCTGAGCTATCAACCACTCATCAGCATCCTCCGCTCTTTGTTGGGCTTTAAACCCACTGCTATTCTTACTCCATCCAAGCATTAGAATCATAGAATCATAGAATTATAGAATCATAGAATCATAGAATGGTTTGGGTTGGAAAGGACCTTAAGATCATCCAGTTCCAACCTCCTGTCACGGGCAGGGACACCTCACATTAGACCATGTTGCCCAAGGCTCCGTCCAGCCTGGTCTTGAACACTGCCAGGGATGGAGCATTCACAACATCCTCAGGTAACCTGTTCCAGTTCCTCACCACCCTCACAGTAAAGAACTTCTTCCTTGTATCTAACCTAAGCTCAATTGGTTGATGAGGAATACAGCCCATATCCCACTATCCCAGGCAGTTTTCCTGGGGTAAAGTTGCCGTTTCCACCCTTCAGCATCATTAAGGGGTCAGCAGAAACCTAAACTTGGCTTTTAACCAAAGGAAGAAGGAGATGGGGAGGAAAGGCCAAGCCATGCTTGGGCAGAGCCACCCACCTGGCTCTACTTACCCAACGATGGCAGTAAGAGCCGGAGATGCCGAGCCCGATGCCACTTCCTTCCTTCCCGCATGGAAGCGGTGGGACTTTGCCCAGCAGCACGCTGCTGTCCTGGCTGATTGCTCCCCAGCTCACATTACAGCCTCTCTTCTTCCCTACATGTACAGGAGCTGGCACCTCAGCTGCAGCCATGGGGACCCATCAGCAGCCTGAGGGACATCCACCTTTGGTGCTATTTCTAAGGGGTAAGAAGTGAAATTGCAGTCATGGCAAGGAAGAGTGAGTAGGAAGCTCAAGATGCCTCAGTGGTCTCAGGGGACTGGAATAGAAGCAGCTCAAAGGGGATTACAGAGATTTTTGGGATGCAAAGGACCAGCCAGAAGACTGCAACACATTCAAAGCTATCGGATCAGACAGTAGGGCCAGGCAGTGAGTGGTACAAGGTAAGACCTTGGTTCTTTGATCTTGCCATTTAATGATGGCCATGAGCCAAACCCCATCTTCATGTGTTTCCCAAGGGATGAAGAGAAATCCCCTTCCTTTTCAGTTGGGGGTGACAGATCCCCCCAACAAACACATGATACCACCAAGCATCTTCGAGACAAAGGAGGCCTTTGCACTGCTTTACTGCTACAAGTTTCCTCCAGCTCATAGCTCTGCTCACAACCTGTTCAAGAGTCTAAGGATCTTTTATATCCTGCATGGACTCCATTTAATGCTCTCATTCCTCAAGCTGAGCCTTGTTGGGAGAGATCTCCTTCCAGGGCGGGTGCCAAGGTTCTGGCCCCAGATTTCTGCCCTTTCCACTCTACCTTGATGTCACCGGGGAGCTGGACACCCCAGATTGCAGACATGACCCCAAACCCAAGTAGCTGCAAGAGCAAAGGCCAGGCAGGGTATTTGGGGACCGTCTTTATCTGCTGCAGTGAAGATTTAGCACAAGCATTGCGTAACGCCGGGGGGGTCACTGCTCCCGACCCCTATCGCCATCAGGGATCAGCCACTCAATTAATCCTCCCTCTCCCTCCTTCCCTGCCCATGGACAGCAGCCATGGGCGCCCTCCCAGCCTGGCCCTGCAGCAAGAAGCCAAATCTCTGCCCGACATCAGCATCCACAAGGGCTGGTACCACATAAGCTGGGGGTGAGGTCCTGGGGGTCACCCCACCACCATCACCCAGAGCATCCACATCATTTGGGAAGCCCTGCTCAAACGGGGGTGCACAAAGGGCAGATGTGGATGTTCCTAAACAACTCCCTTCTCATTCCTTCTGTTGTGCATCACTTCATTAAGGGGCCCAGCAACTGCAGGCCCTGTGGGCAGAGACCTGGGCATTGAAAAGGCCATTTTTAACCCAGTGTGGCCCAATTGTGTCCCCTCCTCTGCTCCTTTGCACAGTCCAGTCACTGATGGGTGGCTCGCTCAGGCACACACTGCAGGATCACAAGAGTAGATCACAATGAAATAGAAGCCAGGAATCCCTTTTACTTTTGGCCAGCCCCAAAAAAACAACCCCATGTGTGTTCCTGGACAACAGTACAATAAATAAGGGGAATGCAAAGCCCAGCTTTGGCAAGCCTGGGCACCACTCTCTGTGCACGCATGGGTTGACAAGGACCAGGGCACTGTTTCTCCAGCAAGCAAACCCAAAATGCTGCCAAGGGAAGATTTTGGGGTGCAAAAGCAGTGTTGTGCTTCTGTCAGTACAGCAGCTGACCAGACCCCTGGGGCTCTGCCCACCAGCATCCCTTGGAGGTACAAAGCCAGACATTACGCAGCATCCCAGCACAGTGGCAATGGGCAGGCACGGAGCAAAGGTGCCCTGTGGCTGGTGCAGCATCCAGGACTGGTGGCACTGGGGACAGTGGGACACAGTGACATGCCCCCGGTGAAGAGCTGCACGCAGAGTTACACAACCCTGCCGCAGCTGCCCTTGGCTGTGTGCGCTGTGCACGCTCCTATGGACATGGCCCCGGCCGTCCTCCAACATCCCCGCGGGGAGGAAACTTTGCAAGTGGTGTAAATGCGAGTGCACGTGAGCAGGGGGGCCTGATCCAGCCCCCCCTAATCCCAGACCTCCTGCAGTGGTCCTTGGTGATGCTCAGGACTCGCCAGCATCCCACTGTGCACTGATCGGTGGTGGGGTCGGGAGGGATATGATGGTGATGTGTAGAGTAAGGGGAACAGGGAGGGCATCCATGACCCTGCCAAGAGAACACAGCAGCTAAAGGCACCCCATAGCCTGACCCAGGACATGAAGGACCAGCCTGAAGGATGCAACAACTTCAGACCTGCGGGATGTGACACCAGATAAGCAGCAAAGCTCTAAGTGCCTGCAGGCAGGACCTTGGTTTTTTGAACTTGCCATATAATGATGCCTGTGACCCAAAATGCACCTTCAAGCTTTTTGCAGGGGAGGAAGAAAAGTCACCCTCCTTTTCTGTTGGAGGTGAAACACACTTGCTGGTCCCACCAGTGCTCACACCAGCAGCAAGGAGCCCTTTCCTTAGCACTGCAGCAGGGATGCTTTTGTCCATAGAGAGGGGGAAACTGAGGCACAGCAGTTGAATGCCCATGTCATCGCCTTCCCCCCTGGCCTGGCCTGAATTTAAGGTATTTATAAACTGATAAGGGAGCAGATAGATTTTTCCCAAAGCCAAATGTACATAACCTCTCCTTGTCCTCTATGGAAATCACTTGTAATTATAGTCTTGGGGTTGGGGGGACCACTGCCAGTGTCACCCCAAACGGCTTCACCCTCCTCTCCATCACTATAACAGAGCCAGACACCAGCCTGTGCCACCACATGGCCCCACGGCACCCCATCCCCCAGTGGCCCTGATCACTTGGTGGCCAGTCCCCCCACTCTGTGTAGGGGACCCCACGTTTTTGATAGGGCTCTGGGTGGCTGTTACCCCCCCGGGGTGCACACACACCTCCAGCCATCCCGGCACGCGCTGGATGTCACAGCAGATGACAGCCTGAGCACGGCTGACATTGCCATGGTGACTATCAACCGCCGCTGCTGGCAGGATGCGTGCGGAGATGCTGCATCAGCATCTGCCCCCCCCAAAGTACTTACCCCCCCACCCCTCAGTGACCGTGGGTACCCTCTGCCCTCCACCAGCCCCATTTCCACTCCTTTTTGCCCCATTACACCCACAGGCAGCTTCCAAAACCTTCTCCATCACCTCACAGCTCCATCTCCACCAGCCTTGCCTCAGTTTCCCCAGCCCTGCTCTTGCTGCTTGGCAGGGGGGGTGATGTCCCCTCCCTGGGATACGTTTCTGACTCCCAACTTCGGCCAAGGCTGCGGAGTTGGAGGGATGCTGAGCGAAGGCTCTGTCGCTGTGGCAACCCGCCGCGGCTGTCTCCAGGCGACCGCCCAGGGATGCTGCAGAGCCACAGCAAGAGGGACCAGGGCGGGAGGGGGAAGGTATCCGTCGGGATGCCACCCCCCTTTTCCACTCCCTTACCCAAATCACAGCCCGGATCGTTGTAACAGGGTGTAAAACCACCCTGAAAACAGCCACCGATTTGACTCAGGTAACCGGCTGAGCACCAACAAGCTCATTGCACCCCAGGCTGGATGCAGTGATTCCAGCAGGATGCTCCTGTATGGGCAACAGGGCCCTGGCCATTCCCAGGGACACCTGCAGGGCTGTGGTTATAATTGCTGGTAATAAGCCCATTAGCCTCTTAACCCTCAATAAGCAGCTTAGGGGGGACACGCACCGTTATACGCAAACCTGGAGGTGGAGAAGGGCCTGGTCAGGGCAAAGGGGACGGGATTTCAGTGGGTGTCACGGGGGGTTGTCACAGCTCCATCCCTCCCCTCCTGCATCCAGCCCACCCTGTTGCTCTTTTCCAGCAGGACCATTGGCATCTCCTGATGGTGATGACGGGGCTGTCACATTCATGTGACGAGTGTGGGAGGTCTCAGCGGGAGTAAGCGGGACCCGGCCAGCACCCAACACGGCGCGGGACAGTTCTAATCGTTCCAGTTGGAAAAGCGCCCATCTTTACATTTGCTAAATTAAAGGATGTCGGTGTCTGATGCCAAGCCCAGGCTCCCTTGGAAATATAAACTAGTGGCAGCAAAGAAAATGAGCTGAAACTAGAGCAAAAACTCTCCTGTGTTATCCAGCTGCACCAGGGACCAGGGCAGGGTTTAAATAGCAGCTTGCAAAGCACCGAGCACCACAAAGATCTCCACTTCTTGCCCCAAAATGCAACCTTGCCCCCTCTGCTTGGTCAGACAGGCAAACCAGGATGCCACGCCGGGGTCTCCACTGAGACCCCCACCTCCTCCAAGCCTCTCAAAGGGCAAATATCTCCCTTTTTTTATGGATATAGTTGTTCTAGGCAATGGCATTTGATCAGCACAGAGTGAGATGTCTTGATTTCTCCAGCTCTGATGATTCCTACAGCCAGCTCCACCATTCCCAGCCTATAGCAGGCAGGCAGCAGGGTCCTGGCAGAGCACTGGGGCTGCCACACAGCCCCTCACTGTCCCTTTTCCCTATGGAAATACCTGGGCTCAGGCGAGTGCTTCAATCCCTGCTGCTTTCCAGGCTCTGCTGGGGTGGTTTTTTGCTGCGGCTGAGCAAAACCAGAGCGTGGTGCTTTGTGTTGGGTTGGGTTTGTTTTTTCCTTTTATAATTTTCTCTGCAAGATAAAATTAAACAAACAAGCCCTTCTGGGAGCAGCGCGAGGAAGGGAGCCTGCCTTCCTACAGATGTGTGTGTCCTCATGGATTACAACCGCCAAACAAAGCTTTCCCTGTGGCTGGAACATTAGCCCGATCCCCCTCCTTCGCATCCTGTGGTTTCACTGGTAGGAGACCGGCTCACTCTGCAGCCTCCCCGCCCGGAGGTTGTTACTCAAATCCCTGTTTTGCACAAAAACAGGGAGAATGGGGTTTTCCCTTGCCCTGAAATTGGAGTGGTCTGAAATGGAAGGTGCAGAGCACTCGGCAAAGTGGCACGTGCTAGGATAGGATAGGATAGAATAGGATAGGATAGGATTGGATGGGATAAGGACAGGATAGGATGGAATAGGATAGGATAGGATGGGATAAGGACAGGATAGGACAGGACAGGATAGGATAGGATAGGATAGGATGGGATAAGGATAGGGTAGGATAGGATAGGATAGGATAGGATAGGATAGGATAGGATAGGATAGGATAGGATGAAGCCGGCTTCCCTCAGGGTATGACGCTGCAGAGGAGGGGGAACGCTGTGGATCAGGAGCAGAGAAGGGGTTCCCCACTGCCCTCCAAGCCCCAACTGCATCCTTCAAATGAAAGAGGAATGACTATGGTGTAAGACTTGCAACCACACCTAAACTTTCCAGCTTCCTCTGATTCAGGAGCCAGTGCAGAAGCTGTTGCCATAGCTTTGCAGACCACCGGTGGGTTTCGTAGCACAATCTGGACCACGGATCTATGCAAATCCCCAAGGCAGAAGTCTTTATGGAGGCATATGACAACCGAAAAAGAATAGCGCTCAGTGCTCTACTCCCACACGCCACCCCCCAACTTCACCATCATTTAAATCAGTCTTAAGTTGGAAGAATTCAAATCAACACTGTCGTCACAGAGCCAAGCAGAGAGGTGACACAACTTGGATGCTGCCAGGGAAATTGCCCCCCTGAGACTCCAAACCCATCAGCCCATCACTTTTTGAAGCCCCATGAAGGAAAACAAATGAACTGGCAACCCGCTGCCTCCAACCCTTCCAGCCAGGGCTGCCAGAGAGATTTCCAACCAGCCTTCCCCCTGGGATCAAGGGGAGGGGGACCGTGGTGGGGGGAAAATATCCAAGACATGCTGCTGAGGCTGGAAAGCCACAGTTGGAAATCAAATCAAAGCTTTCAAAGAGAGAGATGCCAAGGAGATATGTTGTTCCCGAGAGAAACAGGACATTCCTTTTGAGGGGGAGGAAGAGAGGAGGAAGGCTCCTACCACCTCTTGCATAGATGCTCAGGGGGCTCTGTGCACGGCAGCCTGCTCGGGCGGCTTGTCCCCGCTGTGCAATGCTGCAGACACAGATGGCATCACAGCTACTGACTTCTTTTCTGGTGTTGTTTTGGGTTTTTTTTACCCTAAAAGCACGTTTTCAATGTGGGGGAAAGGTTGCTGCATCCTGCCAGCAGCCAGGCAGATGTGGATTTGCTCTCCAGGCTCCCAGAGACCTTCCTGCCTTCCCGCACCATGCGCCCAGACCCTCCGCTGTCTCAGGGGATGCAGCTTGGCATCGCCAAACTCCTCAGGGCTCTTATGGGAGTCACATAAGGAAGAAGTAGGGGGAAAAGCTGATACTTTGCTATTGCCAGAAATGCTTAAATCAGGTCCGGGACCAGAACAGAGGGTAAAGGATTGGCAGTTTAGCTTTTCATTGCAAAACACTTATGGGTTGCACATGCAATGGGATGGAGCTGGGAGCAAGCAGGGGAGATGATTTCAGTGCACTCCTGGTTGCTCCCCTGAAACATCCCTGTTTGGCTATTCCAGCATAATTTCTGCAGCAAATTCTTCCTGCAGGAAGTTTTATTCCTGCGCCCTTGAGCAAAGCCCTGACATTATCCTTTGCTGGGAACAAGCTACCTGCCTCCTCAAGGCAGAACCTGGGGAGGTGGGAGGGAGAGGAGGCTGGGGAGCAGGGTTGGCCCAGCTATAAATAACACCAATGGAAATGAAAGAGGTGAAAAAACAGCAAACAGAAACCAATAGATCCATGGAGATGGGTTCAGCTACGGGCACTTGGTGCAAACAGCTCCTTGTGCTCCATGTGACCCTGTAGAATTGGGCACAAGAGAAAATGGGATCCATCACAACAAAGCAGGATCCAGTCTGGCCATTGCCTCTCTACGAGCAACACACCAAACCAACCCAGAGCCCATGGCAGGGGCAATACACTTAGTAATACACTTAGTATTACCCTACTTTGCTTTGTTATAAAAGATAAAGATGAGAGAGGGAAGAGTTAAATTAAGAGTTAAATTATAGAGATTTAAATTAAGGCGCCCATTGGACCATGTCAACACAGCACTGGCCTGGCTCCTGGTGTCACCAGTGCTGAACACCCAGCGATCCCATCCCCAAAAGCACCAGCAGGCTGTGAAATAGCCTGTGTTTAAGGCAATCATTATTTGCAATCTGTGATCCTGGAGAAAAAGGCAGAAAAAAGCAACTTCTCATTTTTACCAGTAAAAGGGGAAATACAGAAGCTCAGCAAGCACAGTGGCCAGCAGGTCACAACCAGCAGTGTTGGAGTGATTCATCCTAAACAAGCTCGATTTAGTTAAACTAGCCTAGAGTAAGGCAAGGAAAACAGCCCAGCAGCCCTGCTGATGCCTGCCAGTATTAGCCCATGGAAGTGATGGGATCATCCCCACCACTGCTTTTCCCTCAGTCAAATACATGAAAAGCTTCAATCCCAGCTCCCACATCTGGATTCGGCACTGAAACACATTATAAAGAGGGTTTATTTTCCCCCTTTTTTCCAGCCCGTCTTCCCAGAGCACATCATTTCCCATCCCCAAAGGCTGCCAGAGGAGCCAGGGATCAGGTACCGTGCCGCAGCATCCTCTAGTTTCCCCCAGAAAACTCATCTGAGCCGCTTCAGTTTTGCTTGTGTGCAACTTATTATTAAAGCTGAGCAAATAATTCAGGGCAAAAGCTGCGGGAAGAAGGTTTTGCCTTTTCATTTTCCACTCTCAAGCTGTCTGCAATTTCCCTGGTGCTCAGGGATGATTTAAAGACCTGTCTCCGGACAGGAGCACCTTGCTGCGATGGCAACTGCGAGTGTTTGATGGCCTGAATTTCACGTGCGCTGATGAGGACACACTGGACACATAAGGATGGATGAGTCTTTGCTGGTACCCTAATTAGATGAGCAGCATTTGCAAGTGGGTTTGGGGGATTTTTTAATGTGTTTGAGACCTGCAAACCCTTCATGCCGAGTTAACAACCTGTTCATTAGGCAGGGCTCCATGAGTGCTTTCCTTTATGGACTAGCATTTTTCCAGCTGGCGGTACCAGCCTGAACACAAGATTTTCATGGAGCACCTCAACTCATCTCTTTGCACCCCAAAACACCACTAAAGACATAGGAAAAACATGAGGAAGGATGGGACCGCGGGGCTGTTGGGCTGCGGTGGCTCTGACCTTCCAGCACCACAGCCATCCTAGGCATTTGCTTCCTCATTAGTGGAAAGGTTAAGGAGAATGGATCGGCTCTGTGCAAACTCCCCGTGGTGCTCACATGACGCAGGCTGGCAAAGGCAGCTCGCCCCGATGCTCGGGCAAGCTCCAGCCGAAAATAAGGCAGGGAGAGGAGAGCCACATCACTGGTCCCCATACTTGCAGTGAGAGCCTGTTGTTGTCCCCACATCCCATACGCCTGTCCCTGGGAACCCCACGCTGGGGTAAAGCAGAGTCTGCCCTTGAGACCACACAAATCCCTACCCTAAGAGATACCCTTGAATCTTTTCCCAGAGGACAAGGGCTGCTTGTGACCCCAGACACTCATTGGGGTGCTAAAGGGGCTGAGAAAGGGACACAGACACCCCTGTGGATGTGGGGGACACAGCATTGAAGCAACCACGTCTTGTTTGGGAATTCAGCCCTGGAGAACGGAACCGCTCCAGGTTTGGGCACAGCAGCCGCTGCCGCCACCGCCCAGTTTGTTTGCTCAGGAAGGATCAAACCAATGACATTAACCTCCTGCTGTAAACCCCCTCCCCGAGCAGCTCATGTGTGACACAGAAGGAGACATTTAATGCCCCTCAGCACCCAAAGGGGCCAGGGCCGCTCTCGGGGCCATCCCAGGTGACCGAGCCTGGGGCTCCATTAGTCCCTGCTGGAAACCCCTCTCCAGCTGGACGACACAGCTTTCTCCTCCCATTGCATAACTGCACTTTGTTGAGCAAACCCAGCCTTTGGCAATGCACTTTCTCCAGCCTCACTCTCCTTATTCCTTTCACTCTCTCTGGACAGTCACTGAAGCACCAAGAGAGGGAAAAGAAAAACCCAACATTCATCCCACCCGTAAAGCGAAACCCAGGACGCAAGAAGGGGGAAAACAAGCAGAGAGTGGTGTCAGATGCCTCTCCCCAATCCATCCCCTCCTGGTTTGCCTGTGGGGGTTTGACAAAAGTGCTTTTCGGCTGACAAAATGATTACAGGGTGCTGAGACATAAGTTGCACATGGATTTCTTTCCTGCATTTCAAGCAGGGTGAGGACACGGCTGCAAAAGCAGCTGCACTTCTGGAGAGGTCACAGTGATGGGGGAGAGGGGAGGTGGCAAAAGGAGGGATGATCTGGGGAGAGGAGGAAGGACGAGTAATTCCTGCTCAAGAAAACAAGCAAGGAGAGAGCGGGTGGGAGTGTGCAGAAGAGTGCGAAGCCAAAGGCAGGTCCATGATGGAGCGGGGATGGATTTGAGAGGATGCTGATGCCGGTCTCTGAACCAGCCTGAAGTGGGAAGGGGAGAAGCTGGAGCCACTCTCCTGTAGCAGGGTCAGATCCTGTGGCCTTGCTATGAGGGGTTCAGGCAGCAGCACCACTGGGAAGGTGTATGCAGCATGCATGCATCTCCCGGTGGGAATACAGACTGACCGGGGCAGAGCGCGGTGCCCTGGGCACACTTGGACTCCCCATGCCTGCAGACAGTGGGTGCTGGGCAGCGGGGAGAAGGAGAGGAGGATTTCAGCTCCAAACTCAATCTGTTGGAGAACTTGGCCTGCTCCCCGTCAAGCTGAAAATAGCACATATGTAAGGACGTGCACGCAGTGCTGGCTGTGTCCCCGCCGAGCGCTTCCTTCCTGCTGTGCCCCAGTCCTCCACATGCTGCCTCCCCACAGCCCCTCATATCCCCCCTACAGGGAAAGGTCTCAGGCAAGAGATGTTTTGGGCTCCTCAGAGCATCCTTATTATGGCAAAGTGGGGCTGGTGCACGGATGCGGAGCTGGAGCCCTGTTCTTTCACCTTCACTTTTACCACGAGGTCTGTCCGGTGGCAGCATCCTCACTGTTATCTGGAGTGGGTGAGGATGAGCGTGGCTCACGGCAGGAACTGAGCTCTATTGGAAGCAGGCATCTGTCTTTAGCCCTCCCTGTGGCCACCAGTTTGGAGTCAGGATGGGGCACTGAGCACACACAAGTGCCCAGGCGGCTGTGGCAGCAGGGGGGAACCTCCACTAGTCCCCTGTATTGCTCCAGATTATATCCGCAAACTCATTATTGGTGGTGGGATAATAAAGACATCGTCCTCCTCTGCAGGAGCACGTGCTGCTCGGCCAGGGTCGAGCCTCAGCCCGCAGAGGGACAGTGAACTAGCAGAGCGTGCAGCAAGCTGGAGGATGGAGATAACCCTGGCGGCAACCAGAGCTGATTCCTGCAGCAGAGAGGCAAGAAAAAGGCTGAGCTCCCCATGGACATTGGGCACGGGAATAACGGGAGAGCTTTCCTGGGACACTGGATGCAGCTCTGAGCCCTGCTGTTCTCTCATCCCTGTTTGATTTCTCCCTAAAGAAATGTCCCCCTAAGGGTGAGTTCCCTGGGATGGAGGCATACAGGGTTTCTCACCCCAAAACTCCACTCTGCTGGGATGTTGCTTTAGGATAAGAGCTGCAGCGGCTGGATGACAAGGGACATCATGGGCATGGACCAAGCACAGCTCTAACAGGCACTCACAGCCGCAGCGCACCAAAAATGTACCTGAGCATCGCCAAAACCCCACTGCTTCCCAAAGGCCTCTGAGGAGCGGCATTAGCGAGCGTGTGGTATCAGCTCTCCTGAAACAAAGCCATTGTGGTCGAGGCAGGATCCTTATTAATTCCTTCCTCTCTTTAATTTCCAGTTTTCCTCTGCTCCCTTTCCAACTGCTCAGGTAGAGGTTGGGTTCCACCGGCACCAGTCCATGTCCCTGCGGCACGGTGCTGTCAGTGTTATCACTCCATTAAGCAGGGATGTGATGGGTGGTTGCATTTAGGGTCCATAACAAGCTTGGAGGCACATGAGGGGAAAGGAGCCCTGGATGGGGCAGAGATCCCTGGGTTAGAGGAGAAAAGGAGTGTGGGGAGCACTGAAATAACATCCCAGAGCCATCAGCAGCCAAGCAGAGGGGACGCACAGCCAGATCCTGGCAGAAAACTGCCACTTACTGGAACAGCATCATTTGTGAACATCCCACCTTTTATCTAGACACCACCCTCTGGGACAGACCACAGGGAAAGGAGTGGGATGGGATCCCCTCAGCACCCACAAAACCCACCCAGCAATTGCTTTTCCCACCTCTGCCAGCAGCAGCTGCCTTGGACACTTATCACCAACGTAGTCGCCCTCCATCCTTGTGTCCCTCCATCGTCCTCATCTCCCTGGGCACTAAAAAGCACCATTTTCCCCATTACATCCCACATCCTTCACCCCTTTAACCCCCTCCAGCAGCAGCCATCACCACTGATGCCACCGACGTGTCCCCAGATCCTAGGGGATGCCGATGCGCAGCAGCCCCTATGCAGGGCACAGCACTTGGACGTTCTATGTCCTCCTGTGATACCCACTCACCCATCAGTTACATAAACTGCCTGGAGCTGGGACTGTTTTCATCTGTGTTGCCTCCAGCACTGTGCTCTTCAACTTTATTTGCATAACAAATAATTAATAATAATTAATGACTGGGAGAACGGTGCCGATTGCCAGATTCTGCTAATTAGAGCACAAGCGCCATTGCAGGCATCACACAGCCCCATGTCCCCACCAAGCATGGGCTGTGGTCAGGGATGTGATGGGGACCATGGTCCTGTGGGACTCTTGGCCCTTTAGGGAGGAGGAAGAGGAAGAGGAGGAGGAGGTGGCACTACCTGGGATGGGTCAATGGTGCTCGCAGTGTTTTGGCTGGTGCCCACATGCAGGTGCCTCGATGCAGCCCCGCTCCATCACACAGCATCCCATGCTCTGCTTTCTCCTTGCCCTTATTAGAGCCGCGCCAACACTACTGAATTGTCTGATGATGGCACCATTCCATGTAATTAATGGGAAAACAGGCACCAGTTCATTAGAGAAGAGCTTTGCTCCAGCAGCCCCACAGCCGAATGGTGCTGGGGATGCTCTCCACCTGATGCCCCTTGCTGGTGACAGCCCTTCACCATGGGGGGGTCTGAAAGCACCAGGGGGAACCCCCCTGTGTCACTGGCACTGAAAAGTATGGAGGAGTGAGGATGTGAGTGACCGTATCGCCTGTTTGGGGACACTTGGGTGTACGGTGACACAGCAGCCTCTGCCTGGAGCTTACACTCCTGCAGGATATGGACTCTGAGAGGCAGGGGAAAGGGATAAAAGGAACAAGGAAGTGGGAAATGCTGAAAGGAAAGGGAAAAAGGCAAAAGGAAAGTAAAAGAAATAGGGAAATGGAAAAAATAAAAAGAAAAAGAAGAGAAAGGGAAAATATGAAGGGAGAGAAGAGGAGAGGAGAGGGAGAGGAGAGGAGAGGAGAGGAGAGGAGAGGAGAGGAGAGGAGAGGAGAGGAGAGGAGAGGAGAGGAGAGGAGAGGAGAGGAGAGGAGAGGAGAGGAGAGGGAAAGAGGGAAAGGGAAAGGGAAAGGGAAAGGGAAAGGAAAAGGGGGAAAGGGAAAGGAAAAGGAGAAAAGGGAAAGGAAAAGGAAAAAAGGAAGGAAAAGGAAAAGGAAAAGGAAAAGGATCAGTCAGATCCTCTCCTCTTGGGTTTGCTCAAGCACTGTCTGTATCACATGCAGTGTATGTGCATGCCCATGGAAGCGCTGAGCCACGGGTGCTGGGGCAAGTGATGGATGGAGCCCCAGCCCTGGCTGGGGGGAGCAGGGTGCGTTCCTCCCTGGGAGAAGAAGGGATGAAGCAGAGCAAAGCCCTCTCCCTCTGTGCCCTGCAGGTGCCACTCACTTTCCTTAATCCCTGCAGCATCCTGGACAAGCCCTCAGCGCCGGTAGAGCCCCGGTGCCGCTCAGCATCACTTCTACTGCAGCTCCAAACTGGCCCCTGGCTTTACACCATCACCAGAGCAGAGCTGTGTGTGATTCCACTTTGCTGGCTCTCCTCTGGAACTGTAATTCCTTTGTGGAGCTGCTTCCCCTTCAGCACCACACATAATCCATTGCACTGTAATTATATGGGAATTTTAATATCTGGTGTATTTATAAGATGCACGTAATTCATCAGCCCCTTTAAGTATGTTGTCATTACAGCCTTCAGCATGGCAGGAAGGATGACTTGCTGTCAGATGGAGATTAGCTGGCCCTCATGTGTAATGAGTTGGAGGGAGTTCTCAGCCCGGCTTGAAACCACACTACCAGAGCACTGGGGAGCAGGACTCCGCTGTTCTAGGTGTCCCAGACTCTGCAGGGATTCCCAGTACCAGGACTCCAGAGACAACAGGCAGCAGGATCCAAGCAGCACCCAATCCCGCTTTCCCAAACATGGGAATCACCCAGCAGGGTCGGATTTGGCATTTCAGAAAAGAAGGGCCTGAGTTGGGGAGATTTATCCCCACAGCCTGAGCCCTGGGGGTTCCCAAAGGGCTCCCCAAGGTGAGGGATCCACATTTGGATCCCTCCAAACCCACGGAGAAAGTCCCCTCTACTGAAGGCTTATTTTTCCTGGCATTTGTTTCAGTGGCTCCTTTCCAGCCCTGTCCTAAAAGGGAACCAAAGGCCTTTGAGCCTCTTGCAGCGAGCACAATGCAATGATTTTCCCAGCGCGGGCAGCAGGGATGAGCTCACTGGCGTCCTTGGTTCCCCCCGGCTTCAGGATGCGGGGTCCCTGTGCCATGCACCACGGATGACAGGGCTGGATGGGCTGCTGGTGGGAAGCTGGGATCCACCTCACTGAGCCCTGGGAGAAACACCAGGGAGCGATGGGCAGAAAGGGACAGGGAGGATGGGGATCTTGGGGATCTTGGTCCCTGTGGCAGTCCTGGCTCTCACTGCTGGGTGACACCAAATTCTTCACACTGGGATCAAACTGGGTTTTCCTGCAGCGCTGCAGTGATGGCCTTGGCAGTGCTGGGGTAATGCTTGGACTCAATGATCTTAAAGATCTTTTCCAACCCATGATTCTATGTCTGCACTGCCCTGTCAGGCAGGCGGCACCCAGGGGTGGTGGCATCTCCCCCTACATGAGGCCACATCAGCACTGGCCATGAGGCACCACAGAGATGCAGCACCCAGCATCCTTGGGGTGGGACAGAGACCCACCAGGTCCCCACAGCATTGGGTGACAACTGGGACAGAGCTGGGGCACAAATCCTCCTCCTGCACCCATCGAGCTGTGTCAGAGCAGAGCTGTGATGATATTTTGGATGGAGGGGGACCCTCAGCAAGTACTACCCTGAGCTCCCCCACTAACCCCAGGCTCCCTGTGGCTGCTGACATTAGGGCAAGTCCCATATGCACCCCAGCATCCATCACACAGATCCCCACCAGACCACGGCCTCAGCATGACCTGACAATAAGGTCTCTCCCCAAGGCTCCCTGCTCTGACACCCTGTGCCTCCCTGGGTTCCCAAGCCAGGGGCTGGAAGGGTGCTGTGGCTGGTCTGCTGTCCCCCCTACCCCATATCACCTGGTCATGGCACATACAGCATCTCCCTGCAAGGATGCTGCACCAAGCACCAGCAGGTCCCTGCACTCATGTGCCAGCCCCAAGAAGGGACACTGGCAGCAAGCTGGACCAGGGCACCTCCAGCCTGGAAGTATCTGAAAGGCTGGTAATGTCCCATCTCCTCCTCCCCATCCAGAGGAACCCTGGTCCCTGTCCCCACAGGAGGTCACAGCCTCCTGCCTCAGTTTCCCCACCTGCACAGCAGGGCCTTGCTCTCCGAGGAGGGTAGAGATAGGAGCATGACTGGCAGAGGATGCCAGCAGGATCTATTGCCCGGCCCCTCACTTCAGACCAGAGCAGGGCTCTCTCTGTTTTCCCCCTCCCCATCACCTCCTTCCACAGGGTGCTGCCATCCAGGGCGGGGGAACCCTGTCTCCCAAGGTCTCTATGCAGACAAGGCTGGGGGCAGAGGCCGCATCCCTAGTGCCCAGCCACCCCCTGGGGCTCTCCTGCTCCTCAAGTGCCTCCGTCCCTCCCTCCTCTCCCCAGAAAGCAGCTATCCAGGGAGATGCTCCGCGCTGCAGCTCTGCCGGTGGCACTGGCGCTGAGCAGAGCACACTGCAGCACCGCCGTTACATAAGCCCCAGCCAGGCTCCGGGGATGTAGGACACCGGGGTTACCCCCCACCCCACCTGGGGGGCTGCCCCCCTCCACCGCAGCCCGGCCCCGGGGTCACGGAGCAAAGGGGGGGACCGCCTGTTAAATCAGCCCACACTGCAAAGGGGATCAGGGTGGCCCTGCTGTGGGGCACACAGTGGTGGCAGGGGGGCAGCAGTGGAGGGGTTCATGTGTGCAAGAGGGCTGTGTTGCTGTGGGGCAGGAGATGGGGTGGGATGCGGCTGGGAGGCAGCGGGTGATGCACTCGCATCCCATTGAGTCCTCTGGACCCCTCAGACACAACTTTTTCCGGCGCTCACCCATGGAGGTGAGAGCTGAGGGATGGAGCAGGGTGGCCAGGTTGTGATTCCTGGGTTGCGCCTCCCTCAGAGTGACTCATGGAGCAGGATGAATGCAGCCAGGGTGAAGGATCCCGGCCTCTCTCCCAGCCTGATGTGTGTATTCCCCATCCCCACATCTCTGGAGGGTCAGCATCCCTACAGACAGCCTTCCTGGGGTCAGCATCCTTGCCATTAGCATCCCTGGGACAGCACCCCTGTGGTCAACCTCCTTGGGATCAGCATTCCTAGGAACAGCATCCTTGGCATTAACTACCCTGGGACAGCATCCCTGAACAGAGCATCCCTGTTGCTTCCAGTGCAGTCTGGGCAACCAGGATCAGGGCTTCAAAGAGCTAAATAGCAGATCCTGCCCCTGTGGGATAGCCCCAGCACCACCTGCCCTGCAGGGAAGCAGAGGTGAGGGATGGCACAACCAGCATCATCCATCCTGGAAGCACAAGTGCTGGAAGCACGGGGAGCGGGCAGGCAGTGCTGGCAGCACCAGGGCTTGCCCAGGACCAAGCCCTACCCTGGCTCATGGACCGGCAGAGACCTGGCAGCATTCCCTGCCGTGGTGCAGGACAGGGACAGGGATGGGGAGCCTATGGCCCCCCAACCATGTGGTTGTCTCTGGCCTTCTGCCAGGCATAGTCTGGATCTGACCATTTCTGTTTGGAGGTAGGGAGAAGAAAAAAGAGCCCAGGCAAAGGCTCCCAGCAATAGGAGATACCAGAACAGGAAATTAATGTTAATTAATTCATAATGACGCTGAGATAGTGATACCAGATGCTTCAAAAGTCCAACGGGGGAATCTGAAAGAGCTTTGCAAGAAAACCATCGCCCACCGGCAGTCCTGTCTCGCTGCAAGCTGGGAATGAGGGAGCGAGCTGGGAACCAGGAGCTGGGACCAAAGGATCGAGCTGGCACTGAAGGACTGAGCTAGAAGAAGGGAATAAGCCAGGAATGGTGAAAGAAGTGCATGTCCCAGTGAGGTGACAGACCCAGTCACCCAGAACTCTGGGGAGCAGCACCAGGAGCACCCACCACCCTCTCACCCCAAATTAGAAGCTGGAGTGGGGCCGTGCTCTGTTCCCTGGGGTGCAGAGAGCCCCTTGATGCTCATTTTTCCCTCCTTCCCTCCATTCCAGAAATGCTGGATTCAGGACAGCCAGATGGATGAGCACTGAGGACAGAGAGACAGGCTCATGATGTGGGACAGCGTCACAGGTCCTTCCTCAGCCGGTGTCTCCATGCTCAGAGAACAATTCCCAGCTCCTGCAGCGAGTCGGCAGCACCAGGAATAGGTGCAAACCGGGCTGGATTCTCCCTTCTCACCCACAACAAGCAGCCTTGCCCTGCGCTGTCAAACCCAAATGGGGCTGCACCTTAACCATAGGGTGCAGAAGAGCCTAGTAAAGGGGCTTGCGCCCCGACGCCACCTCTCCAGGGCTGGGGACCTCGGAGCCAGAGCTGTAAAGATGCAACCATGAACTCTGCAGAAACCACAGGCAAACCCCTGGGCTCAGAGCCATTCACCACCCTGTTACCCTCAGCCAGTGGTGGGGATTATGGTCCCCCTCCAGTGATACAACAGCTCCTGCACCCAGATGGGACCCCCAAAACAGGGGTTAAGGGAGGTGGCTGAGGCCATGGAGGCTGGCAATGGCAGAGCAGGATGGCAGAGCATGGCCAGGGCACGGCGCTGCCATCGCTGCTAGCATAAGGTGCCTGCTCCGTGTGCCACATCCCGAGGAGTGGTGACAGGAGAAGGGGACGGATCCATCCCTCATAGCGACGGCGCTCCTGCTCCTTCTAGAGACAGCGTCCTCCCAGCTGCCACCCTGCCCTCTCCTCTACCTGCACAGAGGTTGGGTGAGGCTCCCGTGGCTCCCAAGCACATTCACGCTCCAAAACCTGACCCCAATTGGGAAGGAAATGTCAGGTTTAAGCTCAAGGTGCAGCTCCCTCGACAGCTCCTTCGAAGTTTATCCGCATTGGTGAACAGTTCCCACTGCGCTGCCAGAGAAGATGCTCCTGCATCCTCAGATGGATGGTGGGGAGATGGGGGGAACACACAAGCCATAGCCATGCCCACAAAACACCACACCAGGGGGAATGCTGCCGTCCCACCCTGACTGATCCCATGGGACTTGCCATATTGCCTGGGGTCATCTCAGGGCTCAGAAAAAACCCACCTTGACTTCATAGGTAAAGCAACTCTTGCACGTAAAAAGCAACAGAGGTAATAGTGGATTTTAAAGCCAATAGATCAGAGGGAAGAAATAAAGTGGCCTTTAAGGTGTGTTCCCCAGTGAAGCCAGTGCTTTATCCAGCACGGATAAAACACTCACTGTTATTCCAGGCCTGAAAGGAGCAGGCAAGGAATTTATTATTATTTTATTATGGTTTTTTTAGCCTTGTTTTCATTATTTTCTGGTAGCTCCATTGCTTTGTGCTCACACAAAGGGAATTTCACCTGCTGTTCAGAACAAAAGGCCCTGGAAAGTTTGGCCGAGAAAGGGATGAGGGGAAGGAGCTTTATAGAAGCAAAATGAGTTGTTGCGGGGTTTGGGGTTGGTTTTCTTTGCAATGAGCTGTAAAACAGCCCTGGGAATTCCTGACACAAGAGTCCGCATCCCCACCAGTGTCACCCCCAGACTGGGAGCAGGCATGTCTCACAGCCCTTAGGAAACCGGGGTTGATTCGGGGTGCAATGGGAAGGCAACGGGATTGCTTCCCATCCTTCCCACACGCAAGCAAAGTCTTCACCACGCTTTCTAAGAATGGGAAAGAAGAAAACCCAGCCCTCATTTGCCGACACCGCTGCAAAACAGGTGGTTCAAAATCACAAGTGCAGGAAGGGGGAGAGAAAACCCCCCTATTTTGGTGATTTTTGTGCTCATCTTCACTGCAAATGCGCCTGGGAAGGGATGCTGCTAAATACACACCATTTCCCCCTCCTCGAACACTCTTTGCTCTATAATTAAGAGAGACTTCTAAAAATACAAATAGCCTCCAGCACCCAGAGAAGGCGTGTGCAGGTGCTGCTAACTGGAGGCACTTGAGTACAGCTCATTTTCTGGACAATTTTACTAGCCTGGCTCGTGCTCAGCGCCGATACTATTACAGTGATGCAATTATGCTGCTGCTGCTGCTGTCGTTGTCGGCTCCCTTTGCCTTTTTCCCCCCTCCCTTCCTTGCGCTTTGCAGTTTGCCTTCTAAGCACACACACACACACACACATATCCCCCTTCTCTCACACAGCTCCTGAGCTCACCCCAGCAATGGTCCAGGTAGCTGGGAATAAGAGGGTCACGCGAGCGCGCATCGCACACGCGCGTGCACACGGATGTGGGCACATACACAGGGGCATTATCCTGCCATGGGCATTCCCAAAAACAGCCGGTGTGCAAAAGTTTTGGCTTGGGAAAGCGAGCTGGATGTGGGAAACGAGCAGAAGCGAGCGGAGGCAAGCGCGGCACCGGTGCTCCCAAAAAGCCAACAGCAAACCCTCTGGAAAGGGAGGGAGGGGGCCCATGGTATTGGTATGGTGATAGTGGTCAGCTTGGTAAAATCCACCCCCCACCTTCCCCATTCCCAAACTGGCATTTTGGGTACAGGGGTGACGGGGGGGAACTTCACCGCTGCGAAACTTCCCCGTCTGATTTCTCCATTAGGGCTGCAATAGGTGGAAGTGATTGACTCACTATGAGACTGCTGTTTTTGCCTCTGACTTGGGATGGAGACGGAGCTGGAGGAGCAGTGGCTCTGTGGCAGGCAGACGCTGGAGCTTGTCACTTACCTCTCACCGCATCCAGCCGCCCCCCCCCCCCCCGGCCGTGGGGCTGCAGGTCCTGGAGAGTTAGCTGGCGGGGGACCCCAGATCCATTCGGCTTTCTCCCAGGACCGACGTTCGGCTGCTGCTTCTTAGGCACAGACCCAACCCCTCCATTCCAACCACAGGGGAAAAAAAAATAAATGTATCTTCTTCCAAAAGGAAAAAAAAAAAAAAATTAAATCAAAAATTTAAAAGAGGGAGATTATAAAAAAACCAAAAATAAACCCCACACGTTTGTTTTTCTTGGTTTGGTTTCCCCCTGCCACCCCCCGGAGGAAATAAAGAATAAAAATAGATAAATCCCAGCGACCAAAAGATCCAGACTCAGGTGAATTTAGCTTCAAACTCCCTCTGCGCTTTCAGAGCCTTCACCCACAAATGGGCTCTGGAAGATGCTGGGGGACCCATCGTCGCCAAAGTGTCATCAAATATCCTTCGGGCTCAACTCCGCTCCTGCCCGGGGAGGGTGGACTTCTTCCCTGCTTGCTGCGTGCTGTGGAGTTGGCAGGGACCTGCCTGGTTCAGCCTCAGCGTGGAGGGTGGGTGGGTTGGTTGGTTGATGTGGGTTGGTTTTCTTCTTCTTTTTTTTCCTCCTTTCTCTCTGCTATTGGTTTTCCTGCTATCTGATCCTGAGCGAGCGCTGCAGCTCGCCGCTTCCCTGCTTTTTTCCCCCCCTCCTTTCCAGCTCCCAGCCTTTTGACAGGGAATGAAACACAGACACCCAGTGAGACAGGCTCCAGCTTCTACAAAGCTCCACTCCCTCCTACTGCCTTTGTCCGTGAACAGCAACTACTCCAACTCTGCCCGTAGACACAAGTGAACCTCTGCATCAGCACTTTCCTAATGGCTGCTTCACCCGACTCCTTCGGCCCCTCTTCTTCTTCTTCTTCTTCCTCGCTTCCTCTCCTTTACCTTGATGGCTTCCGCTTGCTTTTTCTAGCCCGGCCCCAGCTCCGAGAGCCACAACCACGACGAAGCAACAACCCTTTCCCGATGGATCCATCTCAGCTCCCCCGCGCCGGCTGCTGCGGTCGGGGGGTTGCGGCCCCGCAGTCCATCACCGTCCTTTCTGGGCACCTTCCATGAAAAATCGATGGCGGGTACTGCCGTCCCCGGAGGCTTCGCTCCACTTTCGGCTGGTTTATAAGGGGCAGGGTCTGCATGAGGCGAGAGGAGGGCTGGGAACTGAACCACTTCTTCTTTTATTGCAGGCTGAGATTTCTATTTTTTGTTAAAGATTGATTGGAGTCCAAGTTTGGTTCGTGGTGGTGAGCGTTATTTTAAGCCATTCGGGAGGCTTTGGGTGCCTCCAGGTCACTCTGTCCTTACAACAGTGAGGCCTTTTTGGAGAGGGTCAACGTGGAACCTTGCTCCAGCAGCCTTTTTCCCCCCCATGAAGGCAGGGAGGCAGAGGGATGCTGCAGTGGGCTCACAACCCCGGCTGGCTTCCAGCCAGAGGGAGATGCAAACCAGCCACCGTCTGTAGATTTTGATAGACTTCCTCCTCACCCTGCGAGATCTCAGAGCTGCTGCCTGCTCCTTTTTTGGGGATTCGTGGGCTTTGTTCAAGAAGTCACAGCCAGGAGCCCTCCAGCCTCAACAGTGATGCTCAACACAGCTCAGCTTGGCTGCCACGCAGCCAGCAGGTCACATAAAACCCATGAAGCCTCCGCATGTGCCCCATCTCCCTTTTGCATCACCTCCCACCCCTTCCCAGCCTTCTCTTCACTCTTCGTCTCCCACCCTGGATTTGGGACCAACAATCCCTTCCTTTTCTCTTCCCTTTGGCAGCATCCCGGAGCAGCATTGCTCCTCATCCCAGGCTCCCATCCTCTCCTTGGCACAATGATGGAGCATCGTGCTTCCCCTCGCTGCTCCCAAACAGCCCCGAACTCCAGAGCATCTCAGGGTGATGCTGGCAGTGCTGCCTCATCTTCCCTTTCCACACCAGTTTGCCCCATCTCACCCCATTGCACCAACCCCACAAAGACTGGATTTTAACCAACACTTTGGTGAAATTAAAACACAAATAAAACCGCTTTTGTTTTTAACCAACAATCCCCAGGTGAAAAGCACTGCAGGGCCTTGTTCTGAATCCTGATGGATGAATCCAGTGGGGATTAGGGTTTTGCAGATCAGAGGGAACAGGAACTCAAACAGAGCATGACTATGACCATCCAGGGAGCAAGGGGCAACCATCAGCATCCTAACCCCAAATCCCTGCTCCCTTCTGCCTGTGAGGCAGCCCCTCACACCCTGGCTTGCTCCTCTTTGAGGGCTTCTCTCCTTCCACCCACCATGACCATCACTCGTGGAAAGCTTTCCCAATCCCCACCAGCACCCAGCAGCAGTGCCAGCTCCAGGCTCCCTGCTCCAGCCCCCCAGCTCGATCCATTCCCTCCAGCAATAATCATAATTAACATGCCAACCAGGCTGGAAATTGGCTGCAGGGCTGGGGCAGGGAGCTGGACACAGGCCAGGACCAGGCACAGAAACATTGAGCAGGAGGAGCTGCTGTGGGGTCCCCAGCCCTGGCCCCCTCCCCAGTACAGTGCTTTGCCAGGGCAGCAATTTCAAGCTGCTTGAGTTGGGTGTTGCTGCAGCAAAGCAGCAAGTGGGAGATATATGGGGCTTATATGTAGGGGGAGATACGGGCACCCTGTGGGGCTGCAGCCCTTGGGGCTGGCTGGGAGAGCAGGATGGAGCTGAGAAGCCAGAACTGGTGAGGCTGGTGTTCCCATCACCCTGCCATGCCGGTGGCTTACCCCTCACTCCCTGGTTTACAACAGGAGATGTAAATAAATAGCCTGGGATTTCCGTAGCCCTCTGTGGGGGAGCAGAGAGGTTTCCTCTGCTTTTGCCATCAGCTCTGGGCACCACTGCCCCAGGGACAGGGAGAGCCGTGGGGAAACACATTACCCCCATCATCCTGGCTTTGGGTGCAGGACTGCAGCACCGGGAACCCCAGGTCCTTGGCAGGCTCTTGGCTGGGAAAGAGGTTGGGATCCATCCTCTCCCCGCAGCCAGGCCAGACTCAGCCACTTTCTTAGGAGCCATCAATGCAAGGGAAGGGGCGCAAGAGGGTGGAAAGGAGGGGATGGAACCAGTGGGGTCTCCAGCAGGTCCCTTCTTAATGCCGGCAGCGCGGCTGCGCGAGCGAGTCAGCACAGAGCCATTAGGGCTAATTTAATCAAGACGGATGGCCCCGTTGGAGGGCTGCCGCCCATAAATCCCGCAATCCCGCTGCATTAGTGTCAGGGCTCCTGGAGGAAGAGGCCAAGAGGGAAGCATGGGGGGAGCAGGGCTGGGGAAACATGCTAAGTCACTCGTCCTCCCAACAGCAAGGGTCTGCTTGGACCGGGTACCACCACTCAAGTGAGCTCCCCATCCTCTGATGAGCAGCCTGGCTCCAGGGGATATGGACCACCATCCTCCAGCCCCTCCAAAAGCCCAACAGTTGGAGAGGGTGGGATTTTGAGCAACCTGGTTTTGTTGAACCCCAAAAGGTGCAGAGTTGTTCATAAATCTGCCATGCCAAGGCAGCATTTTGCTCCCATGGGAATCTCCCCTGCTCGCTCCAAGGGTTTTTCAGCAGGAGGGGGTCAGGGTGCTGGTGGCAACAGGCTGGAAGCCCCACAGTGGCTCACAATATGATACCTGGGACTTGAAAGTACAAGTTGAGAAAGACCCAAGGCTGATGGATGCAGCATCCATCCCAGCACCCAGTCAAGACACCCCAAACTCAAGCCATGCCAGCCAGCACCAATGGGGTACCACCTCCACTCTCCTGGCACCCTGCTCACTTCCCATCTCTGGTCCTAGAAAAACTGTTTTCAGGCTCAGGTTTACCATCTGATGACTCAAAACACCCATGTCCCCCTGTCCCCATCTCCATGGGCAGCAGGAGACCTGAGCTGTGCCGTGCTGCACAAGCTGAGTCAGGAAATAAGCTCTCATCATCTATTAAAGTTAAAAATAGCCCTTATCTTTACCATTACCCACCTCGCCCCGACTCTCTGGCCGAGCTGGCTCCTGTCTCATACACTAAGGCCACTGCGCTCCCAGTCCAAAAGCCAGCCATGGGGAAGGGACCGTTCAGCTGCTGTCATCTGGTCGGGGCACTGGCATCACCATGGGATGCTGGCTCTGCCAGGCTGGGATGTTGGCTGGTGCAGCAGTGCGGAGGGCCAAGACCTGGTGGGTTTTGGGAAGACAATGGACCAGGGGATGCAGGGGATGGATGGTGTGGGTTTGGGGGCATCGCTCTCACCCCTGGAGTGCTCATGAAGCCCAGCAAGAGAGAAAACAGGGGTGCAGAAGATAAGATACTTGTACAATAGGGATAACAGGTTATAGGGGGGAGAGTGTCTGAGAACATCAAGGGGCAGTTCAATGATGGAGAAATGGATGGATAGACCCAGTCTCCATGTACAGAGCATCTCAAGGGCTATGCCAGCAGCCGGTTAGCAGGGAGTACGACCAAAATAGCTCAGGGAAGCCGAACTCAGAACACAAGGAGCAATGAACTGTGGCATCGCCATGGATTAATCTGGGAAGAGGAGAGTGCACATCCCTGTGCACCTTTGGTTTCTGGCTGTGCTTCAGTGCGGACAGGAAGAAGGGAAGGAGGTGGACTGAGGCAGGAGGAGCACGGTCAGTGCTTGCAGTGCTCTTATGAGACCAGACGTGAGGACCTGGGCACCATAAAGTGCTGATGGAGGCAAGAATCACCCCCTGCCATGCAGGGATGCTGAGCAGCTCTCTGCAGGCTGGGTGCAAGTGACACCATGCCCAGCAAGTCTGGCTCTCCCAGCTCAGCACCTTTGTGTCCTCTTGCCCAGAAAACAAAAGCAAAGGCAGGATTGGTCCTGAGGAACCATCAGGCAGAAGCAACAATCTGTCCCATGAAAAGCCATGGAGCAGGTGAGCCATTTCTCCCCAAAAATGGCTAGCACAGGGGAAAGAAATTACATTTGTATTTCTGCCAGGCGGCAAAATGAGACACCGCTCGTAGCCAGTGAAACTCTGCAGATTTCGCTAATAAAGGATTGCTCCGTCCAGCTTCCAGCTGGATTCCAGCCCCAGCCACAACGCGGACACTGGCAGCATCAGCCGTCGCATCCCAGCACTGGCATTCCCAAGTGGACCAGCCCTATGCCATGCCGCGGGTTCAGGCTCGCTGCAAACTCAAGCACTGCCCCACAGCAGTGATGCAGCTCCCATGCTGAGGTTTGCTCCCACCCTTTGCATCCCAGCGCTTGCGGTGGGGACCGTGCTGCTGGGATCACAGTGCATCCCTTGGGAATCTCTAACACACCTCGGGAAATTTTCCCTTTACTATTCAGCTTAATTTCACCCATTAGAGCTTGTTTCAGCAGGGTCCCCAGGGGATATCGCTCCCCAGAATCCTTCTCTGACTCTTCCTCTGCTTCTCTCCTCCTTCATGCACACACTGCTTGCATCAGGGAGGCTGATCCTTGCTCCATCATGAGCAACGCTGGCCCAAGCAACCCTATCCTCCATAAAACACAAGCCTACACCACACCTGCTGATGGCATAAATATGGTCACAGTAGTCTTTTTAGGACTGAAGAGGTGCTGACCCTGCTTCAATGTGTGCAGAGAGGCCCAAGCCATGTCTGTGGGACAAACACTTAAGGCCAGTGGTGCGAGCCTGCTCCTTATCTACAGTTGAAGAGCAGAAAAAGAGGCAGTTTGGGAAAACCATGTGCCCTCAGCATGCTACCATGTAATACAGGACAAAACACAGGACAAAGCAGGAGGCAAGAAGCTCATCTGCCACTGTCATGACCTACGGTGCTTGTGGGGAGGTTTTGAGGCAGCAGGTGGGATTTCCTAGACCTTGTGTGTAGCCCAGTGCTAACTCCGCATCCCAGGCCAGCTGGGATGAACACAGCTTTGGCTTTTTACCCATGGCTTTTTACCATGGGATGCTCCAAAGGGAAGGGTGAAAAGCAGCTCCCCTGGGCTGCCCGCAGTGCTAACAGCACCCGAGAGAAACCATCAATCCCCTTTCTGCCCTCCTCACACTGCCAAGAGTGCTCAATTCCCTTTTCCCTTACCCACAGGGATTATTTTAGGCCAGGGAGGAGGAAAGAGCAGCAGGGACCAGCCGATGGATGGCTGCTGATAGCAGAGCTGGACCTCCCAAGGGTCACTCAGGCACCTCGTATAACCCAGAGGCTTTCCCAAAGGGCTCTCTGCAGCTAAAAAGCCCAACTGGCTTTTTATATAAATGGCCTTAGGGCAGTGCCTCTGAGACCACCAGACCAGGCAGCAGATGCTCAGAGGCAAAATCCACCCCGTCCTCAGCAGACGTCACCTAATCAGCACGTTGGCTCCTTCCCAAGGCGGTCTTGGGGCACACAGTAAATATCTTATATAAGCATCGGTTGGATCCAGCTCAGCCCTGTCATACAGCAATGTCCTACTGGACAGAGGGACAAGAGGTGCAGAAGGGGCTTTTCCCTGTTATACGGTTGTAGACCTCCTTGGTGACCCATCTCCACAGCTTTGCCACGAGAAACCCTGGGGTATGGAGAAGAGCATCTCATCTCTATGGGCAAAAAAGGACAGAAGAAGGGGTCAAAATGACAAGTCACTTCTGCCCCTAAACTATTTGTCTTCCAGGACTTGGGTAGGCAGCTAGAGAGACCTTGGATAGCCCCAAGTCCTCCACAGCATGACCAGTTCTTCCAACCAAGCTACAGCTCTCTGGCTGGGTGTTAAATACCTTCTGTGATGGAGACATCGCCCCAAGCCAGCACTTTGCTCCCACAGCTTGGGAAGCTTCAGACCCCAGTCTCCTCTGTTGTAGATTAGCCCCCAAATTTCTCAGCATGGACAAGAGATACAACAGACGTCTTTCTTCTTTGTCCCAAGCAGTGTCCTAGAGCCCACTGGAGTTGGGAAACTGGAGAGAGTCCATGGACAGACACATCTGGGGGTGAAAGCAGCTGGGCTGTGGCATTAGCAGGCTGCAAAGGGTAATCTGTGAGCATCTACAGCACTTAAACTGTCAGCACTGGCTTTCCCTCCAGGTTGCTCAATGAGGTGAAAACTGAGGTTGGGGGCTGAACTAGCAGATAGATGCTAATTCCTTCCTCAATGTCCTCCCTTCGGACTCACATTTCCAGGTGATTTACCCGTGTGGCTGCATAGGGTTTGGTCAAAAGAAAACCCATCAAATAGGTGGGCTCAAGCCTCACTATTGCCTTTACCTGCCAGCACCAGCGTTGGAGGACTTGCCCATCCACAGGACATCACCTTTCTGCCAAACCAGATCACACACAAGCACGGTGGGTCCAGACATCAGCAGGACAATGCTCAGAGGTGCAGGCAACAAGCAGCTAAGGGAGCAGACAGGACACAACCTGCCCCTCTGCCTGCCCCAGCCTCCCCGCTCCTCTTTAACAGGTCACTGAAACACTGCAGCCAACAACAACCCATCCTCATCTTTCACAAGAGGCATTTCACACCAGCCCTCGCTGCTAAATAAAGCAGCCCAAGCATTGCTTGCACCACTCAGGCTCCACCGGACAAGGAGCAAGGTTAAACTCATCCCTGCACAGACAGCACCAGCAGCTTCTCCATCAGGAGAAGCCTTGGGATTGAGCAGAAAATAGATCTGGATGGAGAGTTTGGGTCTCTGTTGCTGAAGCTGGCACATATTTCTGCTCTCCTGTTATTGGCAAGGCCTCTTTGCCCCATTGCTGCCCATTGGGAAAGGGCAAATGGGTCTGTCTGGATCCAGGGTACAGCAATAAATATAAGACCTTAACGAATTGCTCAAGCCCTGTCCCCAAGCACACAGCATTAAGTGACACTGGGAAGCTGCAGGCTCCAGAGGCAAGTACTAAAACTTCGTAGAGTTGAAGAAAGAGTCAAAACCAGCCCAAAACCCCCAGTTTTTATCTTCTGCTTGAAGCCATGGACAAAACCCGCACCAGAAACCTGGGCTGTGTCAGGAGAGCCAGGACAGCAAGAGGGCAGTCTGAAAGAGAGCGCTGTATTTTAAGAAGATAACAGGGATCAGTGATGGGTGGGGGCTTGGAAAACAGTTCAGTGGTGCCCAGAGCCAGGCAGATGAAGGGTTGAGCTATTCTTGGGCTTGTTGAGCTAAAGAAAACTGTACATTCAGATGGAAATCAATTATTTTTAAGTGAAAGACAAAATTACACAGGTTTTTTTTTCCTCCGTAAAGCTCAAAACAGTTTGGATTGAGCAAAATGAAGCAGCTTCTCAGCAGGCTATTGCACCCATTTGTAAAATCACAGTTTTCCTCTAGATTAAAGGCATTTTCCAAGCCAGAAAAGGCAAGCCCCCATTAATCCCCAAACAGAGTATTCTGACTCTGTTGAGGCAAACCCTTCATGTTTCCAAAGCTGAGGTGAAGCTCTGTGCTCTCCTCAGACATTTCCCTCCCCCATTTTGTGCAATCACACGTATTTCCCAAAGCCTGCGTGAGTTTGGGATCGGCGCCAGGCTCTGCAGCGCTGGTGCTGAGCACACACAGCTGCCGGCACACGTGGATCACAGCCGCAGGGACACAGCACCCAGCAGAGCCGAGCTCCTGAAGGGATGGGAAAAGGCTTTTTCTCCCTTTTCCTGGGGTATTCATCCTGCTGGGGTGAATCAAGGAACCCCATTTGGGATGTGGGGTTTGTGTGACAGATCACATCGGTTAATAGTGAACAATTTCTTCCCTGTGAGGGTGCTGAGGCGCTGGCACAGGGTGCCCAGAGAAGCTGTGGCTGCCCCATCCCTGGCAGTGTTCAAGGCCAGGTTGGACACAGGGGCTTGGAGCAACCTGCTCTAGTGGAAGGTGTCCCTGCCCGGGGCAGGGGGCTGGAACTGGATGAGCTTTAAGATCCCTTCCAACACAAACCAGTCTGGGATTCTATGATACCTGCTGCTCCTGGATGCTCCAATGAAATGACTTGCATTTCCATGAAGGATAATTTGCACATGGAAATGTTGTGGATCTTCCTACAACCCTCCTTTTCAGAGGGGACCTCACGCTCCTGCCTCATGTGGCACATGCATCTTGCATGGGGACAGCAAGCATGTGAAGCAAGGAGCATTACATGGATTACATGTAGTACCACAGAAGGTGTGATCCAGGTCTCTAGGAGAAGAGGAAAGTCCTCCCTCTGCTACAGCAGCCTGGGCCTTAAATTCAGCCCTGCTGGGCTGATAATTTGGCTGTCATCAGGTATATATGAACATGTGAGAGCATATGTATGTTCTTCTCCATGCCAGGCACTCTGCACTTCTCAAAGATGCTTCTTTAGATACTTCCTGACTTCTTCCCCGCCACCCCCCCCCCCATCCAGTCTGGATGCTGGATAGTAAAAGACAAACCAGCAAAGGGCTTCCCAGAGCCCCAGCACCCCCCAAGTCCTCTCATCCCCCTTGTTTTAAGTGCAAATCTTTGGGCTGGTTTATCAGGAACCAAACTGTGCCTCTCCTCAGGGGATCTTCTACCTCCGGTCCATTAAAGAAAAAGAAGAAAACCTTAAAGCCCCCAGTGTTTAACAAGGCAGCTGCAGGGAGGCTACTTGACTGATTGAGTTTTTACATGGCCCTTACAGGCAAGCTAAAGTACTTAACATAGAAATGAGGTTTAGTCACAGCAAGGCATTTGGGATTAGAGTTGGCTGCAGAAACTCAGATGGAGCCACGTTCCTCTAGAATATGCACTCCTGTCAAAATTGAAATGCATTGTGAGATTGAATAGGTTCAGCCAGAAGTTCATTTTCTAAAGGAAAAATCAGGGAGACGGTGCAGAAAGATATGTTGAATGGAAAAATGAGCTTTTCCTTTTGAGCCATGCTGGTGTGCGTGTCGTTGGGGAGGGTTTGGGGTTTGTTTTTAAGTCATGCATTACTCAGGGAGGAACCTGAAGAACTATTTTCTCTCTAACGACAAATTTACCCCAACTCAGCAATTCTCCACTCCCTGCTGGCTCACAAGCTGGTAGCCCTGAAGACATTTATGGCTCTGCAAGAGATGCTTGCCATTGGAGTCCAAGGCCAACGTGACTCAATAAGAACAAGCCATCAAAACCCACCCAGAGTGAGCCTAGGGAGGCAAGGAAAGCCCAGCAGGACCTGAGCAGGCAGTGTAATTGCAAACAGAGCAGTGATGACCTTCACTAAGGTGATTCCAAAGCAGCAACTGGGAATTTCTCACCCCAACCACACACCTTTTGGGGAGCATCATCCCACTGGAAAGCAGCAGAAAGGAAGGGGGAGGCCCTCAGCATGAAGTTGGGTGAATGACTTGACTTCCATCCAGGATGGCAGAGCCTGGGGGTTTCTGCAAGCCTGTTGTTTTCCATTTCCAAAAGGTTCCACTGCCAAAATCCAACGTTGTTCCTGTTGGGTAAACCTGTTACTTGAGTCTCTCAGCAAATGCTCATGGGTTGAACAGGTAGAACAGGGTCAATCTTTATCAGGATGTGAGGATCTCCACTTGGGTCAGACTGACACTGCATTCTTGGGCTCCAGTCCAAGCATCAGTGTGGAGCAATGATGTCCTGGGCTACTTCTCCTCTACGATAGCACCCTTGAGCACTGGGATTTTGGGGTGTTGGAGGCAGCAGCAACCCCCAGACCAACCACATGGATTGTGCACAGCCCTTCCCCAGGATCGCAGCCCATGAAGGGCTGCAGCCACCTCCATGCTTAGTTAGCAGATGCCAACAGCCTCCCTTGCTCAGTTCCAGGAAGAAGAGACTCCAAACCTCTTGCGATCACGCAGGTACTCCAGCAACCCTGCTCAGAGCAGTTAAGCTCAGAAGAGAGACTTGTCCAACAACAGGAGCCACAGGCAGAGCTGCTGGACCCAGCCACAACAACAGATCCCACCAAGAGCACAAACTACAGCACATAAAACACCAAAACCCCTTCCCTATGAGGGGCTGCAATCTACACAAGCAGTTTTTGGGGAACAACCAACAGATGCTGTTCCAAGAGAGCAAATTCAGTTATCCTCCAGCACTGTGAGCCATTCATCGCCATTCAAAACCAAGGAGGATTTGTGCCAGATCTCCATGAACCCTCTGACTACTACCCCTGTAGCCCCAGCTGCATGGCTGAACATCCAGACCAAGCAGTGTTGGGGGGGTGGGTGGGTGTTTTTATTCCCCCTCCCCTTGCTTTGGGATGAGAGGACCTTTATAAATGACTTCCTCTTAGTCTCATTGCCAAGCGAACATCACTGCTTTTCACCATCACATCATGCTCTGAAAACAGAGTTTTCTGCCTGGGCTTAAAATGAACATTGTTTGCAGAACAGAGTGAACAACATGTGAAAAGGAGAAGGGAAAACAAAAGGAAAGAGATCTGTGATGTTTGCTGGAAGAAGAACCCTCTCGTTTGTTTGGACGAGGATTCTCAGCACGTACAATCACAGGAACAAAAGGAGTTGCTTGTTCTCTGCTGTGTTTGTGGGAAAATATTCAAATAGGATCACCCAACTGCCTCCAGAAACCACTCCTGGCACCCCAAAATCACTGCTGAGGGGTCCAGGCCTCACACAGCCCCACGGGTTTATCAAAGCCCACCTGGGTATCCTCTCAGGTCTGGATACATATCGCTTCCTTTTATATTCAGTACAAAACAGCCTGTTCAAGTAAAATAAAGACTAATAAAATTCCACACTAACAAAATACCTTCGGGCAGAAGTTTTGGGAAGAAGCACAGCTCCATCTGACCTTGCTGATACTCAACAAGATGTAGGTTAAATACTTCAATTGCCAAGTCACTAATCCCCCATGCATAGCATTTCAATACTTGTATTGCTGTGGACTTACTGCCTTCTGAAGCTGTAGGGGGTGGAAGAAAGAGCTGCCTGGATTGATGGGGTAGTAATTCCTGCTGAAGAACAGTGCTGGATACAACTGCTCAGGATGGATGGTTGTGGCTGCAGGGAGAATGAAGCAGTGGAGCAGGGGGGAGATGTATTTCTGGTTGGATTCAAAGCTTTTGCCACCTTCCCAAAACAACTGCTTCATCCTCCAGCATCCAACACAACTATCCCCACCTCCACAGGCAGCACCCTCAGCCCAAACACACCCTTCAAACCTCCTCTTTCCCTTCACCATCCAGAAAATCAGAGCAAAACAGTAGTTTTACTTTTATAAGCAATCAGACAGCAAACCAGCCCCACCTGAGTGAGCTCCTGCAATCATCTCACCAGGGCTCTCACGCCTGCAATGCAGCCACCTCCAGGCTGCAGCACTCCTTGCAAACCAAGACTCTTTCAGCAGGGAGAGGACTAGTAAATTGCACGGATGCTCCCTGAGGAATTTGAAGAGATGAAGTGTAATTACCCGTGATGGAATTTGACTCGCCTGAAAACATATGACTGCAGGAGTTCACAGCTCCCGGGTCACACAGGGACAAGCAGGAGGACCCTGAATCATCAACTCCAGCCCCTGCCACCACCAGCAACCCTGTTGCATAACTGAATTCGGAAATCTGTCATGGAAATCTTAGAATTAGCTCAATTTTCCACCCCTCATCGCTGCTGGCATCCTGCTCTGTGACTGCCTCCTTCCAACAGCACTGAGGATGCTCTGTTCCAGGTATGCCCACCTCGGCGTGGGCTTCCCCATGTGGTTGGGCACACAGAGGTCAGCATTAGCTCAGTGGCAGCATTTCTAGAGAGGAAATAAAACAGGGGAAGGTGGGAAATGTAACATAGAACACATTTTCAGTCCAGAATTAAAAGGTCAATTACTTTATAATCTCTCAGGTGCAGGAATGGTCTTGCTCATTCAAACGAGACTTAACAAGGCAAGGTCCTGGTCCAGAATAGAGACATTGCTGCAGACCTGAGAGTGAATAATAAATACTGATGAGACAGAGGTTGCGTCATTAAAATGGAGCAGGCTGGATTCTGCCCTTGTATCTACCCCTGTAAATCCTGGACACAGGATTTTCTAGATGACGTCTATGCATTCCTTTCCCTGCTGCTTCATTAAATAATGCACAGTGCCCACTTCATAGCATATGCTGGAGCACTCACCCCAGGCATGCAACAAGCAGGCAGACAGTGCTTTGGACCTTGGGGCTACCCAGGGGTGAAGATACCCTGAGGAAGGAAAAGAGTGTGGGGTTTTTCCTCCGCTTTCCCAGTTGTGAGGGAGGATGTACCTTTGCTTTGGGGTGGTGGATGGAAAGCTCATGTGGCACTGGCTTGATGGATGGCAAGAGGAGTTGGGCAATTTGCCTTGGTTACACCAGAGCCCTGGGACACTATGCTATCTGGTGGGGCATCATCTGGAGAAGCTTCATTTTCAGTCTTGCTTTTGCAAATAAGAAGAAAACTATTTCTTCTTGTTGGGATCATTCACACAAACATGTTTTTTGGGCCCTTGACAGCAAGGGATGCCCCAGCTTTGGGATGCAGGAGGATGGAAGAGCCTGTGCCTGCTGCGGTACCAGGCTTTTATCCCTCCTTTGCTCCATTTCCCTCTCGTCTGGCTGCTGTGTAAATGTCCAAAGCCCATCCCATGGAGAGCATAGAACAGGTTACAAGAGAGGACGCTGGCCTCTGGACCAGACTGGTCCTTAGGTGCATGAAATCTCTCTGGTGTCCCACAGGGACAAATTATCAAATGGGAGAGTTACTCATCCTGACCCAAAGCCATTAGTTACAAACCAGGGAAGAGGGCTTAAAGCTCTTATGCTTGAACATGTTAGCTCAGCCCTTCAGGGAACTCCTGATGTGCCAGAGCATCTAATCTCTGCAAATCACTTTTATTCTGCCTTGCTTTGGGTTTTCCTTTTTAATCAACTTAATCTTTATTCATGAGGTGTGTTGTTGCCTTACAGAAATGCCCAGATCCCGAGCATCAGGCTCAGGGAACGGAAACTGGGGAAACTTGGTGTTTGTCCCAGCCAGGGCTTAAGGTCTGGAGCAATTCATCTGGACTCATGGCAGGCCCTAGCACTCCTCCATGTCCCGGCAGGGAGGAGAAGGAGGAGGAGGTGGGAAATGGCCCAAGCACGCAGAGGACAAGCACTACACCCCGAGGCTGTGATGCTTTGATCAGCACGTCCCATTGCTATATTTAATCAGCGAGGTCCACGCTCACCTTGCCTTGCTGATGGAGCCTTTTTGTAAATAATAAAGAAAAAAAGTTTCTTTGAAATAAAAATAATAAATTAATAGGATCAAAGAAACAAGAGACCAGCAAGTGACAGCAACATGGAACAAAGAATAAAGGAAGTACTAATGGGATTTCAAGGGGATAAGTGGGGCAGGAGAGAGGCTTCGCTCCCATAGCTGGGATGCCAGGACCCCATGACCTGTTCCACATGGGCTCAGCCTGTTATCCTGATCCATCCCCACCTAAGGCAGAGTTTCATAAGCTGTCTCCAAAAAGGGATGTGGACAGAGCACGCAGGACAGAGTAAAGTTTGACACTCAGCACAAACTCCCAAGAGCAGGCTAGGAAACACTGGTGCTGGCACTTCTCCATTAGGAAGACAGGAGCAATTCCCATATACACTTCCCTGGAAGCAATGTGCCATCATTCGGGGTTCCCAAGAGGGGAAGCCTGAGCGTAACCCCATCCCCACAGATCAGCCCCAAAGCCTCCCCAGTCTGTCCAACGCAAACAGCAGGGCTCAGCAGCCTGCGGTGCCCTTGCTCACATCCTCCAAGGATCAGCTCCCCCCCAACCATGATCCAAAGGTAGTTAGGGGTTTGTAATTCCACTAATGAGCTGTAATTAATTAATTGCCCTGTTAGCACAAGAGTTTTACAGTTTTTGGCAAACACGGAGCCATTCTATAGCTGGAGGGATGCTCTTCCACAGCACCATCAGTCTGATCGCGGCTACAGGCAAGCCCCATCTCAGCACAGAGCTGTTTTTTACCCCACGAACTCATTCCTGTCTGTACCACAGGGAAAGGACCCTGGAAACAGCCACACATCCCTCAGGGCTCACCCAGATTACAGACAATCAAGTCACAGACATCAATTCAGAGGGTTCACAGACATGAGCCCCTTCAGAACATTAATTCCCTCTGGCAAACTTAAAAATAACACACCACAGGCAGACAGTAAGAGATACCAGGACCCTTCCTGGTCCCCACAGAGCAAGAATACGCTGAGGATGATGCCCAAAAGCGCTGAGGATGGAGCCAAAGCAGGCTGGGGGCCAGCAGCACAGCAGCCCTGGGATGCGCAGAGCCGTGCTGCAGCCTCCTGCATGCTGGGGATGCAGGACTGCACCAGTGCATGGCAGCCACCTCTCCCAGCTCAGCTTCTCCATTACCTCCATGCTTAATAATTAAAGCATCATTGTAAAGGCATTAAAGTTTCAGGGAGTGACACGTTCAGAGCAAAAGACAGCAGGGACTAGGCAAGGGCTGCTGCTACTTAACCCTGCACACTGCAGGAAGAGAGGGGCAGGTCCCTGCCCAGCTGCCCCTATGGACAAGCCCTTTCCTCCCCATAGATCCTGTCTTTCCAGACCTGCTTTCCAAGATCATCCACCCCAGACAAGGGAAGTCAGATGTCTCTAAACAATCCTAATGGAGGGAGGGGGATTCTTCCCAGGGAGCGTGGCTTTTTATAGAGCACATGGCTTTGCATGGAGCCAGCTCTGAGCAAGGGTTACGAGTTACCTTTGGCTGGCTGCGGAGGATGAACAGGAGGGCTCTTCTGCAGGAGCAGATGGAGCTGTCGTGCCTGGGAGCCAGCCCAGCCCTGCTGCGGTGACAGACTGTCCCACGCTGCCTCCCCTGACAACGCTGCGCCAAGACCCCCATGCAAGAGGCACCCGAGGGGCCAAGCACTGGCACAACTCATCCCACCACCAAACTCCACACCAGGAAGCAGCCAATTCACCCCACTTGCTTTCTCCTAGCTAGAACCCAGCTGGCTGGAGAGGAGGATGCCTCTCCTCTCGTTAGTCTCAGCTGGGCAGAGTACACCATCTTCCCTCAGATACTCACAGCAATTAAGCTAATTGCATCCCCCTGAGTAGCTGCTGCTGGTGCTCTGATCACAAAGCCCAGGGCAGAGGCTTTGGGTCCTTTGCGCTTTGGGGGATACAAGCCCCTTGTGTAAAAGATGTGATCCTGCAGATAAAACTCTTTAGAAATGTTATTTACTCTTAGAGCTTCATTAATGCAATCACAACCCACAGAAGCCAGGGTGGGTGCAGGAGCAGAGCCCATCCATGGACCAGCAGAGGTTTGGGTTTGATGAAGCCCTGCCCATGGGGCCAGGGCAGGTTTGGGGCTGAGAATGGGGGTGAGTAGTGCTCAGGCAGCCCCTTCCCTTTGCTTGCTGCATCTCCTCCAAACTGATGTGCTCATTGCATTAGGAAGCAAAGAGGAATGGGACCATCGGAGCCGGAGTTAGGTTTTGGTGTGCCAGGACCACAGCTCAGTGATTAATCCTCCCCCATGACACCGCCTGGGCCCGGGCGCAAGTGAGCATTACCTTGATTAAAAGAGATGGGTTGATGCAGCTCTTGGTCCCAGCAGCCTCCCAGGACTGTCCCTTGCCATCAAGTGCAGCTCCCCACATTGCAGATCCCCAGGACACTGCTCAGCCACCCGCTGCCTGACGCTCCCAGGGACCATCCCTCCTTGCCAGGCAGCCAGAGATTGTTTCCCTCATTAATCCAGCATTTGCTCCTCTGAGGATGCTCCTGCCCTTTCAAAGCATCTCCTGCTTTGTCACCTGCCTTTTCAGCACTGCAGACACAAAAAACCCCTGTTCTCTATGCAATGCCACCAGCCGGGTGCCCAGCCTGGGTGCGCAGCATCCCTGGGTGCAACCCTGGAGCTAAACTAATGATGCTACCGGTCACCCTCTTCTTCAACCCCCAGGTCGTTGTCCCACTTTCCAGCCTTGTTTCACCACTTTGGTCTTCCAAAGAGAAGTTTCTTTCATGGCAATATAATAAATGTGATGCCTTGTGGGTTTTGAAGGCCACTTTCTCAGAGCTGGCCAGGCACAGGACTGTCCTGCTGCAGGGTCAGCCCTTAGGCTAGCCCCATTTAGGCTTGTCCCTCTCCTTCCCATCTCTAGAAGCTGCAGCCATCTGCCACAGGATCCCTTTTCCCCCTTGTGTTGTTCTTGCACCTACTTTAGTTTGCTTAATGCCAAATATTTCATTACCTCTCTGGAAAGATTCCTTAGAATAGGAAACATTCAGAGCTCTGAGCTGCTCCTGCGGGTGCACCAAGCCCAGGGATGGATGCAACCACCCTCACCCTGCACAGAAGAGCTGGGCAGAGCCCAGCCACAGCCTTGCCCTGGCACCACTGAGTGCATTAGGTGTGCTTCGAATGTGCTTCTTTATATCATCATCCCTTTTTATCTGGGCCTCTGACCAAGCCATGAACTTTACTGGTGGCTGCCAAGATCTTGGTGATCAGCCTCCCCACCACCTCCATCTCTTTGGCAAGGCAATGCTCACCCCTGAGCATGCTGTGGGGCAGCAGGACCAGCCAGAGGTCATCCATCATCATGGATGGGTGGAGGGTGGAGAAGAAGGGCTCACATCAGCAGT